>NC_068411.1:22702107-23012607 GCF_023724105.1 Carassius gibelio
TATACTCTAAATGTGCTGTACAACGACATCCTGCTGTTATGGAGCCAAGAGTGACATAGTCACAGTTTTCTGTCTGAACGCTGACATAATGCTTCATTAATCTTTCCTGATGATCCACGGGCACATCTGAATGATTCTGATGGGGTCTAAATGGTACATGTGGCACAAATATCAGTCATTTTAAAGGGATAGTTCACCCCAAAAATTCTATGTTGTTCCAAATCTGTATGCTTTTCTTTCTTCAGTGGAACATTTTGAGATGTTTTGATGTGTGTTCCATTTGGCAGGGTTCCTGCACAGTGTTCGCTGCTCCCTGATCTCTGAGAATGGGATTTTTGTTAAATTTCAGTTCACTTGACAAAATGCATTAATACACAACATCCTGCAGTGTCACCACACAGACAAAACTCGATTTGCACATATCAGAGGAGTTTGATGTATAATAATAATAATACATGACCGTAAATAAAAGTAATATGAATTACTTTACTTTCATTTAATATACATTTGTCTATAACACATACGCGAGTATACAGCTGCATTTTGCACACTTTATACTCACAAACAACCATGTACAAAACACACCTGGGACTAATTAAAGTCAGTGATAATAATGCTGGAACTAAACTGACTTCCCATTGACTTCCTGACTGCTGGTCAGACTGCATCTCTGACTTGCCTCTGACACTTAATTTCCAGCAATATCGCCAACTTGATTGCACAGTTACTATTTAAACTGAACTGACCTGGATGATGACATCACTGAATCAAATGATGAACACCCCTTTTGCATTATTGACACTTTTTTCTTATTTAATGCTTATTTAGTTGCTTTGACACAATTTGTATGGTTAAAAGTGCATTTAAAATTAAGGTGACTAGACTTGACTTCCAATGTATGGAAAAAAATACAATGGAAGTCAATGGGAACAAAAACTGTTTGGTTACCAACATTCTTCAAAACAACTTTGTGTGTACAGGTTTCATACATGTTTGGAATAACATAAGGGTGAGTAAATGATGATTTTCATCTTTGGGTGAACTATACCTTGAGGTGATACGCAATGTCTGGCCGGTATGTTTTCCCTTGTTCCCTATGCTGTTCTCGGGGTGCTTCAAACTAAAAATGTACATTCCATTCTGATTTAGAACTCGCTTAAGATGGCAGAATGGAACGCAACGTTGGTGTTTTATTTTTGTTTTGTGTTGTTTTGAACGTACTGGCTTTCAAAATCTCTTCACTCTACAAAAGGAAGAAAGTCATACCAGTTTGGAATGACATGAAAGGTGAGTAAATGATGACGCAATTTAGATTTTTGGGTGAACTATCCCTTTAAGAATCTGTGAACCAAAAATAGCAACTTGGAACGATGCTTTTACCATTTACGTTCCTGGAAAACAGATGCAACTTCAAAACTGCTTCAAACTTGCTAATGATTGTGATCTTTTGTATAACCCCTAAAAGCTCAGTAATTTTTAACAACATCATATATTCTGAGAAAAGTGAGAGAACCAATATAGGGAATCTAAACCACAATATCTGATATCCCAGGGCCTTTATCTCTGGATCCCACCCAATGACCTCAGCAGCTCCAAGCAAGAAATGAGGAGACAAAGAAAAGACATTCTCTCTCTCCCTATCTCTCTCTCAAACTCTTCTACTCGTGAATTGCCACAGAATGGGAACGGGCCAAGGCCTTCAACTCCAGCACTGCACTCAGAAATCAATATACAGTGTGCATTGAGTTTTGAGAGCACACAGAGGAAGCAGAGATCAAGACGGTTTTATCGAGCACACCAATCTTGAGTTCCAGCCAGAATCTTTTTATTTCAAGGAACTGATCAACTTATTTGACTTAAAACCAAACTACTGTATAATGAGACCAAGGGAAAAAGAAAGAAGAAGAAAAATATGGCTTCTGTAAGGTTGAATGAAAGCTAAATGTGAGCGAATACTTGAATATAATAACATCTGGCCTATGTTTAAGGTCATTTGATTGAAATGCCAAACCTTTTTCCCAGTAACAGAAAGAATTGGTTCACAATAATGTGCTTCAGATTAAATGTCTACTTTGAGCACAGATTTCCATTTTAATGGCCTTAATATGCTTTTGGTCGTATCTGCTGATCTGAAAACCACCATTTCACCATGTCCTACAGGTTAGTCAACTGCTAATAATTATTACAAAAAAAGTGTTCAAAATCCCGCAGTAATATGGGGAGAGAGATTCCATTCTTTAACGTATATGGATAATTTTAATTGCAAAGTTATTTATAGGAGGAAAAAGTTCTTCAGGACATTAAAATGTTCACTGAACATTCAGGCAAAAAAATGGATTCTTGCATGGCACCTGCTGTTAAAACCTCCTTTTGGAATCGTTCTTTTAAGTGTTCATTAAAAAATGCATTAACAGTATTTTGTACAATATTTTGTTAGTGTAACAACTTAGAATGTTCACACTGATTATTTGTCTATTACTCTCATTTTATACCTTGGAAAGGAATCCAGGCGATCAGTCAAGTGCATGTGAAGTTACCATGTTAAAATATCTGAAAGCTTCTGAAGTGAAAACTTACAGCGATGCAGCTCCAATAAGTTTTCACTAATGAAAAGGACAATGTGTCCAGACCTGTAAAACTCTTTACAGAAACTCCAAACATTAAAAGCTTTTAAAGCCTTTGCCATCGAAGGCAGTTATATGACACAATAGATTCTTCTATCCAAGGCTGATGTGCAGAGACAATTATAAATAATACATTAGTAGAATGACTTCCCAAAGAATTTAAACACTGAACCTCTGTGATGATTTCAAATCACTGTTCTGATTTGTTGAGTCTGACATGCCATCTAATGATGTGAGCTGCGGCCAGGCTACACCTTACTGAGGCTATTTATGAAAACCAGTTCAAAAGCAAACATTATTTATTTTTTTGCATCCTTGCATAAACACATACACCTTTTTCAATGGAATAATAATAATATGATAATATACAGTATGCAAAGGAATAGAGCACAATAACAACTGATTCCTAGGGGTGTGAATAGTTATGGCTATTGTTACATATACATATATATATATATATATATATATATATATTAGTAATACTAAAATAACATTGGAATGGATGGCCACAAAACACAAAGAGCTCAATAACCTTTTCTAAATGATGTAATACAATATTCCACAAGCTGAAACACATGGGAGGACTCAATGCAAATTGGGAAGGGCTTGAGAGTGTGAGTAGAAAGTGTGAGACACAGGCTAACTGTTGCAAAACAGGGCTGCATCCTGTCCTCTGGCCCTCATCCAGTTACACATACATAGCCACCCTCCCTAACACTCCAGCACACATACACAGATCACCCTTAATCTTATTTACTGGTAAGCTGACATGTCCATTTTCTGGGTGCAAGCATGGCTGTAAGGGGTTGAGGTGGGTAGGTCTTCTCCAGGCGGACTGAAGGGCTGAGTCAGCTCTAAAAGACACAATGCCAAGAGCATGATGGATAGATCCAGTCACACCCAGCACATCAGGAGACAGAAGGGCCCCTGGGTCAGTCACATCCAGTACACATACTTCACAGGGCCTCCACTGAGCTGTGTTAGGGCTAAATGTCACACTACAATTTTTTTATTTTATTGACTCCATATGCATGTGAGTGTGGGAGACAGGAAACAACTTCATGTGAGTCTCACTACATTCCAAAGTTTTGTGATGAAATTGTTTCATGAATCGTGTGACCAATAGAAGATCAGTGTAAACTCTTAGTGAAATAAAAAAAACACACACAAAAAAAAACACGAAATCTCCAGGATTGCGGTGTTGAAGTGCAAAAAGCAGATTACCAAGTTTTTGTACATTTTTGATGTATTATATTTAGAATTGTGTATTAGGGGTCCACCAAATATCGGCGCCGATATTAAGTATTTTTATGATTATCGATATCGGTCATTTTCAAAACCGATTCACCGATAAAATAACTGAATTTTTAAAAACGCACTATTTGACTAATGCAGCCTGTCAGAACTCACCACTCTGTGGCCTAAAGCAATCTCCGCCCACTGCCCATCTGATTTGTTGGGAGTCACTAGTCCAACCATTCATTGCGGAATTCACTCTCACTCCGAAAGCACTTGCTAACTGGTGCTGCTTCAGCAATCAAGCATCAGTTTTCTCTCAAAGGAAAGGCAGCAGCAGAGGTTGCTTAAGTTGCAATAAATCACATCCCAATAACGTTACACTGAAGTTGCAAAACACCTCAATATTACCTATGATTTCCGCGATGCGGAGAACGCGAATGGAATCGCAGAATCCAGTCATATAAATGGAATTCACTGTATGACACTAAATTAGGGGTGCTCCGATCACGATCGGCCGATCGTTAATGCGCATCTCGTCAGTAAAGCCGGTTCTCTAATCAGCGACGAGATGCGCATTAACGATCGGCCGATCGTGATCGGAGCACCCCTACACTAAATGTCACGGAATTTGCCAAAGTTTAGATGAATTAATCAAAAGTAGGTCAGTACACTTAAATAGAGTTACAATATGGACTAGTATCTGAAAATATTAAGCCACAAGAATACTATTAAAATAAGAATCCAGTATGTACTGCGTGTCTCAGAGTATGTAAATACAGATGCGCAGTTTTGTTTTCTACACAGACAAAGCAACGCTCGCTGTGATTTCAGCTTCTGTCGTCTCACTACATGATGACATTAATACATGAACAATATCTCCAGAACTGCTCTGATTCCCCCTGAGAGTCACTTCATGAGCATTTGAGAGTTTCATTTGAGTAAAACTATCGTCATATCATCTTAATAGGCTACAGAAATGTAAACGTTCCTCATGGCAACCTGTCAAAATATAAGTTTGCATTAGCTTTAAGATATTATCAGAAATATATAACTGTGTTGCAGTATGATATACATAATACTACTCAGGGATTTAAGTTTTCCGTGGCTAAAACGGATTTCTGTCAATTGAAAAAAAAGAGGGGAAAAGAAAAATGTAGCACACTAAAAATTATCCCTGCCACGGCTGGAGCTTCTCACTGGCAACATAACATCTCTCGCATCTTTCACAGTCGAGTTATTAGCAGAGAACATGGAGCAGGACTTGAATTTTGGTGCGGGATTGCAGCTATTAATAATAATTATACTTATTACCGCATGTTACGCGTTTATAACACAATGACAGATGACGGAATGTATAATTTGCTTTTAACTCTCTCTTTATATTACCCTTATTACAAATGGATGCACAGAGGAAGACAAAAGTAAGAAGTGCAGTGTGGGAGCACAACACTCAACAAACACCAGGGAAGGCAGTTATTGTCATTTTGACATTCATTTTACATTATACACCAGACATCTATATCGGTTCAAAATATCGGTTATCGGTCTACTTGATATATAATAATCGGTATCGGGCTTGAAAAACATATCGCTCAACCTCTATTGTGTTTTTAAGAAGACACCAAAGAGTGTGAAGTCAAATTACGACTGTAGCAGTGTGTGTGTAATTATTGCGTGCTCAGTCTAATGTGACCATGGCTTTTTTGTACGATTCTGTTAACAAAACAACACAAAACTCAATTAAGAGTTAAACTAAAATAAATAAATAAATAACATTATAAAATAATATAATGTATACTTGTCTTGTTTTTGATCAGTATTATATATAAAAAAATGTGATATCAATATTGTTATCAATATTTTATACTTATTTTTTTCATATAAATCTAAATTTTTTAATCTAATATGCAAATCTAGATTTTATTATTATTATGTAATATACATTTGTAACACTTTAATTTGTGCATCTTTTTTTCTATCTTTTTTTTTTTTACCATGGCATTCAATTATAAAAAAGTTGCTGTATGTGAGTGTTTGTAATTAAAATTTTAAGTTCAAACTCCTCTGACCAAAACAATGTCCCTATATTTGTTCCTTATTTTAAAAGTCATAGCAATGCTATTGTGGATTTATTTTGCTACTGAGGCAAATGACTTCACAAATAATAATTATACACAGTATATGTTTCTGTTCATCACTATAGATAGAATTAATCGAGTACAATGCTATTGAATTGTGTATAAATAGCTGGAAAGAGGTTGGGGGGAAAAAACCTCTACAGTGACTAAGCACAGACGTTCCGGTACTGTCTTCCATAGACTACTGACACAGCCCAGCTGCTCCAAGATGAGAAAACGGATGAAGTGAAAGAAAATAATGGATGTACACATCCACTCCGCTCTCTCCTGCTGGCGGCTGAGAGGAGCTGTCACAGCCTGGCAGGGTTGAGGAACTTCAGACGAAAGAATCTGCATGATGTGTTTGCAGCATGTAAGCCTGTACATGCCAATTCAAACACACAGACAAAGAAAGGCAATGTCAAAAACACACACTGGTGATTGTGCTACACTGCACAATTTCCTGAAATTCAAAAGGCATTCAGATAAGCAAAATTCCTCAGAATATAATATTGCACCTACTTTCGATCTTGTAACAAAAACATTAACAGACATTTCTCTGGCGAACGGCGCTGCATGCAGAAAGCAAAACTGCATCCTGTGATCTCCGCTGGGTCAGGTGTAGGCTGGGAGGATGAGGCAGATACAAACCCATCCATCTTCATGTGCAGAGGGAATTCCTCACAAAAACACAATGCTATTACAAATGGCCTACTAGGTTGACCATCAGGGCTTGAGAGAGTATAAATCGCCTTTTATGTTTCTAAAGAGCTGCAAAAAGCTGATACAGAGAGACTGTAAAGCAGAACACTAACCAGGTGTGAAGCAAATACTGAAATTGTAAAAAAAAAAGTTTTTAGTGTTACAGTTGGTTTGGTCACTGACAAAAAAAGTTCAAATTCACAGTATTCAAATAAATAAAATTGCAAAAATTAACCAATAAAAAAATTCAAGACCTAAAACCAACCACACCAAACCAAAAAACTAAAAAAGAAAGCAAAACACATATACTCCATGTGTCTCGGTTTCTCACGACTGGCCAACACATCAGGGTGAAATTCATTTCTGAGCCAAGCGTCAATGACTGGACTGAGCCAGACATGCTTTCTTTACACCTCACAGACTGTAAAGTCTGTCGCTGACCCAGCATACACTAATGACTATTCATAGGTCTGTTGAGCTTTACCAAGGCTCAGTCAATGTACGGATGGTGCTTCGGGTTTGAAGTCTCGAGCGAGTGCCGTGTGTCAAAGATCAGCCTATTCAAAATCAGTGATAGCTGCCAAAACATTCAACTGGGTACTTCACTGACCTTCCAAAACAGTCTATTTTTCATGAGTGGGAACAGTTGGGATCTGAGCCGGAGTTAGGAGTTATCTGAAACTTCCAGTGTGTTTCCATGGTTACTGGTTTAGCAAGTGTGTCTGGGTTTTCATTTCATTTTAGGTTGCTAAGTTTAATATCAGCACAGTTAGGTAAAGATAGAGCCTAGATGAAGCCTGAAACTGGTATGACATTTGTTTAACACTTTTCCTTGTGTTAATTTCATGAATGCAATTTTAGTGAGATTATCGTAGCCAAAAATGAGCACAAGGCTATGACAGAGCAAGTCATCTATTTTGTCTTACAGTCCTCCAAAAAAAACAAAAAAACAACTTAAACCAGACTAAAGTGGTCATAACCCAAAAAGACCAACTGCTGCAAAACCACAACAAACCAATTAAATGATACATATTTTGACAACATATAAATCTAAAACTACATACAACAACAGTTACATCTGAAACGCTACAGATAAGATTAAAGGGATAGTGTAAAATGGGGCTGTGCAAAAAAAATCTAATGCGATTTTCATGCGCATCTTGTCAGTAAAGATACTCCTGTGATTAGTAGTATATCTCCTGCACGTGCATTCAGATCAGGATTGCAGAAAACAAAACCTGCCCAATTCTCAAAACTAGCCCAATCACATTTCGTTACGGGTGATAAAAAACAAATTATTTGGCGGGGTTCCCTTGGTAAAATTTGCATTTTAGGGGCTAAACATCACATTATTTGTATTGGGGTCTCTTCGACCTGCGGACATGAAAAACAACCGCAGACTTGGCAACACCAAGTTTTTTTTGCACAGCCCTAGTGTAAAAATGTTTAGATGCAAAATTTAAAAAATTTAATTTTAGACCAGGAAACCAGCTTAGGTTGGTTCTAGCTGTTTTTTAAACAGCAACTTTAACCCGGTGGAACTTTTTTTCCCGCCTATAGCCTGAATCAAATCCTTTGTATTTTTGGTCAAAACTTGGAAATTGACAAATTTGTGAAAAAAGTTTCTATGACTTATTGCCTCTCTTTTGCCTTTGTCATTCCTGACCTGTTCTTCAAACTCAGAGCCTTTCTTTCAAACAAAACAATGAACAAAAATCACAGATCTAGGCCTTTTCCACACCAATAAAAAAAAAAAAAAACCGCATCACACTGACACAGTGTTTTGGTCAAGGAAAAACTGAGCTTTTTCAAAACGCTCTCCAAAGTGGATACGTTTGAAAATGGCATTTTCACATTGTAGTGTGGACTGTGAAAATAGAGGCTTTTGAAAATGATGACGCTTATTCATGTAACACATATTGTACTAATATTGATATCTGTGTTTATATGGGTATTGTTCCTATTATGTGCTATTCACTTTCACACTATCAAGCCACAGATGTGTTACTTTGTACACTCTTCATATCATAGTTCTGCAAAAATGACAGAAAGTTGACTTAAGATTGCTGTTTATTGCAAAACATAAGGACATTTGCATTTTAGATCAGATCATACAATAATGAGTGAGTCACATCAGAGAATTGAAGTGATATTTTCCTATATAAAATGATTCTGCCAGAAGAATAGTGTGAAAACGTATCATGTCTGTTCCATCAGGATCATCTCAGTGAGTGCCTTCGAGGCTTGCGCAGTAAAGTGAATTTAACATTTTCTGACGTTTTAGTGTGGATGAGAAACTTTTGGAGAATGCTTGAAATGCTAGTATGGATGGAGAGCATTTTAAAATGAAAACATTGTGTTCAAATGTATCTGGATTAGACATAGCCCTAGTCTACTAAAGAACATAACCGGTACTCGCAGGACAAAAAAACTTTTAATTTTCTAAGATTACTCAAGTTTTTTCTTCTCCAGAACTCAGACTTTTTTATATTAAGCAACCAAAATGAGAACATGAGGAACAAAATCACTATATGTCTTTGCATTTTCATGGAGTGGGTGCACTCAGAGATAGAGCATCACCATTCACAGACCTGATCTAAACAAATCTATAAATGCTGCATAATCTAGCATTAATTTGCGGTGTATTTTGCAAATTACTCCAGTATTGTGTTAGTGGGTAGAACGGGGGGCACCCACGCCTTCCTAGGGGTCTTAGAGGATTTCCTGAGGGGCCATGTAGTGCCACAGTGTGGAGACCCTTCAGCAATGTACACTAGATGTACACGTATTAGGGCTGTGCAATTAATGGCATACGACTGTCATACGCATCCCGTCAGTAAAGCCGGTCCCATGATTAGTAGTAAATCTCCATCACCAGCTTTCAGATTGAGCAGTATTCACAACACAGAGCAGTAGTTCATTGACAATTAGGCAATATAGCATTCATAAATCGCAGATTAATCGCACTGGATTTCGAATGCGAAAGTGAACTGGCTTGTCAGTGAACTACGGCTCTGTGTAGTGAATGCCGCTCAATCTGAAAGCAGGTGATGGAGATTTACTACTAATCACTGGACCGGTTTTACTGATGAGATGCACATGACAACCGAATACGATTAATTGCACAGCCCTAACACATATAAAAACATACACCTTGAAACGAGCTACTACCCTTAGCATGCATACAGTGTTATAATACACTGAGACAAACGTTATGAAATGATTCAAGCTCTTTATGATAAATCTGGCTGCATTTAAGAAAACATTATCACTACTTGGCTGTGAAACGTAGCACTTCAGCTGGATAACAAATGGGGTCCCTTTCTTCTTTGGCCTGAGGGAATAGGAATGAATCTGACGCTAATGGCGGGCAGTTTATAAGCTAACATCCGTTCTATTGGCTCATGCCATACAATGTGATATTACGGCAGTGCTGAAAATAGCTGCTGTTGTAGAAAGATGAACCAGGAGAGAAGCAGAGCAGAGACATGAGTAGGCGTTCGTTTGTCAGAATATTTCTGTCCATTGAAATACCACACGGGTGTTGCGTAATGCAGCGCGGGCCATTATTGGATCTCGGGGTGAAGGAAATCATCTAGTGCATTCAAGATTTTGTTTAACAGGTAAAGTAGTTCTTATAGAGCTGAAAAAAAAAATCTCAAATCTCAAATTTTCTAAGAATAAACATTAGCGTTTTCTTTTATTTTAAGCTTTTGCCACATAAAAAAAAAAAGAAAAGAAAGAGAATGGAATTGGGACATGATAAAGGGCAGGGATGTTTCCCACCATTCTAGCTCAAATAAAGTTTGATAAATCTAATAGAACGTTTATAAGAACTGCTCTTCTCTTTGCCAGAAGAAGCTTTCGCCGGAGACTACTGAGAAGCTAAAGCCTGGGTCACACTACAGGAGTTTTTGGCCGATTTAGCCGGATTTCCCCCTCCAGAGAATCAGAGCAAACATCTTGTCGAGCACCTCAATTGGTTCCGATGTTCGGCGTGGATTATCTGGTAATGTGAGGCGTTCACCGATCGAATCTTGCACCTCCCGATCTGCTCGCACACAAATTGGGGCAGCCCCGATTAATATCAAACATGTTTGTTATTTAGGATTTAAATCGGGAGGATGATGACTAAATGATTACGTCAGTACTTTCACAGCCAATGCACAAAACAGCTGATGTACGGCTCCATTGGATAGTGGAGACAGAGGAAACGGTTTCTTGACATTTTGTAGTAACACGACACGACGTCTGTATAATGTGTCGAAAATGCATCACAACAGTAAGGAGAAGAGAAGCGCTGGAGTAAAAACCGCCTCAGTTTTGAATGCAGAGTGCGGAAAGCTGCTAGCATGCTAGCTAACATATGTTAACAAATATCAGTGACGAACAGCTGCATGCGATCATGTGACGCGCTCCTTCTGGTATGATAATCTTAATGACATCTTGTAGTGTGTATTGTGCCGCGATGTTCAAATCTTGTAGTGTGCGAATGTTTAAAATTTGAGGGAATATAATCTGCGAAGATCCTCCTAATGTGTGTGCTGCAGCCAGATTTCATAATCTGTTAGGATTTTAAAAATCCTGTAGTGTGAGTCAGGCTTAAGAGGTCTCTGTCTGATGCTGAAGCCAAACCCCGAGACCACGACCTCGCCTACTGAAGCCACCCACACAAAACATTGATGCCGGCGGTGCAAGAGGGGACAGAAGCACAGCAAGCATGGAGGCACACGAGCTAGGCTAAGGTCTAACCCCACTAGACCAGTGATTCTATCCCTCACGCTCTCAAATTTTCGCTCTCTGGAAAATAAAATGGACTTGATTCAACTCAGTCGGTCTACACAGCATGAGACAAGGGGTTGCTGTGTGTTTGTTTTCAGGGAATCATGGCTAAACGACAACTTCTTAGACTCTGCTATTCAGCTACAATGACTTGCCTGCTATTGATCGGACAGAGACAAACAACTGTCTGGTAAGGCTCATGGAGGTGGATTGTGGGTGTATGTCAACAAAGAGTGGTGTAATAATGCTGTGGTAGTGACAAAACGCTGTTCATCACTGGTGGAATTTGTTTGTGTGAAGTACGACCGTTCTATCTGCTGCGGGAGTTCACGGCCAGTGTTGTCGCAGTTTACAAAAAGTACATTGATGATGTTACATTTACCAAGACCATCACCACACGTGCAAACCAAAAGCCGTGGTTGACAGCAGAGGTTCGTGGGCTGCTAAAGACCAGAGATGAAGCATTCAGATCAGGAGATAAAGCATCCCTCAAAACAGCAAGAGACAATCTGTTCTGTGGCATCTAAAATGGAAAACGGTCATATGCTCAAAAAAAAAAAAAATCAACAATCACTTCACAGACAGCAGAGACACACAGGGCCTGTGGCAAGCCATTCAGACCATCAGACTACAAACCCCCGCCTCAGGCCTGTGATGATGTCACATCACTCCCAGATGCACTAAACCACGTTTATTTACGGGTTGACATGCAGAATGACACACCTGCACAGAAACTGCCCAAACCTCCCAACGACTAGGTGAAAGACCAGAAAGACTGTGCTGCACAGCTGACAGATGTTCTAACAGATATCTTCAACGCTGAGCCAGGCTGTCATCCCCACATGTCTCAAATCCACAACCATCATACTGGTACCAAAGAAATCACCTATGTCCTATTTAAATGACTACCATCCCATAGCACTGACTCCAGTCATGATGAAGTTCTTTGAGAGGTTAGTCATGCACAACATAAAAACCAGCCTCCCCAACACACTCGATCCATTCCAGTTTGCATTCCATCCAAACCGCTCTACAGATGATGCAATTTCCTCCACCCTCCACCTGGCTCTTACCCACCTAGAAAATAAAGACTCCTATGTCAGAATGTTGTTAATCGACTTAAGATTAGCATTCAACACAATAATCCCACAACAGATCATTAATTAACTAAATCTGCTGGGCCTAAATACCTTTCTCTGTAATTGGATCCTGGACTTTCTAACTGGAAGAGCTCAGTCAGTCCGTGTCGGCCACAACACCTCGAGCAGTACCACAATGAGCACAGGTGCTCCATAAGGCTGTGTGCTCAGCCCGCTGCTCTTCACGCTGCTAAGCCATGACAATACTGCCAAGTTCAGCTCTGACCACATCATCAAGTTTGCGGATGACAACGGTGGTAGGTCTCATCAGCAACAGCGATGAAATGCACTACAGAGAGGAAGTTGCACAGCTGGCTGATGGTGTGGCCCTAACAACCTGTCCCTCAATTTGGAGAAGACAAAGGAGGTTGTGATGGACTTCGGGAAGAACCCCTGCTGACCACCACCCACTGACTATCGACAGCTCGACTGTGGAGAGAGTCAGCAGCACTAAATTCCTGGGGGTGCACATCACAAAGGATCTCACCTGGACCAACAACACCATCTCACTCTCCAAGAAGGCACAACAGCAGCTACACTTTCTCTGCCGGCTTGAAAGAGCAAGTCTCCCTCCACCCATCCTCACCACATTCTACAGAGGAACCATAGAGCATGTGCTGACCAGCTGCATCACTAGTGTCTAGTATGGGAACTGTAGTGTGGCAGACCGCAAGACCCCCCAACGGACAGTGAACACAGCTGCAAAGATAATCAGTGCCCCTCTCCCCTCCATCCTTGATATTTTTTTCTTACACAATGCTCCAGAAAAGCCAACAATATCGTGAAGGACCCCACCCATCCCTCCCAGAGTCTCTTCCAGCTCCTACCATAAGTAAGACGGTACTGGAGCATCAGAGTCCGCTCTGGCAGACTGCTCAACAGCTTTTTTCCCCCAGGCTATGAGAGTCCATTCTTTTTTTGTGCAATTCTCCTCTATGTGCACTGGACACATTTCACACACACTGCTGAGTGTACATATTCCCACAAAAGACTCAAATATGTGTATGTTTACATGATTTACAATGTTTCTCTTTGCATATATAAGTGTTTATGTGAAGCATTCGTATATTTTAGCTTATGCATAGGTAAACATTTATATATAGTATTTATAGTCAAAATATGTCAGTAGGTTAGCTGTGTATAGGTTTATACTGTTTTTCTTCATTGTTGTATGTCTGTATTTATGTAGCACCGTGGTCCTGTGAGACACAACATTTCATTCCACGGTATGTCCACATACAGTACAGACCAAAAGTTTGGACACACCTTCTCATTCAGTTTTCTTTATTTTCATGACTATGAAAATTGTAGAGTTACACCGAAGGCATCAAGGGCTATTTGACCAAGAAGGAGAGTGATGGGGTGCTGCACCAGATGACCTGGCCTCCACATTCACCGGACCTGAACCCAATCCAGATGGTTTAGGGGTGAGCTGGACCACAGACTGAAGGCAAAAGGGCCAACAAGTGCTAAGCATCTCTCGGGGAACTCCTTCAAGACTGTTGGAAGACCATTTCAGGTGACTACCTCTTGAAGCTCATCAAGAGAATGTCAAGAGTGTGCAAAGCAGTAATCAAAGCAAAAGGTGGCTACTTTGAAGAACCTAGAATATGACATATTTTCAGTTGTTTCACACTTTTTTGTTATGTATATAATTCCATATATAATTCCACATGTGTTAATTCATTTTGATGCCTTCAGTGTGAATCTACAATTTTCATAGTCATGAAAATAAAGAAAACTCTTTGAATGAGAAGGTGTGTCCAAACTTTTGATCTTAACTGTATGTAGCGGAATGACAAAGCTCAATTTGAACTTGAGAAACAACATTAGCATTAGAGTTGGAACTACAGTATATAACTCCAGTATTATAGTTTGGGAATACTGAGAAACTATTATAGGTTGGTGATATGATCTAAATTTGATTTCACAACAATATACACTCACCAGCCAATTTATTAGGTACATTGGTTTAATTGCTTGGTAATACAAATTGCTAATCAGCCAATCACATGGCAGCAACTAGATGTGGTGAAGATGGCTTGAAGTTCAAACCGAGCATTAGAATGGGGAAGAAAGGGGATTTAAGTAACTTTGAACGTGAAATGGTTTTTGGTGCCAGACGGGCTGGTCTGAGTATTTCAAAAACTGCTGATCTAATGGGATTTTCACAGACAACCATCTCTACGGTTTACAGAGAATGGTCCGAAAAAGAGAAAATATCCAGTGAGCAGCAGTTGTGTGGACAAAAATGCCTTTTCAATGTCTGAGGTCAGAGGAGAATGGATAGACTGGTTAGAGATAATAGAAAGGCAACAGTAATTCAAATTACCACTCATTACAACCAAGGCGTGCAGAATACCATCTCTGAATGCACAACAAGTCGAACCCTGAAGCAGATGGGCAACAGCAGCAGAAGACCACACCAGGCGCCACTCCTATGAGTTAAGAACAGGAAAAAGCGGCTACAATTTGCACAAGCTCACCAAAATTGATGCCTGGTCCAATGAGTCTTGATTACTACTGCGACATTCAGATAGTAGGGTCAGAATTTGGTGTAAAAAAAAGTATGGATCCATCCTGCCTTGTCTAAACAGTTCAGGCTGCTGTTGGTGGTGTAATGGTGTGGGGGATATATTGTTGGCACACTTTGTGCCCCTTTATACCAACTGAGTACCGTTTAGACACCACAGCCTACCTGAGTATTGCTGCTGAGTCTGATAATGTCCATCCCTTTATGACTAAAATTGTACCCATATTCTGATGGCTACTTCCAGCAGGATAATGCACCATGTCACAAAGCTCAAATCATCTCAGACTGATTTATTGAACATGACAATAAGTTTATTTTACTCAAATGGCCCTCCACAGTCACCAGATCTCAATCCAACTTTTGGGATATGGTGGAACTGGAGATTCGCATCATGGATGTGCAGCCGACAAATCTGCAGCAACTGCGTGATGCTATCATGTCAGTATGGAACATAATGTGTTCCTGTGGCTCAGTGGTAGACGCACTAGTAGCAGTGCAAAAGGTTGTGGGTTCAATTCCCAGGGAATACACACACTGATGATAAAAAAAAGGTATAGCCTGAATGCAAGTTTTTTGGGGATGAATGCCTCTGCCAAATGCATAAATAGAAACGTAAAATCTCTAACGAATGTTTACAATACCTTGCTGAATCTATGTCACTAAGAATTAAGGCAGTTTTTGAATGCAAAAGGGGGTCCAACCAAGTGTAAATGAGTGTATATCCCAATGTAAATATGGTTGCTACAATGTGAAACTTATAATGACAATGAAAAGTCACAAATATACATTCTATACAATACTATGCTAGCCGAATTAACATAAGAAAAAAGTTCTCAAGCTTACAGAAGACAAGTAAGCAGCTAGTAATAAAATAAGAATAAAGACACCAATTACAACTATTTGACCCTTCGCAGAGAATTTGATTGACAGGTGATCTGGCCAATCATAACGCTGAATCACCATTTTGTCCAACAAACAAATCAGACAGGAGAGCAATGTTGGTGGACTTAAACTTGAAAGATGGTGTGGACTGATGTCTTTCCAAAGCTGAAATAAAATACTGTCTGATGTTTATTCATGTTTATTTCATGCTCATAAATTATTTATTTCATTAATAAGTGTTAAGACTTTGTTTTAGAACATAAGTAACCAGCTCTGTCTTTTTTGCTGTCACGTTGTAGGTGTCCTCTTTGCACCGCGATTTAGATTTCACTACGTGTAACGAAGGGGGACAGGTCTTTGTGAAGGGTCAGTTGAACAACTAAATACAACAGAACAAAGATCTGAAAACAGAAAATGATTTGGGTGTGTGGATAGAAATTTACATGAGAAAATCAAATAAAATGATTTATTTAGCATCTTTTTGCCCTTAAACGATTTGAAATTGACTGAAATTTTAAACCCGCAAGGCTAAAAATCGCATGACAAGGATAAACTCTCATGTCACCACAATGTCAAGGGAGAGCAACTACTATAAAATGCTGTCAAAAAGTATGATGTAACACTCGTGTATAGGCTAACGATACCTGGATGATTAACTGAACTGGGTTATTTGAAAGTATGCAGCTAGTGAAAAGTTTGCTATCCCACTGGAAGCTGTTAGATTCGAATAGTGGAATATTAACAAATATATGGCAGTAAACCAAGCAGCCAAATGGCTTTGTCAAGTGTAAAATAAACTGGATATATGACAATAAAAAATATATACTTTTTTAAAAATATATAAAAACATTACTAAAAGTGATAAGCGATTAAAATCAAAAGGTCGTAAAACAGGATTCGCGTCTAAAAACTTTTCTAGAAAATATTTATATTTTTCTCCATATCTTGAAATATTTTCGATATTTACCTATCAAAATGAAAACATGAGGAAGAAAATCCCTAGATGTCTTCACATTTTCATAACAAGGGCAAGGATTTATTCCTTTTATATTTATTTCGTATATGATTATGTAAGTGCATCAGTAACCAGCACTGTTTACTATTAATTTGCAACAGAAAAGCTACATGATTCCAATGTGATGTTTTCAAAAATTGTATCTCACTTAAAATAAATGTAAAACACAGGCCATTTTAGCATGCTAATGATACAACATATAAACAACAAAGACAAAACATAAAAAGGATGCTAACTAGATGGTTAAGAAATTTGTTGTCATTTGGTTTAATTTGCCAATCATGTAGATCCAAATCAGGTTATTCTCGTAGTCTGGCACATGTGTGAGGTGGCACAGTCTGAAAATGTGCCCTCTCTCTCTCCCTCTCACTCGCCGACACAAAAAACATCAGAGAGTACAGCTGAGAACAGACTGTACTATGTCAAGAGGCAGGTAGCCCTCATTTAAAGTCACCATGAAATCAAAATTGACATTTTTTTATGAAATACTGTAGTATTTATTATAAATAATTTATCTGTGCACTTCATTATTTTTAATTAATGTGCTCTAGTAATATTTAATCAATAATATTAACTTCCCCCTAAAAATGACTCCTCTTCTCTTCCAGTCACAAGCTATGGTGCAAGGGCGGAGCTAGTGAAGTGAGAGGTAAACGCTGGGATAAACAACATGGGCAAAAACTGAAGCTAACGCTTCACTTTATAGAAATCAATGCATTGATCAGTGCTAACGCAAGCCATGGGGCAGTACACTACCCTTAAAAATTGAAAGGATTGTAGGATATTGCCATTGACATTACTCTTAGGACAACACACACTATTTTTATGAGTATGACTTGACCTGATGGAGGACGCACTTTGTCGATACCAACATAACACAAAAACTGATAACTGATCTTTAAACACACTAAAGTGTAAATAATCAGACAAACACAAGTCATAAGTTTGTTGCTCCTGTGACCAAACAATGTGATGGATGATGCAAACAAAAGTACATCATGGTAATCCATTGTACATTAGCCTACACATTTATTGAGCTTAAGTGCAAATCACAAATACTGTAATTTGCTTTTAGCTAGTATTTACTTTATATCTTTTTCTACCAGGTGCTTACAAAAATTTAACATTATAATTTTGCTCCAAATCTTTCTTCTGTAGAACATGAAAGAAGAAAGTTTGAAGAACTTAAATGGTTGCTATTTTTCATGCAATTCCAAGGGTCGTTTGATAGCTTTGTGTGAGAAAAAAACTAAAATATTGACAAAGAAACTCTATCATTAACTAAAACAAAACTTTTTTGTTAATTGAAACAAAAATAAAATAAAATATAAAAAATGATGACAAAGCCTAAACTATATGAAAATTTTAAATTACTAGGAGAAATAAAACTAAAACTGACTTTTAAAAGGATTCAGACATTTTATTAAAATAAATAACAAAATAAATAAAAAAATTAATTAGGATGAAAACTAAAAATATAAAAATAAATGATAATTCATAATATTACTTGAAACTATAAATGCATATTAAATACTAAAACATCATTGCTGCCAGGGGAAAAATTTAACCGAATTACTAAATCACTTGAACTGGATCAGTTCCTTTGTTATCTAAACATTCAACGATTGATTCACTGAAATTGTTTTTTTTCCACAAATTACACATTTATACTTCTCTTGTGAACTTGCTTAAAAGAGCTAGAACCGATGTCATAGTTTACAGACAATTACTTAAATTACATTCTGATTCTCATGCAAAGCTATATGACTTCAAAAGACTTGTAATAAATCATAAAAATTTATATAGAGCAATTTTATCATGTGAAACTTGAATATCTGAAACTTGAAAGCTTCGGTCCACAATGCTTGTAATTTCACAGTAAAGGGCAAATTAACCTCAGAAGAAGAAAAAAAAAAATCACACTGGTCAGGAACGACATGAGGTTGAGTAAATAATGACTAAATGAAAGTGTTTCTGGGCCGATCATTCATTAAAACAAGGCATGAGATGTGACAGACTGGATTGTCAAATGAAGGTGTAAAGTCAGCTTCTGTGCGATAGGCAGCTTCTGTTGAACTGTAAGGATGTTTGGCAGCTCTCTGACTGCTGGCAGCTGGGCAGACAGCTGCAGCAACGAGCGACTTTTAGGATGTGTGGTTATGTAACAATCAACATCATTTCAGACTAGTTTAACATCAGTGGCTCTGCAACCAGGACAGGAACTGACTGACACTTGATACAAATAAGCAAAGGTGGCCCAGAGATGCTCCAGCAACCTGTGCAGCAGGTTAATGGATAAAACATCATGTCCTCAGACAATGTGCAACTTGTTCTCCACTTTGCAGTCCTAACCACTGTCTTCCACAGAACCATACTTGTGCACACAGCAAAACTCAAGTCGTCTTGAAGCTTTAAAGGCAGGCAAAACTCAGAATCACAGGTGCGGGATATCACAACTAGATCACGCTGAGAGGCCTGTCAGAGATTTAGGGAATTGAAGCGGCCCATGCTAATGACAGAGCTGATGCCAGAGATGCTTTGCTGGAGCTCAGCCTGGTGCTGTTGATCCCCTCTGCGCCTGGGGATTTACCAACCAAAGCCCCCTAAACTCCTCCTTCCATCTGAGCAAAGAGATAAGAAGAAGCTCTAGACACACGGCCGATCATCAGCCCCGCACCAAATCAGTGCGCCGCTTTCCACTGAACTAAAACATATTAATAATCAGTCAAATTCTACATATTTCTTTTCTCCTCTATGCTCATTTATTATCTATTTTGGATGATTTACTAATAACTCCAGATAAACTGGCAAAGTTTTTCCATTCTTTGCTTTCTATTTCCACTCTTTCCAACGTGCAACCCTAGTTTTCTCTTCCACTTCTCTAAAGCAGCACAAGCACATGGCCTCGCCCCCCTTTGCTACATGTTAAAGGGGTCATCGGATACCCATTTTCCACAAGTTGATATGATTCTTTAGGGTCTTAATGAAAGGTCTATAACATACTTTGGTTAAAATTTCTCAATGGTAGTGTAAAAAACCCTTTTTATCTGGTCAAAATCAGCTCTGCAGAAATCAACCAGTTTTTCGAATGTTGCTTTAAATGCTAATGAGCACTGCTAACCCCTCCCCTCTCTTCTGTGGGGTGACGAACTGTGCTCTGACAGACTGTTTACTTTAGACGCGAAAACTTGCTAACTAGCACATTATTGGGAACGGGCTACGTCCATGTGACATCACACAGACAAGTTGATGAGAATGGCCTGATTTAAAAAGGGGATATTTTAGGGGTGGATTTATATCATTATAAGGTTAGATGTTTACACACACTGCTTAAAACACATTTATGTTCAAACAATAAAGTGAATTTAGCATCCGATGACCACTTTAAGGCAAGAAGGGATATGTATGGCATTACTGGGCATGCTTACATCAATACAGCATAATTTTTGTCACACTGTACAACAATTACTATTTTTTTCATTTTTGTAAGGGGTAGGTTTAGGGTTGGGGTAGGTGTAGGTGTAGACGTTAATAAAATACAGTCTAACAGGTAGAAAATTCATTTCATTGCTCGTTTCCAGTCAAAGGTGTATCACTTCTAGCCACAACCCTATTTTCCTGGGGGCTACTGGGTGCAGGGTTTATCTAGGTTGGTGACGTAACCCGTAAAATAGCTCATTGTAGTCCCTAAGAGCCATTTTTGTAAATATTAATCTGCAAGAATTTTAAAAGACGATATCTCCGTTTGCATTGAACTTTCAGTGCTGCAACTTTGTAGATATTGTTTATGCTCAAACAGCCACATTACACACTAACATTAAGGGCCCTATAATACACCCGGCGCAATGCGACGCAAGGTGCAGCGCAAGTGTGTTTGCTAGTTTCAGTCCGGGGCCGTTCGTATTTTTCCCATCCAGTGCCACGACATTTACAAATGCATCTGCGCTCATTTTTGCGCTAATAGGCGTGCTGGTCTAAAAAAGAGGTGTGTTCAGGTGCATTGCTGGCGCAATGCTATTTTAAGAAGCCGAAAATAGACTGCACCATAGACCAGCTCAAACCTGGTCTAAAGTCTGGGGCAATGTTTTTTTCTTAGTTATTTAAAGAACGTACACGCTGCTTATTAAACACAGGGATGCACAGCAGCACACAAACATGCCAAATATTAAAAATTAAAGGATTTCAATGCTTAAGATTTTCTTTTTTGTAGTTACGCCCAAAAATCACCCATTACTCATTAAGAGAAGAGGGACAACCCGTTTAGAACATGCGCCCGGGCGCACCAACCGTTTTTCCATTGTTAATGTAGCAAAAGTGGATTTGAACACACCCAGAATGCACCTGCGCCGTGCGTTTTACACTTTGTGTTTAGATTGTTAAAATAGGGCCCTAAAAAAGTGAAAATCACAATTAACCACCCCTTTAAATGAATATGTAAATAAGTGCAGCGCACTTTCCTCTCAATAGCAAAATAAACACATAAACAAAATGCCAGTGAAAACAGCAGTTAAGAAAGCATCTGATCATAGTTGGAAATGTTTGCACCAGTTCAACAATTTGCCACTGTCAAGTTATGTCATGTTTATTTGTATAGCCCTTTTTACAGATTTGTGAAAACAGTGTCAGTGTTGCTTTCCATTAGAATTACAACTTCACTTTCTACTACAAAGCCCCTGAAGTGTGTTCATGTTTTAATCGCATCTGACATAGATGGACTGAATGGAATAAATGTTTCCAATGTCAAAGAAGGCAGAGCCACACCTACCCATTATGTAATCGATAATTCAAAGATGTTCACTATCGATTTCTGAGTGAAAGTTGTTTCAAATGTAAATCCTACACCATATTTATTTTATTGTAGGACAGAGGTGTTAGAAGCATCAGATTTTAAGAAATGATTGATAATGACCTAGTTGACTTTTTTTTTTAGCAGAACTGATCTAATTAGAATGGCGAACTCTATGTGACATACACTCTATGCACTAGCTGTAGTACGATTAAACTGTGCATGTAAACATAATTTGCACTTTGTAAATTTTGAAAACACATAGTTTATTCCATCCCTAGCAAGACCGCAAGGGATGTAGGGAGGAGGTATGTGTGTGAGAGTGAAGCAGACAGTAAAAGTCTGTCTCTGACTGTTGAGCCCAGCCATGGTCAAGCACCTCACACTCTCTCTCTCTCTCTCACACACACACACACACACACACACACACGCCTCTCCAATATTCAAGGAAGAAGTTAGGCCTGGCCAAGCGTGAAGACACATGCAGATACACATGTTTTCAGGGAGAAAATGACAAGAGGCGGAGAAGTCTTAGAGATTTTGGATCGGCTTTCCTTGGGGTAGAGAATCTTATTTCTGTATGACGTTGAAGTCAAGAGCCGATCCTGGTTGTCAGCACTCAGATTCTGGGAAATTGTATACATTTGACCCTAAGAGCGACAAGATAAGACAGTTTAAAATATCACAGTACAACAGTGTAGACCTGAAAGAGCCAAGTGTTTTCCTCCCGTTCAATACGATCCATTTCAGACCAATCAATAATTATGCAAGTAGACCGCAAACATCGGACAAAAGCCCATCAGACAAATGTCTTTGCACTCCAGCAAATCTCACAGCTGTAGCTAATCTAAATAACTGAAAAGTTACTTTTGGGTAACGTTGTGACAGTTAACAAAGTCAGTCTGGAAGCTATTCCAAAGTACATCAATCCAAAAACCCTATTGGACTGAATTCTGTCCTTGAACCAAAATATTTATATGCAGACTACATAAGGGTCAACTGAGCAAGAGATCTATCCACTGGTATAATAAAAATGTATAATGAGTTGTGGTAATGAATCTTTAACTTTTTTTTAAGTCAAATTCACACCAAACTTTCCACATTAAATTTTATTTACTGTTGGGAAAACACATAAAACACCAAGTATCTCCATTATAGTCTGGCAAAAATTTGACAATGCTTAAAGGAATTGAAGAATGTTTTATTGATGAATTTATTACAAACATGTAGCTTTTCGCTTCACAAGACATTAATTATTTTACATTAGTCATGCAGATTACTTGTGATGCTTTGATCAGCTGTTTGGATGGCACCCATAAACTGCAGAGGATTCACTGGTGAGCAAGTAATGTAATGTTAAATTTCTCCAAAATGTAGATGAGTTTGTTTCCTCATTGGAACAGATTTGGGGTAAATTTTCATCAGTTTTTCATTTTTGGAACTATTCCTTTAATATTATTAAGTTGTTACAGCTTAGTTGGTTGTCACTACACTGCAGGAGCGGTGATGATTTTACATTTGCCAATAGAATTATTTTTTGGGGGTATGGTCTATGATATCCTCTGACAAACGGGAGCCATTTGATGATGTGAAACTGCAGGACAAAATATGAACCATTAAAAAACACCAGTAATACAATAACAAGGGACCTGAGGGAAGAGTGAGGAATGATTGCTCCTACTTCATTAACTCCTAAGCTATAATTCCTGATCTATGTCTGCCTGCTTTAATAAACATGCAACACAAAATATAGAAAGCAATGATGTGTTATTGTTTAGACTGTCATTAGTGTTGGATATGCTGCTCATAGTTATTTGCAATGCGGGAGCTGGCCATCCTTGCCAGTACCAGACAAGGAAATGCAACCCTCATCAGCAGTGGTAGCCAAAAGTTCCCTGGGATCATGCCAGATGATGTTTAACAACTGCATAGCGCAAACAAACACCTGACCCAAATTTTGCACAATGAAGACACTGCTAAATGATACGACTAAAGGTTTGTGCATAGAATGATGCAATTTAAAATCATGAGTCATTTAAGGCATAAAGCAAACTCACCCCGATTGCACTCCAAAGGTTTTCTGTTGTTCGTTTGCACTGTTAAAATAGTCATAGACACCTAGACAACCTTAATTGTATGAAGGTATAAGAATACCTTTGTGCACAAATAACAAAAAATTGACAAAAAAATTCAACAATTTCTTCTCTTCCGTGTCAGTCTTGAATGTAATGCAATACGTAATACGTAATGCAAAACGTAGACGATAGGGAACGATTCAAACAGTGTAAAAATTAGTTCTGGTTTAATGCGAATAAATCACATGCAAAATTTAATGCGCATCTTGTCAGTAAAGCCGGTTCTGTAATCAGCTGTAAGGCTCCATCACCTGTGGGGTTTCACATGGAGAAGTAAATGCTCAGGTGATGGAGATTTACCGCTGATTACAGAACCGGCTTTACTGACAAGATGCACATTAAATATCGTGCAGCCCTATAATAATACATTTAATCTAGCTTGTGCTCACTGTTGTGAATGGAAGCATTTCCGGGCCGATGACGTATGAGGTTAGCTTTGCGCATGAAGAAGTGATGAAGATGGAATAAAAAGTGAAGAGATCAAAACAAAACAACGGTCACTAACAAGGATTTGTAAAGAAGAATACGGGAGGATTTCATTATAAGCCAAGAGGAGAGAGGTTTTCCTCTGCTAAAATAAGGAAACTTTGCTTCCTTTGCTCCTGTTAACAAACATTGGTTTTCTCATGAGACTCCTGTTTTCTCTGCCGACCTCATATATCATCCTCTTAGAGCTGCTTCTGTGTACAACTGTTGGTGCAAGCTACATTAAAGTAATTATTACGCTTTGAATATGGATATTTTTCTTTAAAAAACACATCGATTCGCTATAGGACACCTTTGTTCAACCCCTGGATCCGTGTGAGACACTTTTTTTTTTGTGTGGCTTTTTATTTAACTTCTTTTGGACTGATGCACTGCAACACCTGCTGACTGCCATTAAACAGCTTGAAAGATCAAAGACTATGATTTATTATGTGTCGAGTTAAATAATATAAATGCTTTAGTTGGTCAGACTAAGGTCCAAGTTAAGTAATATAACTCTATATAACTCTAGTAATATAACGACTGAATTTATCTGAAAGAAGAAAGTCATATACACCTAGGATGCCTTGAGGGTGAGTAATTAATTAAATTTAATTTCTGAGTGAACTATTCCTTAAATATTATTATCAAGGCTGAACCAAGAAGAGAAATCTTCCAACACAATACAAAAACTATAAACTGAAAATATGCTTTCAAACACTCTGAAACCCAGAAGATCAACACAAAATCTCATTAATGTAATGCATTGTGAAGCTAAAGCCATTGACTTGTTAAAGTATGATGCAGAGAGAGTAATTGGAATGTGGAAAGTAAAGTATGTGACGGCACCCAAACTGGTATGTGGAACTGTTGTGGAAGGACTAATGATTAACCCATTGTACCTGTGGGCACACATGCTTATTTACACCAAAGTGTACAGTAATTATGCATAAATGGCGTCTATTGGGGTAGACTGACCAAAAGTGGATTAAATTCTCAAAGGAAACAGAAAAAGACAACTGGTGATACATGCAATACACATCATGCAAATACAGTAGGGTCCAAAATCCAAAAGAAGTATTTTCTAATTCAACAAATTCAATGTTTATTATATTATATTAGCTGAACAAAACATTTTGCAATATTTTCTCATTTTCATAAATTGTATGTTAAATATAATATATTCAAATTGTATGATACATGCAAATTATATTATTTATGTTATCACTTTATCAATGGAAGTCAGTGTTGTCATTGTTTACTAAAACTAAAGCTATTAAAAATAGTTTTTATTAATTGAATGTTAAAATTCATAAAAAATAAATAGAAAAATAAAAAAACAAACTAAATTACTAATACAAACTAAAATTGCAGAGAGGTAACTGGAAATATAAAAGTAAAAGCTAATTAAATATTACATTTAGTTTTTCTTTAAAACAACCATATAAAATACATTTGATCATTGAATTAAAATGTAAAATAGTTTTAGCTTTGTTCTCAGATTTTTGGCCCAACACTATATGTGCTTCTCCAGCAGCAGGAATGCTTTCATAAACAGGATGCCAACATGAGGGAGGTGCCAGACTAGAGACTATGGTGACAATCACCTCCTGTCTTTCTTGCCATTACATTACTACACCAGAGGCATCACATTCTTCTGAAAGCGAAAACAGAAGATTGTAATTTCCTGCTACTGAAAACAGGAGTAAAATGCTCAGCACTGGTGGATGTGAAAGGTGGAGGAGAAAAAAATGAAAACCCAATGATCAGTGGATCTCCCAGAGCTTTGCTACTCATCAGGCAGTAAATCAAAGAGCAGGGAGTGAACATTCAGGTGACATTTTTCCCTGTGGCATGGCAAACACAGAGTGAGTCCCTGACTGATGGGCGACGAGGGATATCAGGCTCATTCACTGTGGAATTATAGCACCTGCTGCCCTTTCCAGACATTCCCATTCATTTCTCCTCTCTTCGCAGGCTGCCGTATGTCACTGGAGGACCCTCAGTAGGGAACAGTGTGCTGTGATGACTGGGAATTTAATCAGTTTGGGTTGTTTAAGATAACGGCTAAGTTCTTATCTATCTGCAATAACATACCTGACAGGATGATGATTCTGTTTTCCTACTGCACTGCTGATACGGTGTCCCTAAAGAACACTTTCCTACATTTCAGATATTTGGAACATTTCTAAACAAAATGTAAACCGTTGCAAACCACCCAGCAGTTTGTATATAAACCATCCAGAGTCCATATTTAGAGAGTCCATTTTTTTTTTCAGTTTATCCAAATAGCATCAAGAATTCAGAATTTTTTACATTATTGCACGTCTATGAAAATATAAATACCGGTACTGAAAAATGTAATACAATATTAAAATTACAGATTTTATTATAACTTTTACTGTCTAATGCAATAGAGAAATTTGCATTTAAATAAAGTAAAATGTGTTAAAGTTAAGTGTACTCTACATTTCTACACAATGTCTTTTCATTTACACTGACCAAATTTGATAAATGTTGCAATATCATTCTGCTTGGGAAAAACTGGTCAGAACTCATTATAAATGATTAAACTGCAATATTATGTACAGCGATAGTTTTTACAGTAAGTAACCCTGTTAAACATGAATATTATAGTTAAAAATAAAACTTAAGAAAACATTTTTGTTACCAGTGTCAAAATCAAAACAAATTTTTTTCATGGACCACTATTTTTTAAGAATTGTTATTTTGGAGGAATTTATCTCTGCATTCAAGCAAAATTGTAAAAGTATTTTTACTGCAGCCTGTCTAAGGTAGAGAAAGCCTGTTCTAATTAAAAAAATAAATAAAAATAAAAACACCACTTGCTAAAAGAGTGTGGGCAGAGGAGAAGCAAGCGGTGAACTTGGTGTCAAAGCCAGTGCATTTCTGTTTGTGAACACGTTTGAGGATGATGTGAAAAGGAGAAAAGAGAAGCCGTGAGGGCTGATAAGGACAAGGCACTAGGCACATACTGTGATAATGGCCAGTGAGCTCTTCCTCAGAACTACAACTCTTCATGCCATCCGCCACTGATGGTGCCCGTGTGGCATGCTGGCATGAAACAAAGGACATTAACATCAGCAGAGAACATTATTTTTCCCCTCACAGTGTGAATTTCAATGGCATTGTTTTACTGAGACAAATCTTTCATGTCCTCCATTTTACATGGAAAAGAAAGAAAGAAATGGAAATGGAGCAGTTAAAGCCAGGGAAAACTTCAAGACGAAATTTCGCCAACAGCTCATTAGTCTGATGGTTAGAGCACACCACAGGTGCTGCGGTGTCCTGCCTAACGAGGTATGCTATGGTCATTAAAGATTCTCTCACACTTACTGGCGACACACGGCCGTTAACCTCGGCAACCTCAGTGGATTTAAAGAGAGTTGGACTACAAGTTACAAATGTTTTTTTGGACCTTGCCATGCTCATTTCTAATAAAACCATTAGAAGGAAGATACGCAATTAAAAATTTCTTTACTCATGTTTATGTCATTCCAAAAAAAAAATTTCTAGTGGAAATAGTAGGCTATATTATGGAAGTATTTATCTAGGTATTTATTTGCTTATATTGTTTTATAAATACTGTCTATTCAGTACAGCCCACTATATAATTTTTTTTTGCAAACTATATACAGTATATACTTTATAGTTTGCATAGTAGTGATGTAAGCATTCTCAAATGGTTTTCAACAAATAAACTGATACAGTTAAAAAATCTGACTAATGAACGATTCATAAATCAGAATGGCTGCATCCAAATATGCAAAATTCCCTACTAAATAGTAATTTAAAAAAGTATGTGAAAGAGCTGCATGTCCATTCATTAAACATTATGCAAAAATACCCAGATGGCCTACCTTTACTGTGAAGATTTCTGAATAGTGAAGCACCACAACGGACACTACACATTAGGTCACATGACAATGACAACACAAAAAATGTAGCACATCCAGATTACATTCATTACTTCATAAAATATATTATTAAAAATAAAAGTAATTATTTCAATTCAAATTACCTATTATTCTCCAAGCAATTAGGTATGCGTCTTCTGATGCAATCACTGACTCGTTTACAAACTTTGGTCACTAAAACTGTTTTTTTTTTAAGGAAAAAAGACCATTTGCAAGATTTTAATAAATTATTTTCTAGTCCACGGGAAAATTAACAGCATACGTACAAGTTAGGAATGACATAAAGGGGACTAAAATAAATGATGGAACTTTAATTTTTTTGAGTGAACTATTCATCCAAGCGTTATAAATATTTTCCATGATCACACCTGAAAGTTTGCTCACATCAGCTAGCAACACATAGTTTTCAGTCACCGTTGCCAAAAAATCACTTAAAAATATTCCAAATTGCAAACAAGTATTCATAATGAAAATGACAAGCGGACTAACTTAATGCGCTGCATATAGTGCCATTCAGAGACAATGAGTAATTTAGTCTCTACTCCATTTAAGAAAGATTAAAGTTTTAAAAAGATGGATTATTTAATGCAGACTGCAGTGTAACTCCAAATTAGCAGGCTAAAAGCAAACATTTTTCCTGGGTATCAGATAAACAAACTGTCCATCTTTAAAAAAAAATGTTGCTCATGATATACTCAAACAATTGTGACATTATGGTAAATAAAAACGGAAAGAGGCCAACACCGTTCCTCCCTTCAGATTCTACTCAAGCTCTAGTTCAAGCAATAACATGTCTCGATCGCAGAGTTCTTCGCTTTGTGCTGATACACTCAAAAATAATATAATTAAGCTCTCCCTCCTCACCACTACACACTGCATTAAAAGAAACTAGCTCTAGCCAAGTGTGTCGGAGGCAAACCAAGCCAAGTTTTTCAAGTTACTTGATATGTTATGTCATATGAACTGTTTGCATCACATTAGAGAGTTGACTCCAAACAAAACCAGCCAGAATCAAATGCTGACATCAAGAACAGTGCATATGGAACATACTTCAAATGCATGATAACACTGACACCAGCAAAACTGATTGAATGAACTAATAACATGCCTTTCATGTGAGGATATGAATCACCTGGTTGACAACTAATATCCATGATTATATAAATCACAATATAAAATATGATCACAATAAGATAACTATGACACAGCAAACCTCCCACACTATAAAATTACTTTTTAAACCAATGTTGATGTTAAAGTCACAATGAAAGAGAAGTAGCGTTATATCTTTTCTTCCTTATTGTGACATACATGCAATCGATTAACTTAAGATTAAGATTTTGAGAGGTGACTCAAAAGTGGAGGCAGATGAACATGAACTTGAAGGGGCAGGGTTTTATCGGACGAAATGATTGAATAAATCCCGCATACGTCTGCATAAAGTGTCAAATTATGACATTTTCATTAAAAATTTTGAGGTCAAAACATTTCTAAAACATGTTAGGAACAATGACAGCCTCACTTTCACTGTATGAAAAAAAGATGCAATGGAAGTGGGTACTGAGGCTGTCAGCCCCTAACATCAAGCCTCGGCTCATATCTCGCTTTGTGTTCCACGAAAGAAAGTAATTCGAGTTTGGAACAACAAGAGGGTGAATAATTACAGCATTTGCAGTTTTTGAGTGAACTTCTACTTTAAGCATCTTTTCTCCGTGAGCAAACGTCCAGTGCTCCCTGTATACCCCACACACAGGGGACTCCGTCTATGTTCTGTCATTTCCAAGAATTAGGAAAGAGTGTCAGATTCCTGCGGTGAGTGGTTTGCCATGCTACTCTAATGTAGCAAAACGTTATTCTTGGCTGACCGTCGGGACAAAACCATGGACTGAAAATGTGTGCTTGCGCTACATTTCTCAACTTGTTTGAAAAACCCAGCCAGTTGATTTGACTCCTATTGTGCCGCATTGTTTGCAGGAAGTAAATCTTCATATTTAAAATACGAAAAGTGTAACAGTTTCTACGAATTTCAGTTGAAAGAGTAGGCTAATTCCTGCAAAACGCCACGTCTAAGTTTTACTAAGAGACTTCATAAAATGTTATTACTGCCTAATAGACAACAACGGAAAATACTTACTAAATATGCTTACTAATTCAGTCTCGACTAAGACGTATGTGTAAAACACAAAACATTTACACGCTAGACCATACCTGACACAGCTGTTGGCGTTGCTGTGGCCATTTACTCTCCAGGGCAGCGTGCCGTGGTCCGCATCCCATCGCTTGTCAAACGGAATCGCTGCTGACGCCTCTCTCGGTGTTATTTGGACGCTCGCGAGCCAACAGGGCTTCCCCTCCTGCTTGTCAAACTAGAAGCGCAATCATGCGTTCAGCTGATCAGCGCAACAACAACAGCCACAGTGTCGCGCAACGCAAACAATTCACACCACACCACCCTGCACGCGACGCCCCGGGGGCCCCGCCCCCTCCCATACGCTCTCAGTTCTAGGGATGATTAATAATCATGAGGTAGTATACTTCAGCGACGCTCATTGGCCGAAGAAAGTACCTTAATTTTTAGCTCCCTCCTCGCTGTCAGCCACTGCGAGGTGACGTCATGGAACATTCCAAAAATTCCTTGTCCCGGTATTCTACATTTCAAGGGGACCCTGAAAAAGTTGTGTGTTTATATTTTTAACAATCAATATTCCTGCGTTTGTCTTGTTTCTCCTGTATATTTTTGTATATATTAATATTTTAAAGGAGCAGTTTACCCAAAACGAAAATTCTGTCATCATTTACTCACCCGCATGTTGTTCTTAACGTCTAATTGATTTGCTATTTTCTTTATGCAGTATTATATTTTTGCAAAATGCAACAATGCAGAATGATGTCTCCATCATATGGGTTTCTAACAATACGAGGATGAGTAGATATGATTTGTGTAGATAATATTTACAATCAATACAATCAAATAATCATTTTTTAATTAATTTTATTTATTTTATTAAACACAAACACACTTACACACACACACACACACACACACACACACACACACACACACACACAGGACCCTGCATCACAAAACCAGTCACAAGTAGCATGAGTATATTTGTAGCAATAGCCAACAATACAATTTATGGGTCAAAATTATCTACTTTTCCTTTATGTCAAAATCATTAGGATATTAAGTAAAAATCATGTTTCATGAAGCTATTTTGTAAATTTCCTACCATAAATATATCAAAACTTACTTTTTGATTAGTAATATGCATTGCTAAGAACTTAAATTGGGACAACTTTAAATTAGATTTTCTCAATATATATATATATATATATATATATATATATATATATATATATATATATGTATGTATGTATATAAAAATGTATTATAAATTATAAATTTAATCAGCGGATGATGTGTAAAAAAAATTTTTTTAAGAGCCTTATGACTGGTTTTGTGTTCCATGTGTACAGTATTCAGGGGCGATTCTAAGATTTTGATTTTAGGGGGGCTCAGCCCCCAATAAGGGTATGATTAAAAAATTCTATTTGACTATTAGGGTAGGGTTGTATACTACTAACCTTATTGCAATCCACTATTCCATTGTATTCCCTGTATTTCATATATGGGAGTAGGAGTACTGACTGAGCCATATACAACACTGTAAAAAAAAACTAATACAGTTTTTTAGATGTGACCAGTCACTGGAAAATTTTGAATTGGGAATGTAGATTTTTACAATAAAGACATCCTGATTCAGTATTAGGACATTCATGTTTATCCTTTGATGATACCACAGCTTTTTCTTATGAAATGTACGTGGAAATTGGCAGAAAATTAAAACAACATAAGGGTTCAATGACTGCAATGAATCTTGGGAATGTATTGTGTATGTGAGGCTGTCTGTTCTATTCTCACCTGACTGTTGCTCATTTGCAGACCTACTCCCGCACGACAAAAAAATGTTGTATATCCATCTACAATGAAAAATAAATTATTATATTTTATTATTATTATTATTATTAATTTTTAGCTTTTTAGCCTTTATAATCAACAATACGGTTGGTTATACATCAAGTCAGCCCCTGGAAATTTATTTCATTTCAAATCATTTAACTAACCAGCTAATATTCATTAAGAATATAGACAAAACATGTATTAATGTAATTGTCTATTGGCAATATGTTTAATCTGTTCTATATTTATTTCTATTTATTAAAAATAACACCATTATCAATTTGCCACTTCTATAAATCAATCACTTAAAAAAAAAAAAAAAAACTCTTACTCTAATATATGTATCATGATACACTAATGATTCATTATTACTTAATACAAAATCATATTTAATAATACAAAACAAAATAACTCCACATGATGTTTCTCTCTCTGTGACATTTAGTGCTTTCAGACAATGATGTGTGTCTTTAATCATTTCTGTGAATGGCAGCATAATGTAATGCCGAAATACACAATAATATGTTTTGAATTTTGAAAAGTAAATTAAAATAAATCATGATCGTTTTCTAAAGTATGTTTTCATGGGTGTTAATCGCTTCATTTTTGTTGGAAGAAAAAACAACTGTCACACCGTGATAAAGGCTGAAGGTGAACGCAGCGAAGACGTATTGGTATTGGATGCGAGAACACACACACGCACACACACACACACCTTGTACTCTCTGATGTTCGCTCTGCTCGGCGCCCCTGTGGATTGAAAAACGCGCTGAATCCGTGCAGACTCAGATCAGGGGAGGAGCCGGAACTTGATGCAGCTTTCCACCGTTTCAAATGAGTTTTTAAAGGGGACTGAAGCGATCACTAATTAATTAATCAAATAATTTTTTAGGGGGGCTGGGCATAAGTTTAGGGGGGCTGAAGCCCCCCTAAAAAGGGCCTAGCGACGCCCCTGACAGTATTCCTAATAATTTAAAATAATTGACATCACTTCTAATTGTTTGTGGAATATCAGCTAAACTGATTTAACTGTAATCATAGTCACATATTTTATGGAATATTAAGGTTAGAATGCCTTAACACATCCAGGGCAAGTGTTTCATGAGTTGGCCCATCTGGGGGATGCATACTGGGTTGCATATGTCAGCACAATTCCCACAATTCCCTGACTCAGTTGTACTCTTTAGTGGGACTGAAGCTTCTCAGTTGCACTAATGGTAGCATGGCCCACATGGGGACTTTTAATGGGGTTAACCATCAGTGTGGACTTTAATTCATTTAACCCTTTCCTAGGGGCATGGAGGAAAAGTAAACCAGAACATTATTAAACTCCCAGGAAAGTGTGATTATTCCCAAGCATACCATAAAAACAGACCCATGTAGCAAATTATCACTCAGTGTTTTCCCCAAACTTTCCAAAACCCTTTGTATACCAATTCCCGAGAAAAAAAGTGCTAAAAAGCTCAAAGCCACACCATACCTGTTGGGAATAAGTTGTCTTTTCCCTTGGATCTATATTTCCAAACAGATTTCTTCCTCATTGACCCACCTTTTAGCCTTCAAAAATTCCCAGACCGTGTTGAGTTGAGTTCAACGCAACACAATGAAGCTTGGGTATCTGTTCTGTTGTTTGTCTCTGAATATACTATAGTATTCACAACACTCTATGAATCTAAACACAGTCACCCTGACTACCATATGACAAACGGTTGACAAAGGAATGCTTTGTTTAACAGATGCAAATACAGTGCTGGGTCGATACCCCAAGGACAGTTTAATTACTGAGCATAAATATAGCTTTCCAAACTCTACGCCTGCTGGGCCTCCAACCTATTATTATGCTTTTTTTATATTTATTTCACAAGAGTCAAATTACTTTCAAGGAAGCACAATAGTGGTGCTTGAGGAACTGAGCAAAAACTAGAAAAACTTGAATGCGTAATAATAATAATAATTTTCAAATTCCCCAAAGATTTTGAATAGCAGACTTTTAATGTGGTCTCAGACTTTTGGACTCCACTGTATACCAAATACCATCAAAAGACATCTGATCCTACTCAGTGTTATTTTAAGATGATTTTTATAATATTACAGTATTTATTAATATTTTAATTAGATTTTTACTTTGTTTGTTTGTTATGTGTAACTCATTTTTATTATTTTTTATTCACTGTAAATCAATGTTAATTTATATAATTTTTATTCATTTATATATATTTTAGTGTTTGCCATTTTACACTACCAAGTGAAGTTACCTTTTTTATAGGTTTTTAAGTTTTTTTTAATTTCAGTTCTATTTCAGTCAACAGAAATGTTTTTTGATAGTTTTAGATTCAATTTACTGTTAGTTCAACTGTATCCCTGCTGGGCCTCTAACTTGTAACTTCTTTTTTATATTTATTTCAAAAGAGTCCAATTTTATGAGGCATTAAAGTGTGTACAAACTTGAATGCGTAAGAAGGTCACCATATACAGTACAGTGGGGCTCGAAAGTTTGGGCACCCCTTGCAGAATCTGTGAAAATGCGAGCAATTTTCAAAAAATAAGAGAGATCATACTAAATGCATGTTATATTTGATTTAGTACTGTCCTGAGTAAGGTATTGTACATAAAAGGTATTAAGATTTAGTCCACAAGACAAAAAAATTGCTGAAATTATTAAAATAACCCCACTCAAAAGTTTGGGAACCCTTGGTTCTTAATACTGTGTTCTGTTACCTGATGATCCTCGACTGTCTTTCTGTTTTGTGATGGTTGTGCATGAGTCCCTTGTTTGTTCTGAACAGTTAAACTGAGCAGTGTTCTTCAGAAAAATCTTTAAGGTCCTGCAGATTCTTCAGTTTTCCAGCATCTTTGCATATTTGAACCCTTTCCAGCAGTGACTTTATGATTTTGAGATGCATCTTATCACACTGAGGACATTTGAGGGACTCAAACACAACTATTTAAAAAGATTCAAACATTTAATGATGCTCCAGAAGGAAACAAGATGCATGAAGAGCTGGGGGGTGAAAACTTTTGAACACGATGAAGATGGCCAAATTTGTTTTATTTTGTTGAAATATAATTTTTTTAAATTTAGTTCTGCCCTTCGTAAGCAACAGAAGATACTTGTATGTTTCCCGGTACACAAATTAAGTACAATTTACCTTGATCTTCAAATTCCAAAAGTTTACACCCCCCAGCTCTTAATGCATCTTGTTTCCTTCTGGAGCATTAGTGAATGTTTGAATCTTTTTAAATAGTTGTGTTTGAGTCCCTCAAATGTCCTCAGTGTGATAAGATGCATCTCAAAATCATAAAGTCACTGCTGGAAAGGGTTCAAATATGCAAAGATGCTGGAAAACTGAAGAATCTGCAGGACCTTAAAGATTTTTCTGAAGAACACTGCTCAGTTTAACTGTTCAGAACAAACAAGGGACTCATGCACAATCATCACAAAACAGAAAGACAGTCGAGGATCATCAGGTGACCACACAGAGTATTAAGAACCAAGGGTTCCCAAACTTTTGAGTGGGGTTATTTTAATAATTTCAGCAATGTTTTTGTCTTATGTACTAAATGTTAATATCTTTTATGTACAATATCTTACTCAGGACAGTACTAAATAAAAAATAACATGCATTTAGTATGATCTCTCTTATTATTTGAAAATTACTCATATTTTCACAGTTTCTGCAAGGGGTGCCCAAACTTTCGAGCCCCACTGTATATTATATTATATTATATTATATTATATTATATTATATTATATTATAGTCATTTTAGTACGCTACCAATCCAAGTTACCTTTTTTAAATAGGTTTTTGTTTATTTTTTGAATTAAGTTTATTTCAGCTGTGTTTCAATTAACAAAAATGTTACGGGCCTCTAACGTGTTATTATTCTTTTTAATATTTATTTCAAAAGAGTCAAATTACTTTTAAGGAAGCACAAAAGTTTTGCTTGAGAAACTGAGTGAAAACTAGCAAAACTTGAAAACGTAAGAAGGCCACCATGGGGTCAATTAGATCAACATTGCGTGATAAAACCAGCGCATTATTGTTCGGTTTCTCACCGTAATGTCCAGTGATGCCACGATAATGTCGGACTGAATGTCTTGCTGTTGAATAGGTCAACGTGTTGGCTCTAAAATTAGTGGAGAGATAAGGTGAGTTGCTCAACAACTCAGTGGGGCCAGCGGTGTGTATTTAGAAGGCTTAGACAGACTCCTGGAGACTCTTGAGTGTCCGGTAAAGTTCACCTGGCATTCAGATGATGAGTCATTGCCCGCTGCTGCCTGATCCTGTCACTGCATGCCACTGTCATTCAGACTCCCCATGGAGAACGAGAGGGCTGCTGGCTCCATCGTCATGACAGCCGCCGTCCTCGCCTGAGTCAAGCAGGACACCTGACTGGGCGTGAGGCTGTGAGGTGCGTGACAGCCGTGTGGGTGGGGGGTTTAGGTCGTTTAGGCAATGCAGAGAGGTCTGCTTTGATTGGTCGAAGCGTGATTGCAAAGTTTACGCTCTTTGAACCGCACTGGACCACCCTTTTGTCGGCTTTTCTTTCCCAAGAGCGAGAGTGAGAGAGAGAAGCACAGTAGCAAGGACACTGTATTGTGGATGCTCCACAGTGTGACAATATGATCCTAACAGGCTTATGTAACAGGGATGCCTGCATGCTCTTCTTCCAGCAGACAACGGCTGCACCGACTGTTATATAACTAGATCAGCCTCCCCACAGAGCCGGCCTGTGCCTGTGCACGGCACACAGCAGCCTGCCAAAGAGAGCGAGAGACAGAGACATGGAGAGTGAGACAGAGAGAAACAATGCTGCCTGCTGCAAGAACACAAAGAGAGTCAAAGATAATGCAGGAGTGAAAGAAAACATTCGGAAGAGGATACTATCAGCTGGTTAATGTTAAAAGTAATGCATTAAATAATCAAGCTATTGCTTACAAAAAAAGTATTTTGGTATTACTATAGGTTGAATTTTTTTAGGGGGCATGTACAGTACATACAACGGCAATACTGTTACTCTGAAATTATTCAATACCATTGCAGACAGTAGGGTCAAAGAGTCCAAGACTGTTATATTATAGAATTTTTTTTTTAATTTTTTTTTTTTAATTTGGTAAAAATTAAGTCCCCAACATTCAGTTTATATTCAGGTTTAGGTATGTATTATATAATTGTATTTTATACTATTAATTTGTATAGTTTTTCAGCTATAATTTCAGTTTATTTATTTTTTTTTACTTTAGTTTAAGTTTTAGTAGGTTTGTTTGTATTTGGCACTTTAATTTATTTTTATTTCAGTTTTAGTTGTAGAAACTTTAGTACTTCAAGTTAAATCTATTTTAATTTGAGCTATTTACCATGGTGACATTTCTTTTTTATTTAATATAACATATTTTTAGGTTGAAGTTTTTCATCTAATATTTATATTTAATTGTAATTTTTATTTAAATGAACATTTTTCAATGATTAACAAATCAAAAATTTTCATAGTTTCAGTTTCATTTTTGTTTTAGTTAACAATGGCAAGACTGATAAAACCATTATACTTCCAAAGTACTTTCTGTAAAGGACCCGAGATATTATATATGACCCCAAATATCTTGTGTGTAAATATTTGATTTTGATACACATGCAACGTAATAGCTAGAGTAAAATCAATAGATTGCAACATATCTCACGCGTTTGGTAATGTACACCATCATCCTTGTAGTATTTGATATTTCACTGTCCATTTCTTAAAGTACCACGTACATCTTCCCCATTACATGGAGTTCATATTGTCCCAAATGTATTCTTTTGTTTTCATTTATGACCTTTATAATCCCTAAGAAGTGGCTCTTGTCACATGCACATGTGGATAATTAATGTAGCATTTTTGCATAGTGCAGCAAAAGCTAGAGGCGGTTGCTCTTGGGATTCAGAGCAAATAAATCCACCATTGCAGGAAGGCATCACAATCCTTTTCCACTATGCTGCCAGACTCTGGGTTGTGTGGAGTCTAATGGGTGGTAATGTTGGGTAAATGTTTCCAGCACACATGTGCCAGCAGGACCAAAATTCAATTAGCTTTGCAACATACTGCCGTGTAATCCAATGTGCTTGGGTTTTACACTTAGAATGCAATTACACCTCTGACAGCCGCTTTCAGTCATTTTTTACTATAAGAGCAGCGCCTGCCACTTTGAGTACAGTTACTCTCAAAATGATTTTTTTTTCTACTCTCAAATTTTTTTTCTTCGAAAAACCAGTTACATCTAGTTTTTTTTTTTTTTTTTTGACTCAAATGGTCACATAAAAACAGAAGACTCCCAGGAAATAAAATTATTGTTTTTAAAACTTCTTTCTGCTTGTGGTGTAAGTCCTGGAGCATGTTAGGAACGTAGTAGCCGCCCAAAGCCAATCAATAGATCTTACTGCAGCTTATCCTGGAGTAAACCATCCGCTTAGACACGAAAGGGGCATCTGACTGATACATGAACAATCACAGTTTATTGGGTGGGTAAATACGTTTACAGTAAATACAGACGGACGATAGACAAAGACAGGGAGACAGACAGAGAGACCGGTACAAACATACAGACAGACAGACAGATGCAGACAGGCAGATAGATATACTGACAGACAGCTAGCTGGATGGATGGATAGATACAGACAGATAGGTAGACGGACGGACGGACAGATAATGACAGACAGACAGACGCATGGACAGACAGAGACAGAGAGACAGACAGACAGATAGATAGACACAGACAGATAGATATTGATAGGCAGATAGATATACAGACAGACAGCTAGCTGGATGGATAGATAGATAGATACAGACAGATAGGTAGACAGACGGACGGACGGACGGACAGATAGATAGATGGTAGACAGACAGACGGATAGAAAGACAGATAGATGAATAGATACAAGCAGACAGATATAGTCAGACAGATTGACAGAGATATAGAAAGGCAGCTGGATGGATACAGACAGACAGATAGGTAAACAGACAGATGGATATAGACAGACAGATAGAGACAGACAGGTAGACACTCAGACAGACATACATGCATAGATACAGACAGCTAGACAGATAGAATAAAATAGAAAGATATAAAATGTACAGTTATTTTGGTTGTTCAGATGATCAAACAGAATAACATACTATGGTACTCTGCATCAGTTTGGTTTGTGAAAACTTAAAATATACACTGATGTTGATGACAATGACCAATGCAGAATTTCTTTAGCAAAACTGATGTTGTTATAATACACAACTGCACGTCACATCCCACTGACAGCGGGCCATGTATCAGCATTGTGATTTCACACTGGGTTAAAGGGATCCTTGGAGATACACTTACCAGTCTAGCTCTGGGAGCTCATGAGCAGAGTGGGTCAAAGCAGAGACAGAACATCCTGCAGCCCTGCTGAGTCAGTGTGTGTGTGCTGGTGCTGAGGGAGTGAGATCATTTTGTTGATGTGTCTCTCTCCCTTGTTCATTGTTAGGCAAGACTGCCAGAGATGGAGAGTTTCCAGACAGGAGTAAGTAGTTTATATGAATTGATGAGGGGAGTTATTTTTCTTTTATGCTTCTTCCAAAGTTTGTTTCTCATATAGCAATAAGATATTATGAGTGCAGCTCTGAGAGAACAACACAAGCCTTTAGATGAAGAGTGGGCTGGGAAATGATACAGTGAGAACACATTACTTCAGAATTCAGGGTAGAACACTGCATTACACAGGCTTAAACCTCAACAATGTCCCTGATGAATAAACAGCATGGTTTGCTTGTCCTAGCTGTTTAACACTGGTCTCCTAAGCTAAAAAGCACCCAAAACTCCTCAAATAAACCTGCTGGCCAGCCAGAAATACCAGCTAACCATATTAGGTTGGTGTTTCTAAAATGTTAAAGGAGAAAACAGGAAAGACATACATCATTTTTCAACAGTTTGAGGTTGGTATGGTTTTTGATTCTGAAGGAAATCTATTATACTCACGAAGGCTGCATTTAAAAAAAAATCAAAAATAGAATAAAAACATAAATATTATTACAATTTAAAACAACCGCTTTCTTTTTAAATCCATTTTAAAATGTAATTTATTCTGGTAAAGCTGAATTTTCAGAAGCCATTAATCCAGTTCTAATACGCTGAACTGTTGCTAATAAAACATGCATTTTTATTCTTTTAATATTTGGTTTTGATATCTATAAATAGAGAGTTCAAAAGAACAGCATTTTTTTATTATACACTTTTACAACAATATAAGACTTGACTGTCACTTTTGATATTTTTTTAAGCATCCTTGCTGAATACAAATAATACTTTCTTTCTAAAAATATCTTGCTGACCCCAAAGTTTTGGGGGTCAGAGGTACAGTATTGTAAAATACAAAAAATAAATCAAATGACATGTTAAACCAGCTTAAACCTCTGATTTGTTTTCTGCTTTAGAGGGTTCAAGCTGTGAGACCAATTGGCCACCCATCTAAACACCAGGTTTGCAGGATTGGGAGACTATCATAAACCATTTAAGACCAGCAAAGCAGTTTTTCCTGTAGAATTTAATTCTGAGGCATCATTAAATGGACATTTGTCATTTGTCATTCTAATAGTAAAAACATAGAAAAATGCTTCAGTCTTACTCTGATTTCATCTCATATGAGGTTTGTTTTAGTCTGGCATGGAGAAAGACGCATAGTTCCTGCACTGGACAGCTGCAAAGCTCCATTTGAAAAGCAGAAAGAGAGAAACACACCCTCCCGGACACATTTATTATTCTCCGACCGTGTTTTCAAGCGGTTTTGAGTTGGCACCAAGTACATATTTCTTAGAACCTCTGTCCCATACTAGGCAGAGTCCCAAGATGCTGAACTCTAACAAGAAGAAACCGAAGGTTTCTGGCATCAGCTGCGCGACAGACCTGATTAAAATGGGGACAAAGACAATGTGAAATGTTACACTCCACTACAGCAGCCAAAATCAACTCTATATTCTGGTAGCTGAGCTGAGAGAGAGTTCTGTGACACAGCAGCTCTGTGGATCAAAAGTAACGTCCTACAGCGCTTTCAGTCAATATCTCTTTGCTAATTGGGATGCTTTATCTCTGCAAACACACATTAGCTCTCTGTCTTTATTACTCAGCATCAGAGTCATTATTATCTCTCCTTATTGGCTGTTCGGTAAAATATAGCTGTGGCTATTTCAATCCTCTAACTCTCTTTGATTTTAAGTCAGAATGAAACTCGCAAACAATTTAACTTCAGGAATGTGACTTTTTAAAAGTTGGGGGTCAGTAAGATTTTGAAAGAAGTGTCTTATGCTCAACAATGCTGCATGTAACATTAAAAATTTAATATATTACGTCACTTTCAAGTAACCGTTTTCTATTTTAACATCTTTTAAAAAGTAATTTACTTCTATGAGGGCAAAGCTTAATTTTCAGCACCATTACTCAAGTCTTCAGTGTCACACAATCGTTCATTTGAAAAAAAAAAAAAAAATAATAATAATTAAATTGACCCTAAATGTTCAATAATAAAAATGGTAATAGTAGTAATAATAATAATAATAATAGGGAGAGACTTGATTTTATTTATCTGGAGCTAATTTGATTATGAAAGGTGTTTCATATCAGATTTGAGACCTAAAAGCAAGTTCACAGTAAACTCATCCAAATAGCTATAAACATTATAATTCTTTTAGAAAATAGAATGCGTTTTATAAACATAGCCTACTGTATATTCTCTGCAGAACCCTGGTTAAAAACCTATGGGCCTAAAATTGTCTAAATAGACAGACTTTTTTTCTCTCTCTCTCCAACATTATTTTCCATGCCCCAACTTTTCTAGCAGAAAAGCAAAGTAATTTCAGCATTGTTTTTTATGAAATATCAAAATATTGCAGGCATGCAGTTTGCTCTTTGTGAATGATAAATCATACAGAATTAGTTAATGTACTAAACCCTGGGTTAAGAGCAAGGCCAATCCCAGAAATTGCATTAAATATCAACTGGTAACTTTCATAAATATTGCATAGTATGTCATTCAATATTTAAACTTCAATGCTCTCATAAAACCACATGAAATAACCCATAGCCTGCCTTGAGATGGTAAATAAAGCACCGCTGAGCTCTTGATGTCATCTCATGGGTCTGTTACACACCCACCTGGTTCTAAAGGAAAATCATAAGAGTTATGGAACCCTGACCTACAGATACAGACTTCAGCCGTCCTTCGACTGTGCTAGTGTTACACAAGTGTGTAGAAACATATCAACACTATTAGCAAACCACTCTTGTATAAGCAAGCATTATCTATGCTGAGTCAAGCTGCCAACTGATAAACCACACATTTGAGAAGAGGGGCCTGATTTGCAGGACCCCCAAGCACTTAATGTTCAATACCTTCCTTATCCGCAAGCCTCCCAAAACATCTCCAGCATTGAGAGGAATTCACCAAACACGCTCCCTTTTAGAATCGCTTTTCTCTAGGCCCGCTTTTCTTAGTTTTTTCTGGCTAGGGTAAAGTAAAGTTTTAGCTGCAAATGCTGCCAAAGGCTACACAATCGTGAGCGTGATAATTGCTTGTAACTGGAAGAGGGTTTTATGGTCAGTGAGGCCAGTTTAGGGCACTGAGACTAAAATGGGTAAACAAAACAAAAAAAGCATAAACATAGATGGAGAAAGAGGAACAACAGCGCTTGCATGACACATTGGTGGAGGTAAAAGCAATATCACTGGTGTAATTTTTCTTTTTTAATTCTATGAAAAAGTGCTGATATTAAATTACATAACTGGACTAGTATCAAGTCAATAAAGGCTACATTACTTGGCCAGTGATTAACATCAGTATTGAGCAATGAATATCATCCATAACAGGAAGATAGAATCAACAGAACATCAGTTCCACCTGGTGGGCAGACAGCAAATAAAAATATAACCTTCTCATTGTGTTGTATCAGCTCAACATAAAAATAAAGGAACAAAAATATTCAAATATTATATATATATATATATTGTTGTTTAATAATTATGCCCTAAACAAACTTAAACTCTGTTATAAATTCTACATCCAATAATAAAGTGCAAGACTTAATTTTTTGTTTGGCAGTCAGGTCAATACAGCTGATTTGTAAAAACTAACCAACAGTTTACATCAGTTTATTGAAATATATACAGCATTAGCACAAACTGAACAACACCAGATCACTGAAAAACTACTTCTACAGAAACAACTAAAAGAGCAATATTGTCCATGGTGTGAAAAATGAAATGTTATAAAACAGCAAAGGCACTTTTTCATAGGTCTGAAAAAAAAACCTGGTCGCTTTTGATAAGAAGTTATCATAAAAAAGGCACATGAAGAATTACTAATCTTGCATGTTGCTCCTAATAATAGACTACAGATGAACAGTCATGCTTCTGTCAAAGTGTTACCTTGGGAAAAGTTCAAATATGCTTTACATACACAGTATACTTCACAATCAGTGTTCCTCCAATGTCACAAGCATAGCACAAGCAATACCAAATGACTTGAGGCAGACACACCTACAATACTTAGAGTTATGAAATTCGCCTTACGAAATGAATTTTACATTTTGCTTCCATACCACAGCTTTTTAGCCTTATGAAATTAACTTCATACTTTGCTTTCATAACACAGCTTTTTTAGCAATTTTACACAAATGTAAACTAAGCGTATGGTCACTTTTAGAACATTTTCTTGATGCAATTTTACTCCAGCATGTGCTTACAAATTAATAACAAAAAAGTAATAATAATAAAAAAAAAGTATACAAAGTGTCACAGGTGGAAGCATTAACATTCAGTTTTCAAAAACATTTATCGATTAAATATATAAACTTCAACATATTAACCAGCCCTGAACTGTTCATTTAAACTGTATGTAAGTGCTATCTAAATGTATTATTTTAAACTAAATTATCTATTGCCACACCAAACTATTCTGCCAAACAACATGCTAGATATGCTAACACATGCCTCCGATGGATTAACAGCACCATGATATATTAATTTGGATCAGCGATTAATATTACAGCACAGTCTGTTGTTCATGGCAGTGTGGTAGACCCCGGTCAGAGTGTGGTGTAGTGAGTTGTACGGGGGAAGGGTGTGTCGGATTGGGTTTATCTGCTTGATGCACAAGTTCCAGGGGCTGTACAGAGGACATGGCGTGAAAACGGCCCCCTCTTTAAGCCCCTCAGACGACCCTCTCTCCCCATTGCTTGAGAAAAAAGTGCTAAATCGGAGTGAAATTTTATATTATAGAGTGTCTTTTGTACAATGCATTGAACCCTGAAGTTGAAATGCTATCACTGTTAAAAAACAAAAGGTTTCTTCTTCAGGTAGAGTAGGTTTCTAGCAGCAGTATCATGCATATTTGAATTCGTGGCTAGGACCACTACGCTGACGGTCTGTAGGATAGTTATTGTGTGTATTTGTTAAACTGGAAATGTGTGGCTTTAGGTTTGCGTAGCTTGCACCTGTTAAACCAACGAGTAGTGCTAAACAAGATAAACGAGCAATACAGACTTTATAAAATATAATTAACAAGCCATAATGAGTTAGAGACCACAGCGAAATAACCCTTAAGGACCATGAGATGTGGATATTAATGATATCGACAATATGGTATAAGCTAACAGTTTATATAACTCATTTAATTAATTTATCCTTCATGTGTGAAGACACAGCAACTCCCAAGTACACTACCGTTCAAAAGTTTGGGGTCAGTAAGATTTTTTTTTTTTTTTTTTACATAAAATAACAATTTCATTAAGAAAGGATGCATTCAGCCTTGCTGTCACTAAATAAAGGACATTTTAATATATAATAAAACAGAGAACATTTGTTTTAAATTGTAATAATTTTATGCAATATTACGGTTTCACTGTATTTTTGACTAAATAAATGCAGCTTTAGTAAGCATAAGAGATTACTTTCATTTTGAAAATCTTACAGAAGCCAACCATTTGAACGGTAGTGTAAGAAATGAGAGAGCAGTGAATCATTCATTAAGCAAAAAGGGTGCTTCTCATTTCCTTAATTGTCCATCCGCCTTACCTTTACTTGCATTTTAGCTCTTTAATCTTAAGGATGCGAATATGAGATAAAAAGAACGGAGGAATCAAAGCAAAACTGAATTTGGTGTTCACTCGAGCATTACATCCATTACATCCTACATTAATCCTTACTTCATGTGTCAATTTACTAAACAGCTGAAACAGACTTAAATGTCATTTTTTTTAAATACTTGTCATGGCATCATATATTTTTGATTTTGTCTATGTATTTTTAATATGTGTAAGTACCTACTAGGTCTATAAGAATAGACACCAATAGTCTGTTTCAGATTCTAATTGCTTACATTCTTGGCTATTTAATGGTTTTTTGAAGATCGTAATATTTCTGACATAGCACAAATGTGGCCAGCTTGTACAGGTGAGAGTCTCACCCACTCAAGCTCAACTGAAGTCTCGATTGGGTAAAATGACAGGAGCCACAAGCGTCCACAGGTAGAGCCCCAGACCCATCCAGCTGGAGCTGATCTTCACCCACACTGCAGGTATAGTGCTCTGCATGGCCTGAGTGGTTATATCAGGTCTGAAGACAGATGTGAGGAAAAGGCAGAAAACATAAAAAAATATATATTTAGCCCTCAGCTAGTCTGTTGTATTCTTTGTGACTGCATGAAAGAATGTCATACAGGTCTGGAACAATATTATGGTGCATAAATGATATTCCTTTAAAATATGATAGCTGAACTTTTTGGTTCAATCCAATCCAACGTTTTGGTTCAATCTGTGGAAGAATGAGCACTTACTTGTACCAGTTAGTGAGTGTCATCATGATGTAGAGAGAGGCCAGAAAGAGGTGGAAGTGGAAAAAGGAATAGTTGTATGTGACGCCGTCCTCTTCGTTATCCACGACACGCCGCAGTCCATCTTCGCCCACCTCCTCCCCTCCCACAGTGCCCTTCCCTTCCTCTGTCTGCATCAGCCTGTTCACCTGTGCATTACTGGATGAACGGATGCTGAAAAGAGAAAAGACATCACATGGACACTAGCATGAGAATGATGTTTACTTCTCTGATTCATATTTAATTGGTGATGAGCTATGTATGATATGGCATAATGTATAATTTTCTCACACTTGCCGATGGATTGCAAATTGAGGAAATTTGGATGTCAGAGGTTAATATTTTTATTTAGGAATCAAATTAGCATATTAAAATTATTTCTAAAGGATCATGTGACACTGAAGATAGGAGTAATGCCTTCTGAAATTCAGCTTCACTATCAAAGAAATAAATGACATTTTAAAATACATAAAGAAAAAGTTATTTTAAATTGTTACAATATCTCACAATAATACTGTTTTATTGTGTTTTCAATCAAATAGATGAAACTTTTTAAGCTTTATAGACTTTTTTTTATAAAAGAAAAAAAAATCTTACCAACCACAAACTTTGGAAAAAGTATATACTGTATATTAGGGCCATTCAAAACTCTGAATGAAAATGAATAAAAATCTGATTTGAAAGAAAATTTTAACCTGCAAAGACCTTTGAGCTTTTATTTTATTAAAAGCTTTTGGATTCTGTAAAATCTAAAGAAATGCTGAAATAAACGTTTAAAATGTTAAGAATCACAATTTCTATAACTAATTAAATAAAACATTTAATGACACTGAAAATGGTAAAGTTACCTTTTAACTAGCGACTCTAGCCAAGGCCAATTTGAGCTCACAGTTGCCGCTTGGCAAATATTAATTTTGGACCCTGCCTACAGGTGTCCTCATCTGACACCACTAATCAATCAATCAACACATGCCTCTGCGCAGCTGGTTGTGAATGTCAAATTGAAACGTACAATGAATCAGCAAAGACGACACCAGTTAACTACAGCAGCTGATGAACAAATGTACTTGAGATTTTCTTTATGCATTTTAAAGGCAAATACTGACAGTAACAAAAGCTCAAATGTTCAAATGATTTTTTAGTTTTGCTTAATGTACCTGGCATAAAAGGTGCAGAAGAGGAAGATAATCAATCCCACAATGCCTTGAGCATCCCACAACTGCACCATCCCAGGGGAGCTTGTAGGCATGGCCTCAGTTGTGCTGATATTGGACACCAGGCTGAGCAAACTAGGGTTACATTCACGATCTGTGTGTGGGAGCCAAGATTTGAAAGTGAACATACAGAAACATAATATATACGCCAATTAATCACATACTTCACTACTTAAGACCATGATCACACCTAATGGTCAGCTAATTACATTTTTTAAGGTAATCTATATGCTGCTAATAGGTATACTTAATAGGCCATAACAGATTTTGTGGGAATAGTGGGTTAACATTGATAATCTGGATTCTAGCATTTAATCAGGAGACTATAAAGGTTGAGCATCTGGTTTGTATGGCAGCACAAAACTCACCAAATATTGCATCAACCTGAGCAGGAATAAAAGGAAAGCTCATAAAATAAAAAGAGAAACCAGAGACAGACAGTAAAAATATATATATATTTTAATGTGTAACTTACTAGGATTGTTGGTCATGGCTGACCAGGTGACGTACATAGTGTACAGAGTTATAATAGAGGACTGAAGCAGACCAGACTGAGGTGAGGCATCCTGAAAACACATACAAAAATAAAGAGGAGCACAGATCAGACTTTGTCTACATTTGTAAGAAACAACCCAATATAAACTTCAGATTTTCATAATGGTTGGCACAGTAAAGAAAGCTTGTCTGTTGTAGCAGGCCAGCACTGATGTTTTGCATGCAAAGAAGGAAACAAAGAAGTTTCCTTACAAAGACAAAAGCTGGAGGCTAATGTAAACAGTAGCTGACCTTCAGTACAACGGAGAGGCTGTTTTCTTATGCACATTATTTTAAATCAGCATTCATGTCAGGATGTGGAACAGCTAGTTAAAGCAGTTTTATCATTTCCTGTTTGCTGCTTAAGTTCAAGGTCTTAATGCTTCTTAATATCTTAATATGGACAACCATAGCTGAATCGCCACTGGTTAGTAAATATTTTAGTTTACTTGCCAGAACTTATCCTTCTCTGTATCTATCTGTAAAATGATATTTTTAAATATCTGAAAGTACACTATTAACATCAGTCAGTCAGTCAAGCTTTATAATGATCAAGTATTATTTAATAATAGAACTTAATTAATTAGAAGTAAAATTGATAACCATGTTTGAATGCATAATATATGATTAGCATTTTAACTAAACATTTGAACTGGACTGGTGGTGTTGCTTTTTTGGTCATTCAGTGTTTGTGTTTCTGTATATATATAACAAAATACTGATTAGATAATAATGATACTATTTCTAATAATAAGAACTATAAAACACTAAGGATTACTAAGGATTAATGAGCTGCTGGATTCATGAATATTAATCAGGTTTTGTGCGTTCACTCGAAGTGATTAGATGAAATCAAAACAGGGACGATAATAGGTGAGCGCCAGCCAGTGAGACTGCCATCTGCACATTAACTCCACCTACTACCGGAAAACCCGGCTGTTCTTAAAAGCTGAAGACTTCCATAGGAACGCAGTTATTTTGACAGGAAAATACAAGAGAATATTGTTTAAATGTAGCACGTCAATTCTCTCTATGTGTGTGTGAGAGAAAGTGACGGCGATTTGTGCTAGAGTTTACAGTACATTAAATACAGATGTGCTGCGTATCCATTGAGATAAACTGAAAAAAAAGGCACAGATTGCCTGACGGAGAGTGCAACTCTGAAGCCCTCAGTCAGCTGAGTGTTCGCGAGTGAAAATATATCTGTGCTAAACTTATACTTAGCCTCCAACTAACACAATGGCGAGTAAAATCTGAGAATTTATTAGACATTGGCTAATATTAGACATAATTTGGTTGTCATAATGAAGAGGGTTGATGGAGTTGTATGGCCTTTTATCAATGTTTTGAAATTGGGTGCAGAGATGAGACAGGAAAAGCACTAAACCTGCTGTAGCACTTCCCCTTTACCTGCACTTTTGGCAGAACTGAAACCACAGATATGATGACGCAGAGAATAAGGTTGAAGCTGATGAAGAACTTGTGTTCGGCACAGTTGTCTGGTTTGGTGTAGTAGAGATAAAACAACACGACTGCAGCAAAGGCCAGGGCGTAATGCAGGACAGTGAAAAACAACAGACCTGTGGACACAGAAAATAGTCTCAGGATTCTTTCTCTGAAAAGAGTGGATTTGGACACACCTGTTTGTAAACCTACTGTGATGAACAGGGTGTCTTTCAGTGTATCTGCTCTCTACGTACCTGAGAACCAACACTTGCTGTTGCCTTCCTCAGCATTCCTCACCCACACCTCATTCCAGGAGTGGGCAAAGTCGATCAGGAGGATGAGCTGGATCAGGATGAACATGAAGGAGCCCACAATACCAAAGTAGAACCAGACTGTGATTAAAAAAAGAAGAGAAATTATAATTCAGTAGCATACTGGTTAAATGTGCTTAACCTCAACATAAAATATAATAAAACATAAAAACAGGCCTTTTTACTATCTAAAAAAATGAACAGCAATGATCTTCAAATGTTTGGGATAAGTAAGATTTATATGTTTTTGAAAGAAATCTCTTATGCTCACCATGGCTGCATTCATTTAATTAGGAATACAGTAAAAATAGTAAATGTGAAATAAAATGTAATTCTTCCTGTGATGACAAAGCTGGATTTTCAGCAGCCATTACTCTATTCTTCAGCCTCACATGATCCTTCAGAAATCATTCTAATATGCTGATTTGGTGCTAAATAAATATTTATTTTTATTTTTAGTGTTGAAAATAGTTGTGCTGCTTAATATTTTGTGGAAACCATGGTACTTTATTTTAGGGTTAAATTCAAAAGAACCACATTTATTTAAAATATAAACATTTTGTTAACATTGATAAATCCAATGCACTGAATAAATGTATATTTTCTTCCAAAAAACTTTTGAATGGTATTATGTGTGTGCTTATTATTTTTTCTTTCATCAAAGTGTCACAAAAAATTTTTTCACTTAATTTATGTTAAATGCATTTTAAATGCCATTTCATGTCTTTAATTGCCAACAGAGACATTAAGTGTTGAAACCTTTCAAAGGGATGTATATCAGTATAATATAATACATTCAGAAATTATATTAAAATATGAACGCAGGGAAAAAAAGGGCACATCTTAACAGTAAAGTTCTGCCAAAATATTCTCTTATAATCTACACCCCTTCATGTCGTTCCAAACTTGTATGACTTTTTTTTTTATTTTTTTTTTTTGTGTGATTCACAAACAAAGATATTTTAAATAATGTTGTTAACCAAACACTTCTGGTGACAACGGACTTTTACTGTTTTACTGTTACTTTTACTTTACATTTCTCAAAATATCTTCATTTGTGTTCCACAGAAAAAGGAAAGTCCTACAGGTTTGGAAAGACATGAGAGAAAGCAAATGATGCCAGAATTTTAGTTTTTTGGTGAACACTTTAAACTACATTTAGAACTATGTTCAATAAAACATGCATCTCTGAAGGGCCTTTATTTTCATACTTAAATTCACAATGAAACATACTAATGTCAAGATCTTTTTTTTTAAGCTAACCGTGATCTCTAAACACAATGTTCTGCATCTTTAATTCCACACCATGAGAATTCTGGCAAGACAGTAACAACGAGTTCTCACTACTAATGTAATATGCTATGAAAAAATAATAACATCTGATTCCAATTTCAATACGGTTTTCCCCGTGCATCTCATAACATCCAAAATAGTCATTAAAAAGTAATTGACTTCTTCCCTGCAGGAGACCAGGTGTTTTCTGCATCCCTTGAAATTTAGCTCTGCGTTATGACAATGGCTTCCCAGAATAACATTATCATGACTACTGCTGCATTTAGAGCTGAACATCATTGTCATGTTGTCATTGCTTTTATGTATTTCCCAAAGTGCATATATGAAAATGGAAATTGTTCTATTATGTGCTGTTAACAGAATAGTTGAACCTAAAATGTACCATCATGAAACGTTCCATCCGGGATAAAAAAGGCTCCGACAGTGATGCCAACAAGTATCAGAAACTTGAAGAACCAGAACCTGACAAAATAGTCAAGCAAAAAAAAAAATTAAATCAAGCAAATTTCATTTCATTTAGGATACAATAACAATAGCATAATTATATAACGGTACACAGATAATAAATCAGGGTTACCCATTCTGAATAGTGGCACGAGGGTCTTTGCTGCTCTTTACACGAATCATGATCGCGGAAAACAGGAAAAAGAAGCATGCCATTGCAAAGCACATGCGATATACTGATTTGTAGCCTACAACCACGTCGCAGTTAACATGGTTCTCGATCCCTGGTATTGTGGTTCCTCCTTGACAAAAGCCAGGAATCTGAAGAGACATTAAAAACAGACAATTAACAGACGAACTGAAAGCACAAGTGAGGAAGATAAAGACTGATGCTGGGCCCACCTTGCGGAGCTGCGTCTCCATGCCAGGCAAGATCATGATTACAGACACCAGTGTCCCCAGGAGAAGGAAGAAAGAGAAGACCAGCCGGGTGACTGTGGAGTTATTGGATGAAGGACAACAGCCACAGAGGAGACATGGAGCGGAGCCACACAAACATGAGGCCTGTAACGTGGAGGGAGTGAGAGAAAGAGCAATTATTTCACCAGTTCAAGCATTTATTGTTTAATTGCCATAGTTCACAAAAGAATATCCAAAACATTTTACAATTTTATATATATTGCACTGAAAAAAAGATAATTTGTGGCCATAAGACTTTATTACTTATTAAATATTACTTATTCCTTTGACTACAAAGATGAAATTTGATTCCAGTCTTCAGTGTCATATTATCTTTTAGAAATCATTGTAATATGCTTTTAAAAAAATCTTAATAGCAATGCTGAAAGCTATACTGCTTAAAATGTTTGCAAAAATCATAATATGTGTGTGTGTGTGTGTGTGTGTGTGTGTGTGTGTGTGTGTGTGTGTCTGTGTGTGTCTGTGTGTGTCTGTGTGTGTGTGTGTTTGACCCAGGACCAAAAAACCAGTCTTCACCCTCTCAAGGCAGGCCTTGCTGATTTGCAACAGTTAAAAACTAACTACCTTATTACTCCAGATACATATTTTATGTATCTGGAGTACTAAAAACTTGTTACTAAAACTTAATTTGAGCCTTAGAGGGTTAAATGTAGTGGAATATTGATTCCATTGATGTAAGGTTTATTAGGATATGAAGCATGATATTTGGCCGAGATAAAATATCTGGAATCTGAAGGTTTCAAAAAATCTAAATACTGAGAATATTGGCTGTTGTCCAAATTAAGTTCTTATCAATGCATATTACTAATAAGAAATTATGTTTTTATATATTTACGGTAGGAAATTTACGAAAAATCTTCATGGAACATGATCTTTACTCAATATCCATGTGTAATGATTTTTGGTATAAAAGAAAAACCAATAATTTTGACACACAATGTTTTTGTTTTTTGTTGGCTATGGCTAATAATATACCCCAGTGATTTAAGACTGGTTTTGTGGTCCAGGGTCCCCTATATATATGTATGTATAATAATTTTATTTGATGAACCTGAATGAATAAAAATGTAATTTTGCCCAAATTTTTGGGGGGGATTATGAGAACCTACAGGGTGTGTAAATATGAACCATGTATAATTACATTTCAAAGACCAAATGATTACTATAATTTCTTCTTGGGCTATATGACAAATTATTTTACTGGAAATAAGTGATTTACCCACGTTTAAGTATTCCATTCATGGTCTAAATTATATTTGACTGTAGAAGAAGGAAGAAGGATTGTTCTGTTGCATGAAACAGTGAGGAAATCATCGTTAAAGACTTTGATCCTAAGAAATCCAGTCATGTGCACTGAATAAAAGTTCATTTAACATTCACCATGACCATTACTCATGCAAGGAGTGGCTGATCAGCTGATTAACCAATGAGGAAATATATATATAAATATATATATATATATATATATATATATATATAGTCACTAATTTCATATTTCTATTGATCAAACAAAAAGGAAGGTTGTACTGAAGACAAAAAAGACTAAGTGTGTCTTACTTGCACAAGTGATAAGCATCAAATAAAAACACTGCTTTTGCAACACATCATAACCAATCTAAACCATAATGTAAAGTGTATTTGTACTTTGTATTTGAACTGTACTTAGAGTAGATCTGACTCTCTTGGAGTGTGTGCTGTACCAGCAAGTAGATAAACATTTACAGAAAGTGGCTCAAGCAGCATGGCTTGGGTTTCAAATGCATAACTGAATATACCAAATTTCTGAAAACCAGCAGATGAAAGCAATTCAGCTTGTTAACATGTCACAAGAAATCTCAGTAAATCTACATCTTGAATTGACATAGATCAGTCCTTCACTTTTACACTTAAGTATTAAACTTCTAAGTATTACGCTTCAGTTCTCTGAAAATGGACGAAGTTCTCAAATTCTTATTCTCAGTTTCAAAAACTAACTCTGAAAATTGAAAACCTGTATAACCCGATTATGAACCAATCATCTTAAATAAAACACATCGAAGCTAACTTACAAGACTAAATCACACCAAAGACTGCATAATACAAAAATCATTAATATCTGATTTAGGATTATCATCCCTTGCATTGCTGTATAATTTATTTACATGACTGTTATCTGTAAGCAAGTCATGGATGATCTCTGCTATGATTAATCTCAATATAACGTTTAATAACTTCCGTGTGCTTATGTTTTCTAGCGAACATTTCTTCGAAACCCCACGTTTAATATTTAAATATCGCCGTCCATTACGTTAACCTTTTATAAATATGTTGTCTTAGTTAATATTGTTCCCTATTTTCGGTTCACTTAACGTTAATGATTTAGGGACACTGTTAGGTAACTTAACGTTAGCAGCTCGGTTTGCTAAACATTAAAAATTTAACATTCAAAAATAAAACAGAACACTTACACAGCTCGCAAGAGAGCACAACGCCATACAGGCTCCCATTCTGTATTAATAAACAAACGACTCCAACCCACTTTCAGAGGACGAACTAACTGTCAGTCAGTTAACGTTACAGCAGGAGCTATTTCTCGTTCTGTCAGTTGATTCCGGTGTTTGAAGGTGTCGACTCCAACGAGCAATTCTTTATATTTCATAATAAAGGTCCTTCTTTCGCGATTCCTCCATAAATTTTACTAATATATTGAACAAAACAATACAAATAAAAATCATAATAATAATAAAAAAAAAAACACATCAATGTATAAATGCAATATTTTTGTGTCATGCTATGTATTCTGAAATACTAGTTTATATTACTTAAGGGTTTTAAGCTAAGGCTTGTTTATATTAGTTTCCTGCTTTTGCTGAAGTCCATATGCAGAAAAGCAAACATCGCTATTATAATGTAATACGTTATTGGATATAACTATAACTACGCAGCCTAAAAGAAAGTATTTTAATATTGTTAATCTCTCTCTCTCTCTCTCTCTCTATATATAATATTTAAATTAACTTGATATTTTAGACTATTAAATTCCATTGATGATCTATGAACATCTGTAGCAAAATGATATCATATTTTGATTAAGTAGGTCAGATATTTCACAAGGAAATGTATTTAACCTACATCTATGTTAGGCAATGCAGTGGCATTGAATACAACAATGCCACAACAATATACGTTAGTTTAGATCCACAAAAATGCTTTTCTATGTGATTTCATCTTTTTCTTACTGTCCTAAAAAATCCCCACTGACCATAGTTAACAACTTTATGAAGAGATTTCGAAATAGGACAGGAAATTATCTAAGTCTAAGACATTTGAGTGTACCACAAGGAATGGTAGTGACATTTAAAGTTCAACAACAACAACATTAATAATAATAATAAATTGCAGTAGAGTATCCTTCATTTAACACGGGGCCCACCTCTCTGACTTGATGAATCAATCTAACGTTAATCCGATTTTAGAAAAAAAACCACATATATAATAAATAATAAACAATAATCAGAATATCGTTATTTTGTCATCTTAACGCCATGGATATTTGAATTATCCAACAACGATTTTATTCAGTATTCATTCTCAGTGCAGTGTACCGTCTCCCCTACGAATAATTATTGGTATCGTCCTCTTTGCCTCTCTGTCAATTATTTCTCTAAAATCACGATCGCAAACGGGAGCCGAGATGTTGTCAAATCTTAGGATTGGGACAGGTGCTTTCAAAACACACCGTCTCCCGTAAAAACGGTGCATTCATTTATCAGTACCGTGAATAATCTGCATCAGTCAGGGATATAGTGGATATCTTTCTACGCCGCTGGTAAGTTCTCGCCTCTTCCTTCTGCTGTTTGAGCTCGGCACGAGCTTAGTGTTTTATCACAGTGTATGAAATCCATTCATCATCATTATTAGGGTGAAACACTGACGTTGTTCGAGGCTTTGCTATAACGATCATTTGCATTGAAATTCATACAAGATTAATTATGGTATTGTGATTTATACGGAGAATAAACACCCCTTTTATTGAATAAAATCAAATGAAGGTGACAACACCGTTATACATGTATAAATAAACGCATTTATTAAGATTAAAACTGTTGAACTGCGATATTTGATGATGACAGAGCGCAAATGTGAGGTATCAGGGGACGCGTGTGCAACATGAACGTTTCTACATGTACACCCATGGGCACGTACTGCTGTCAGATCAATTTCAGCTGTAACCCGAGGGCAACTTCAATACATTCAATGTAAAAATGAAAAAAAGAAAATGCTGGAGTAGACTTCAATGAATATAACTGGTTTATTTAAGCAAAAAGCAATAATCACCTAATAATTTAGAACATTTTATAATTTAATTTTTATCATATCACAAAAAACAGCTCATAAGATAAAACAAAAATTACCTGCTTAATTTGTGAAAAAAATAACACATGCAGATGCTATTTCATATTTTATTATCCTGCATGTTACCTTGTATTATGTGTTTCTAGGTAACACTGTGCTCTGTTTTTAATTTACTGCTGGATACAATTGCCAGAGAGGCCCATTTTGAACTTTAAAATCATCATGTGTCCCATTTGCGTCATCACACATTTTTTATAATTAGAAATGGATTGCAGATTGAATAGGTTTGTATGTTAAATTGACATGAAATACAATTAGAAACTGTCAAATATACTGTCAGTGCTGATGAACAGTATATTTTGCTGTAAGGATCAAACTATAACCGTATTCAATATTTGTGTAACATACTGTTTACTGAGTTGCTTTTATCTCATCAGATTTTTAGGGGCAGCGTATATCCTTCTTTGTTGATAATATTCCACAGTCCTGCACGTTGGAGCAATCGAAAGAAGTAAACTGATTCATTGTTTAATTTTTTTTTTTTTTTTATGTATGATTCTATTTCTAGCAAGGAATTTGCCTAATTATTTCGAAAGCTCACATGAATTAGTTCCAGACCATTAGACAATGGATTATGGTGCATTGGAAGTCTGTGTGAAACCAGTAGAGGAAGTACCTACATACACAACACCACCTGAGAAGTCATTATCTGGCCAGTGACGCATTGTTTTTATGGTAAAACATAATTAATAGAATTAACATGACATCATCTGCTCCAGTTTAGCTCTGTCAGAGTTAAGATAAATTTTTGAAGGCCTGAATTTTAAATAAAATATACGCTCACAGTTAAAATGTTCTATGTTATTTTCAGCCATGCCCAAAGTGTGGCCAGAGTTGTTGAGTGTGAACGCTTGGAGAAGGGAAGTGACCCTTGCGGTCCACCTCTATTTGTTAACATAGACTGTCATATAAAGTCTGTCACTTCCCTTGCATCTTATGCAACACTCTCTCTTTGCACTCTTATTGGACAGACACTAACAATGATGGATATCTGGCTTGATTTTTGCTTTTCTGTGGCTATAGAACAATCACGAAATGACATCTTTCAACAGAATGTAGCATCAGTAATCTGGGTGCATCGTGTCTCCTCTAACAGAATTAGGTTTTCAGTTTGAAGGTCATTGCTTTGGGCTCCCAGCTGTTGCGTGACTGATCATGTGAGTCTGATAGAAAAACAAACCCATCATCCAAAAAAAGTGCATTCAATCTGCACCATGTTTAACATATACAGCAGGTTAGTTTCTTTTACCCAAACACAGATTGTGTTTTGACTATTTGTGTGAGAAAGCAAACAGGTACAGATGGAGTAATTTTGCACAAGCTGCTCAAACGAAGAGTTATTTACAGATTCGTCTTTAAGCAAAAATCAAGTTGTCAGGGACAAACAGGTTCACAGGTAAAATAGCCATCACAGGAGATAATATTTCTATAAAGAACCTTATATATAAAAGCCATTGTTGGCATCAAATTTTTCAGTACAGAATGATTTAAAAATAAAATAAAATAAAAAAAACATATCTTTTAAAGATATATTCAGTATAATTGTTGGTTTGATAACTGGGTTAATTCGTTTTCTTGTTAATGTTCAAATGTTTAAGTAAGCAAGTAAGAAATGAAAACTTTTATTCAGCAAGGACACATTAAATTGATCAAAATTAACAGAGGTTTCAAAAGATATCTATTTCAAATAATTGTCTTTTTTTAAAAATTCTATTCATCAGCGAATCCTTAAAAAAACATATCACACCTTTTACAAAAATATTAAGTATTCATAATAATTGTATACTTTTCTATAACATAATAATAATGACACTGAAGACTGGAGTAATGACTGCAGAAATGTCTGCTTTGTCATTACAGGAATAAATCACATTTTAATTAAAGTGTAATAACTGTACTTATCCAGAGTGAGCAAAAGGGATGGCAAAATCACTCTGGACCCCTCACATCCAGCACACTCCCTCTTTAAACTGCTGCCATCTGGTCGACGCTACAGAGCAGTGAGCACCAAAACGACCAGACACAGGAACAGTTTCTTCCCTCAGGCAATCCATCTAATGAACAATTAATAATAACTGTGGAACACACTACACTTTATATTTATATGCACATACACTTATTTATCTAACACACAATACTTAGTGTACACTTAAATTTTGCACATAAAATACCTGTACATACATAACTGCTTTTTGTAATATACATGCCTACAATTGTCAGTTTGTATGTTGTCATTCCTTACCTAGTTATTCGTATTTTTTGTATTTTTTATTCTTTTATTATGTTGTTCTTATTATGTTCTGTCGCTGTCATTCTGTTGTACTGCAGAGCTTCTATCATGAAAGCAAATTCCTCGTATGTGTAAACATACCTGGCAATAAAGCTCATTCTGATTTTGATAATATTTCACAACATCAAATAAAATCAGCTTTGATGATCATAGGACACCTCTTTCAAAAACATTAAAGTCTTTTATGTTTTAGTTTCACATAACATCATCTTTTCTGTTGTCTTTTTTGCACTTCTCCAACTTGTACATAAAATGTTAATCAGTGACTGTGAACTTTGTTTATTCTCTGTTTCCTGCCGTTGAGTGAAACAGGCACACACTTACTGAAAGCAAAAGATTATAGATTTTCCATCTAATTATCTACTAGTATAAAAGTGTGTGCGACTCTTGGGTGAGTTTTTGGATGAAATTAAGAGAAAATGCTCTTTGTATCTAACACTTTATGGCAATGACATCTAGTTTAGTTGAAGATCTGTGGTTAAGCAAGTGAGAATGAGAAGTTTAAATAAAGAGGGGTTTAAATAAATTATAATAATACGAAGTGTAGCTGAGAGTGCAGTGGATCCAGTGGATCATCCGTAATCCTCCAGCTTCATACAATATGGATTATAAAACTACGAGAGCCACAGCTAGTCAGGCAGCCTGCCAACAGAATGAGAGAGGGACTGATGCCTAGCTGTGCTTTTACCAGTGAATAGAATTTATATATATAAAAAATGACATTCTGCTGAAAATGTACTCAACCCCAAAGCCATTTAAGATGTTAATGAGTTTTTTTTTTTTTTTAACAGAACAGATTTGGAGAAATTTAGCATTACAGCATTTGGTCACCCATGGATCCTCTGGAGTGAATGGGTGCCGTCAGAATGAGAGTCCAAACAGCTGATAACGATGTTTGTAAGAACAACCTAATCATTTAGGTGTTCTAACTTTAAACTGTCGCTTCTGGCCGAAATCCATAATAACACTTTTTTTTTTGTGAAAAAGTCCATCCTCTGTTGTTCTTCTAAAACTTAATTTGCAGACTCATTTGTTTAGAACAGTTTTGTACTGTTTTTACATATAAACAGTGCTTAATGAATGTTAATTAATGGATTGGTCACGTGGATTACTTATGAACTATTGTGATGTTTTTATCAGCTGTTGGAACGCTCATTCTGATGGCACCCATTCATGTCAGAGGATCCACTGGATCCATGTCTCCAAATCTGTTGTCTTCAAAACACTTCTAATTCTTAGTTGGCCTGAGGTTGAGTTAATTTTTCATTTTTAGGCGAACTATTCCTTTAATGGCCTGAGAAGAGTTTTTAAGATCCTTGGCTGAGAGAGCCTTGAATTTACATTTTGATACCTTTAGTAGTCTGTAAAATTTTGGCCACATTTATATTTAGTTTATCAATGTTGTATGGTTGTTTTATCTTCCACCAGGTAAAAAAGTGCTTAGGAAAATAATAAAATGGCATGATGCGATATTCAATGGTGTATATTTAAGTGTAAGTATAAACAATAATTGCAATGCTCAGAGGGCAAAGGTTCAGAGTATAAAAACGTCTGTGTAAATTATACTACCTTTACACTGCCATAAACACTTGAATCATGCCATCAAAACAAATGAAGTGTGATGTTTTATGTCTCCCATAAAGATATGTTATCTTTGGTAATATGTGTCAAAGACAATCTCTGCATTAAAGACCTACTTTCAATTTTCAGTTCCTGACCTGTTCAGCATGGCTCTAGGTGTTAATGATTTATTTTTACTGTATATACACACTCATTTATTGGGCTGTTTTTTAAAGTTGCATTGACAGAGTATGTGACCTGAGCAGGTCTTATAAACCAATTGAACAGGCCTTGATGTAATCAGGGGATTGATGCTGGTCCGGATGGTCTGAAGATGCACTCGTGGCATGCGAGTTTTGCTATATTTATGCACAGACATATTTTTGGGCAAGCAAGTGCAAGTGAATGCATGCATATGGTCAAGTCACCCAGGTGTTCACGTACACATGCATGTGAGTGCATATACAGAGACTGGGCTCACGTGGAAAAATAGCTTACTTCTGGCAACAGCTGTGTCAAAAGAAAACAGAGCAAAAGTGCATCTCAGCACTGTTTGTCAGAGGAGATTACCTGTTGCTATGCAATATAGGTGATCCATCCTGTTGCCAAGGCAACTGCTTCCTGACTGAGAGAGAATGGAGAGTGATTTGGGAAGGCTTTGCGTCCTGTTGAGTAGCCTATTTGTGCTGGTGAAAGACAAGCCTCGGGCCACGGTGGAACAGTCGAGATGGGTCAAGCATAAAAACGTTTGCTTATATAATTTTGTTCCTCTTGTGGGCGAGAAACAATTTCTGGGGTGCCACTTCCATCTAGTGGTCAGAAAAGACAATGCATGTACAGTATTTGGATAATTGTGTTATGTATTCACTGCAAGCCTCACGTGAGCTCTGTCTTTTCTTTAGAGATGACTGAAGTGGAGCCGGTGTTGGATTTTGCCTCATCGGGCCGCTCTGGGCGTCGCAACGCACTGCCCGACATCCTGGGGTCTCCTGTTGGAGTCCCACCTGACCTGCCTCTTAAACTGGCAGAACTATCCCTCACAGGTAACTTTTTTCAACTCTCTATATTATTTATGAGAATACATGAGAATAAATATTTAATAAAATAAAAATGTATAAAAATAAATATATTTATAATAATAAACATATCATTTATGTATTATAATGAATGATAGTTTATATAATCATTATAATAAATGTATTTAATTATAAATAACTTGTATTACATACAATACTGTGCAAAAGTCTTAGGCCACTAGTATTTTCACTAACAAAAAATTGCTATAAGTGCTTATATATCAATAGGAAATATCAGTTTACATTTCCAAACATTATTCTTGCCATTAAATGTAATAATCCAGTGAGATTTTTGTTTGCACAAGGAGTCTGACAGCAGCCATTGCTCCACACAGAGATCTGATCTGATCATCATCCAGTCCGTCTGGAATAACATGAAGAAACAGAACAAAATGAGACAGACTTACTCATTTCTTTGTTTCAGACGGTCCAGGTGATGCTCAGTCCCCGTCTACGGAGGAGCCCCCAACTCCTACAGAGAGTCCAGAGGTGAAAGAGGGCTCCTAGGTGGCTGAGTTGACTCCTAGACCGCAGAGATGGGGCCTCAGCCGCCCCCGCCTCTCCCCTGGAGCTCATCCTCTACCGACTGTTCCTGATGCCTGTCAGACTGCATTATAGGAAGCAACAGAGGGCAGCTAAAATGTGAAATGAAGGACAAGTTCTTCAAAGGGTCGGTGCAATGAAAAGAAACAGAATGTCCAAAAAACAGGAAAGGAAGCAGAATATTGCAAGAGGATGTCGAAGAGCAATCCTCACTTTTTTTTTTAAACACAGACAAGCCAAAATGTGGGGGGACCTGCTTGGGAATGCTTTAAGGAATTTGACGCATTTGTTTGACAAAATGCTGTTCTTTTTATGAGCTTTCTATCAAATAATGACTATTGTGAGTTATGTGTACATCCAGTTGTGGTTTGATATTGTATGATATTATGTGATCTTAGTAATCTGTCTATGAATATCGCCTCAGTTTTGGAAAGGGTAACCATGAACGAATATGAACAGATGTTTTTTTTTATATATATTCAAGCATCATGTAGCATTAATAATAATAACAATAACAACAATAAATTTGAAAAAGAACATAAAATTACTTTGCAAAAAAAATTAAATACAAATAATTAAATATACAAATATCAGAACTGCCAAACATGAAATGCGGTATGAAAAGGGATAAATCAGAAAGGGATGTATAAATAATCATAAAGTTAAGAGTATACAGTACTAGGAAAAACCAATTAGCAGTGTTTTAATAAATATTCAAAATGCCATTTTACACACAGGTTTTTTTTTTTTTGAATGGTTCAGTGTATTAAAATAAATAAAATGCTAAACAAATTTAATCTCAGTGTCCAAAGGATTTTATTAAAAAAAATTAATAAAAAAAGGTCCTCTTTGTATTCTCTATAAACTCTCATATTTTATGTGTTGTACAGAGTTTTGTATAGAGTGTGCTTACCGAATGGAGTGTACAATATATGTTTATGTTTAGTATATCTTTGATGTCAATTTGATTCAAACTCGAGTTTGAATAATTGAGCTAATCTAAGCTATAGGATAAAAAAAGAGTACTTGTACCTTTTTTTTGAATGCGTGGTGTGAGGATGTCTAAGAGCCATAGCTTTTTAAAGGTCTATATAGTCTAAACATGCAAACTGATGGGAGGGATATGACTGTGATGTTTGACAAGTCCAGAGAGATCTTTTTAGTGTCTATGTCACAATACGTGTGAAACTGGTAATTATTTATGAAGTGTGGGGTGCTTTGGGATTCCAATTTTTGTCTATTTTAATACTCTGTGTTTATTTTACAGTATCGTCCTATTTATACTCTTCACTGATAACTGTAAATGGAACAGTGTAAAATGTTGTAATTGCCAAACTGGGATCAAATGCCTTTCTTTGTATGTTTTTACACTACAGTAACTGTGCTGTTAAAAACTCATCGATGAAGTCACACAATGTGTGTATTGTATCTAACATTACAAAGTCAGTGAAGCTGTACCTGTATACACACAAATATCAAAAATCTATTATACTGAAAGGGGCCAGTATGAGAAAAACAATTGAAACCTGCTGTACCTCAGAACCCATTTAAATGCATTACGTCTTGCTGTTCACCACCAGGTGGAGCCACTCTTCACACGTGGACATTGCAAGCTACATGCTATTTGTTGTCAATATGAAACAATAAGAGGGTGACCATGTGTTTCAATGCAATACACGTCTAATGTCATACACATATGCCATAATATATTTAGCTTGGCTTTTTACAGGAAGTAAAGAGGCATGCAAAGCTGTTCTTAAGTACACAATCAATACAAATGGACTGATCTTAGCAGGCTCTACGGTCAAAAGCAATTTATTTCTGGGTAAGGGATCCAAGCAGTGGATATAAACATGTAAGTCAGGGTGAAAGAAAAATCCTCTGATGCAGAGATGCTCTGCAGATCGCTCAGTGCTTTGTGAGGCCTGGCAGTCGAAGTTAATCTAGATTTGAAGGAAACAAGTCACAACAGTGCAGCTTCTGAGAAAAGTCTTGTGGCGAAAAGTTCATTAACTGCTTAAAGGACCAATTTGCCCCAGAATATGGTACACCATAGAAAACACCTTAAAACAGATACAGGGAGTGGGTTAAATTTTGTTCTGTTTGTTATTTTGCGTGTGTGTGTGTGTGCGCATAATAGGTCTGGGTACTGATTCAGATGTCTCGATTCGATTTAATTCTTGGTTCGATTCTTGATTTTTTTTATTACAGTCAGTGAATATAGTTTAAATAAAAATGCTATTGATATTTCTAAAACATGAACAGTAAACATTAGTTTACAAATGGTGAATTAATAAAAAGAAATTAAGAGCCACGGGCCTGTATTTAAAATCTATTGTTTTTTGTAGGGTCTGTTTTTTAACAATAGGGCCCAATAAAATGTTCTTATTTTTTAATCAGAAAACATTAATTTATCCTAATCAAATTAAAGTAAACCCTTTTATTTTTGCCAAACAAGTGCTGCACAACAGAAGTTTACTGTTAAAAAAAATGAATTCAAACATTGAATAAAAATATGTATACATTTTTTTTCTTTTTACAGGCCTAATAGATCAAAAAAGGTCAAAACAGATGAAAACCACTGACATTGCTCAGTATTTTTTCTGTCACACTCTTAGTTAATCATCCTTAATTTCTTCATATAAAGCTCATCATACAGACTTAGTTTGACTGATTACTAAACTGCTGCTATTACTGCTGACATCATAGAGTCCCTCCTACTCTTGGCTCTCTAGTGCAAGTTTGCTGAGGACAACATCCAGACTCCATCCAATAAAGATTAAAGGAGACTTCTAATTATGATCTAGTCATGATCTTCTTAAACATCTGCCCATCTGACAGTTTGAGACAACATCTGTGACAAATTTGCAATGAAAAGGACGCTTAAGAATTTGAGTTTGGCCTTGGTCATTTAATTCTCAACATATATTCATCTTTAAATAAATTTCAAATTTGAATCGGTCAGATTAGTACAGTACCAAACAAAATGCATAATGTAAATGATACACAATGTTGCCTACATTTTGTGTACTGTATGTCTTAATAAGCATCTGCTTCCACTGTATCACATAACAGTAAGCTGAAGTACAACTTCCCTCTGGGGTAAGATAACAGAGTTAGTACTGGATAAACTCATTTGATTCTGCATGGGCTGATGTCTATATCCAATTTCTGAGGCTTATTAGTGGTCAACAGAATTGTTCCAGCTGTGCTAAAATCCACAACATATACCACTTAATGAATTTGCTTATTAAAATATCATAAAAGGAAAAGTTCAGCACAGTTTTAAAGAAATTTACATCACTTGCTCCCCAATAGATAATTTACAGTGAATGGGTGCCATCAGAATGAGAGTCCAAACAGCTGATAAAAAAAACATTCTAATAGTCCGTCCAAAGTACTCCACACGACTCCAATCAGGTTGTTTTAAGATTGCTGCTTCAGACCATAATCCATAATAATACATGTTTTGGACTGCTTTCACTTGTAAATGGTGTTTGATATATGAATATTTCTCTCCTAAAATCAGATTAGATGACCTTTTCACTGGAGAAATCAATGTTATGGATATTTTGTATTTAATATATAATGCAATTATATGTATGTGACCCTGGATCACAAAACCAGTCTTAAAGGAACACTCCACCGTTTTTTGAAATAGGGCTTATTCACATTATTTCCTACATTTAGATAGGTGGGCAAATGCATTTTTGTGTCAGTGCATGCATTGTTTTAGTTTGACTGGGTCGGCGTTAGCTTAGCTTAGCACAATGAATGGAATCCTTTGTTGCCAGCTAGCATGGCCTGAGTAAAAGTGATCAAAAAAATAAAAAAAACCCACCTAATTACTTCTTGTGGCCTGCGTATTCACAACGAGTACAAATAGCGATCCAGATTAACACTAGGCGATTTCCTAGGCAGATATTGACTTGGGACTATATTATGGGGAAGCACAGAAGAAAGCACTGCTACTTCGGCGCAGAGATATCACGCAACACATGAAAACATCAACTCTATGTGAATACAGGTATAATATGGGTCGATCTATACATGCGTCATGATTAAAATAATCACTTACTCTGTGGACAGCTGTCCATTTGGTCCATTCGGCGTGGGGCGTTTTTTCCAGTTCACTTTGTCACACCGGAAAAAAAAATCGAGTACTGCAGAATGGATCAGCGCCGTGAAATCCTCTGTAGATGTGACACAACTTCGGGCACGCTCATCTTGATCTGACGTGTTGAGCCTGGTCATCAATGGCAAAAACATATCCCACTCTTTACAACAAAGACACTCTATTTCCGTCGGCATAGATTGGCATATTCCCCCACATTCACACCACCAGTTCATGTTGGCTCTCATCCTCACGTCCTCAGGCTGTTGAGCGATCGCAACTAATACACGCGCATATAAATTTCACTCGCGGCTGGCTTGACGGTGTTTTTCTGAAGTGCGGCTGGCTTGACCGCAGTCTCCTACTGTCGTTCTATTTCCAAAGCACGCAGCTCGTCTTCTGTAAACTCTGGTTCAAATAGGTATGGTTCTGGTTCTTGACTGTCTGAGAAGTCACCCTCTTCGTCTCTCTCAAAATCAGCCATGTTCATCGCCATTCGTGTACTGTAAGGAAAATAGCCAGGCAGGCAGCTACTATTCACGCCGGTATGTTGACGGAAGTCGTGGGATTTCATGTGTTGCGTGATATCTCTGCGCCGAAGTAGCAGTGCTTCGCCTAAGCAGCAGTGCTTCGCCTGTGCTTCCCCATAATATAGTCCCAAGACAATATCTGCCTAGGAAATCGCCTAGTGTTAATCTGGATCGCTATTTGTACTCGTTGAGAATACGCAGTCCACAAGAAGTAATTAGGTGCGTTTTTTTTATTTTTTTGATCACTTTTACTCAGGCCATGCTAGCTGGCAACAAAGGATTCCATTCATTGTGCTAAGCTAAGCTAACGCCGACCCAGTCAAACTAAAACAATGCATGCACTGACACAAAAATGCATTTGCCCACCTATCTAAATGTAGGAAATAATGTGAATAAGCCCTATTTAAAAAAACGGTGGAGTGTTCCTTTAAGGGTCAATTTTTCAAAATTGAGATTTATACATCATATGAAAGCTGAATAAATAAGGTTTCCATTGATGTATGGTTTGTATTTGCCCGAGATACAACTATTTGAAAATCTTGAATCTGAGGGTGCAAATATGTCTAAATATGAAGAAAATTGTTTTTAAAGTTGTCCCAATGAAGTTCATAGCAATGCATATTAGTATTCAAAAATTAAGTTTTTATATATTTACAGGAAATTTACAAAATATCTTCATGGAACATGATCTTTACTTAATATCCTTATGATTGTTGGCATAAATTAAAAATCTAATGTATTTTTGGCTATTGCTACAAATATACCCCAGCAACTTAAGACTGGTTTTGTGCTCCAGGGTCATACACACACATACATATAATATGTATAATATTATTGCATTATATAGTGCTTGCCATGGCAAAACATTTGCAATAGATGACAAGATCCAGCATATTTTAAATGTCAGCGGCATCTATTATTATTTCTATGAGGGATAAACATGGCAGATTGGCACATCTAGCACACGCATTGACTTTGTGTCTGGCTGTCTGAGCATGGTGTTAGCTTGCATGTAGCCACCCAAATATGATGTGGGGGAATGTAGTCCCACCCCCCACCTCACACTTATATAACAAGCCAACGAAAAATGGTGCCTGTGCCGTTGCAATGGCAACACGTTGCCAAGGAAACCGGCTCAGCTATGAAAATGCACCACATTGCTAAAAGAAGCTCACTCACAGATGTGACGATCTTATATTTTTTGCAGATATGTATGTTTTTATCTGATCTACTTGGAAATCTTGCTAGGATGAGGGCCAAACACTAAGAGGAGCCTGCATGAATCACGTGATTCTGTTCGTATTTACAGAAGCTCAACATGGAGGGACACAGTGTGAAAGGGTGAAAGCAAAGCTGAAATATTTTGCCATAACAAAGGCTAAATCTTCACAGCAGTGAGATACTTTAACATCTGCCCACATGCGCAGACAAGAAGCACCCTTTCATTAGTTAATAACTACATGTTGTGTCAAAGCCCAGCTATTAGTGACAACCCCAGGCAGTCGACGGCACCCTCTGATCTTCCGTAATAAAGGTGTAGACCTTAACTGAGGGGTGACCTTTTATTTGGTGCTGAACCTAATACTATTTTGTGGCTGTTTGGCTCTAGTGGGGCAGAGGAATTTGTTGTGTCGTCTCAAATGATGAGGTATTGATGTGAGCCAATGAAAAGTAATCGACAGCTTTTACAGCTCAGGGGCGTGGGGTGGCAGTACCCACTCAGACGCCTGGCACATGCCGTTTAACGTGCCAGTCAGACTGCCTGAGGTGGAGAGAGTGAGAGTAAGAGATGGAGAGGAGAGCAAAAGTGAGACAGAGGTGCAATAATGGAAAAGGAAAGACATGCAGACAAACATTAAGTAAGACCTCTTGGCGAAAACTACAATGCACTCCTATATGTGATTTACTACTGAGCTACAGTGGTCCAAGATGGGAAATGTTTTTCATTGGTTTATAATTTGTAACAGCTTAAATCACCGGTTTGGAGCAGGTTTTACAATAAGAAATAGGATTTACTAGTTAATTAGGCAGATGTAAATGCTTCAATAAATAATAATAATAATTTATAATCAAAGTGTTGTTTTATTATCAAATATTAAGTGTTTTTCTTTTTTGGCATTATATTTTGTTTAATTGCATTTGAGAACCAGTGATTTGAATATCTTCAGAGATCAAAGAGAACGAATGAGTGGATCATTTGAAAATAATCACTGAACACAAGTTCTGACTCAGAAGGGCAGCTTCAAGTTGGTAACAGCCTAAATGGCCCAGCATAGGAGACTGACAATTGCATGTCAACAGCTTATTTAAATGGAAATTGAGTTTTGGGAATTGAGTCGCAACACCATGGCATTGTCAGTGGCAAGGTCAAGTTTTTTTTTAGTCCAAGGCAACCCACATACTGTGTGAATGTCAAGCTCAATGAAGTAAGCTACTGAAGCCATTAAAAACAAGCAGAAGTCAGCACCAATAGCCTCGTGGGCAGCATGGCAACATATAGCCCAGCTGTGCTTTGAGCATCCTGAGTTTGAATCCTGCCTTGAGGATCTTTCCTGATCCCTTCCCCTGCTCTCCGTCCCACTTCACTTTCTGTCAATACTTACCTGTCCTATCACAATACAGGCCAAAGTCTTTATGTCATGAACCTGTACGTATTTGACAGTTTAAGCACAATAAGACATGAAAGAGAAATTAGTTTATTATGCACATGCCATGTGACAGCCTTCTGTGCGCATGCTTCAAATGCGTGCGTTCAGAACATCGGTGGTTTCTGCTTCCTCTCAGTATCTGACTGCACAGACTGTATTATTATTAATTATTAAGTGTCTTTTTTGCATGATATTTTGTATGATTTTGTTACACTAAAAACAACCGACTCATTAGATCCATTCATTCAAGAATTGAGTACTAATTATGCTTTAGCTGTAATAAAAAGCAGCCTAAGAAAGAGTTCAGTTGCTTCCTTAAGCATTTTTTGGTGTTACTATCATATGTTAAGAACAGTATAGTCCCCTGATCGGTTTCCAGTGTGTTTGGTGTCATTCATTGCATAGGGATGAAAACCAGGAGACAGATTTAACAGAATTTACCCCATCCCTTGTGACCGACTAGGCGGGTATTCAGCTCACCCGCTTTCTGACCGTTATAATCAGATCTTTTGTTGAAATGTTGGCGAGCCGTTCTAGGCTGAGGAAATCTAGGCAGCTGATATCTGCCTCTCCATTGTGCAATTTGAAAGAGGCGCCTACCAACATTACAACTTTATCCTGGAGCAACCGTCAGCCTTTCAGCACACCCTCCTAGGAGACGCTGGTATTTTTCCACTTGGGCACCGTTGGGAGAGACACAAAAGGAAAAGTGCCAAGGAGAGCAGTAGAGTTTAGCTTGTGAAGAGACTAGTCTCATTGTTGGGTGTAATATAAATTTTAATCTGATTGTGGAACAGCCTGCTTTATGGTAAAATCTGCTTTAAAAATAATCTAAATGATTGTGCCTAGGGATGAATATTATTCACATTAGTTAATCAAACATAAGGTTATATTTTAAAATTGTATGTATATTTTACAATTTAAAAGTTCATTTTTTTTTTTACAGTTTTCACTTAACATTTCACAACAATTTTCTCAATTTTCAATTTTGTCCAAATAACATTTTCCTGAACTTTCCTTAAACATTCTGAGACTAATTTCTCATAAACTCAGAATTCAAATACAAATGTCAGTATTGTGAGATGCAAACTTCCATTTCTGAAAAAAGTCTGAATAGTGAAATATATTTTTATTTTGTATTTGTATTAAATTTTTTTCTGTGGTGGAAATGGGATTCTATATGCAGTGGTCTAAAATAAACTTGCACAGAGAAAAAAAGCTGCATACATTTGCATCAAATACTTTCTGACAAAATATATCACTGATTTTAAAGTATTACTTTATATCGAAACAGATGTGTGTGGACAATAACAGAAAGCATCAAGAATACTCTATAACACCAGATGTGTGACATTATAAATCTACACCAATTTCAAAAACACTTTGTTAACATGCTTAGTCCTTGCAAGCACAGACAGAAGAGAGAGAAAGGGAAAAATACTGTTGGGCTGTCATGCATATATAATTACATATTACATAAGCATCAAAATATACAGTAACCTTGACTGTATGTGCCTTAATTAAACATTTAACATCATAGTCTATCCACTGGAGGTTAGCCGTTTAAACTTAGGTCACAAGGGAAAAAAAAAAAAAAAAAAAGATACTGGAGAGTGACTGGAAGACCCAGTTCAGTGTTGAAGACTTCATTTATTTATAATTCATGAGCAGCTTATTCAGCCTCTAATGGAGGCGGCAGAGAGCACATGTTAAACTTAGATCCTAGTGATGTGATGGCAAACTAATGCTTCACACTGCATTAACTGCTTAATATATTAGTGACGGATGACTGTGATAAAGCCAGTCTGACAGGCCCTTACATACTAATTCTTATATATAGGAATGATGATCAATTTAAATATATTATACCTTGAAGAAAAATAAAGTTTATTATATAAAACCAAACATTTCGATTTGAATAAACGTATTTAGAACTGATGATCAGATCAGACATTTTGACAGTTTGATTCTATATGCATATATTGTAGATATATTATATACACATAACATTTTATTTTATATACATATTTATATAAATATGCAAAGACAGGTGGCTTATCTATTTGTTGTTTTATTTTGGTTCAAAATTAGATAATGGTTTCCTTTGTCTTACCTTAAAGGCTTTGGGAGACAGAGAAGAGAGACATTGGGAGGGGATGTGTTTGTGTGTAAAAGCATGTGCAACCAGTATGGTATTGTGGCTAAAATAGGGGTGGAGCTCCGCTCTTACAGGAGAATAACAGCCCCCACTCCAAAGAGAAGAAACATTACATAACACTATGAGGCATTACGTTTTATGATATCATCCATGCATCCAACTAAAAATGAGATGACTTCAGCCTATAGGGCCAGGGAAAATCTTTTAAAAAAAGCAGGCACTGCATATTAAAAGCATACTAGCATTCATGCAGAGGTGTTTTATGCTCAACCCATTCAGGCTAGTGTGGAATCAATGGTCCGTTAGAGACAGAGAGAGAGAGAGAGAGAGAAAGAGCGAGACAGTCTCTCTGTCGCACAGTGGTTCTGTAAAGTGGGTCACTGTCAGCGGTGGGAAATGAAATAGACAGTATCTGTCTGCCTGCCTGCAGGCAGTATGATCCACAATCTAGCCAATAGATTTTCCAGTGCATTTATCTTAAAATATTTTGCCATAAAGTCTTCCAGGGTACATTCATCGATGCACATCTGGCCCATGTGGGTCAATCAAAGTGCACATCTGTCTCTGGATAAAGTGGATTTAAAAACATATTAACAGATCGAGTGTCAGCCTGTTGTATGTGGGTCTAGTTCACTAATAATAAGGGCGACACATAACACAGGAAAATCAATGCTTGGATGTATTGACATATTTTTATACTCTACCATTGTCTGACTGATTCTCAGAAAGTTCAGACACACACACACACACAAGTACATATATATGTGGGCATGTTTTTGTGACATATCAGGACACAACTTTGTATAATGACATGGGTATGACACAGGTATTACAAGGACAGGGTGACTTATGAGGACATAACCCATGTACCCATTTTCTAAAACGCTTATAAACCATACAGAATTAGTTTTTTTTGAGAAAGTAAAAATGCACAAAGTTTCCTGTGAGGGTTAGGGTTAGGTGTAGGGTTGGTGTAGTAGGGTCATAGTATACAGTTTGTACAGTATAAAAACCATTATGCCTATGGGATGTCCCCACTTTTCACAAAATCAAACATGTGTGTGTGTGTGTGTTACAGTTCTTTGCTTAATTCCAAACAGTCAGCAACATGTGTGGGAAGCAAAACATGTAGCAAGTATATCTTATAGTTATAGAAGCCCTGCTGATGAACTTATTAATATTCACTTAAATTTTGTTTAATATAGCTTTTATGATACCCTCTAGCCCCAATGATAACAGCCAAAATATGTCCTTGGCAGGGGGTTTCTCAGCTCCCTTTGTGTCTTTGTGTAAGACACCAGAGACCCTAGACAGGGCGAGGCATCTAAGCGCCATCTGCTCCCCCTTCCCCTGGGCAGCTTACAAAATGTCTCCCCCCTCAAACAGGATGAATGAGATCCTGGGTGGGGCAGGAGGAGACTGGCAGAGGATGATACAGCCACTTTTGGACAGAGATGAGGCCTACGAAGAAAATATTAGAGAGATATATATGAGGAGCAAAAATGTATCAAATAATCTCATGCAATTCAAATGCATATCAGTACTTGATGTGTTTTCCTCAATTGAAAGTCACTTTGGATAAGAGCATCTGCTCAATGAATAATAGTAAAAACAACTAACTCACACATTTGCTTTTCTCAAACAGAGACCAAGACCATTCAGTGGCACGGAGAAAACACCAGCAGTAAAAACCATTCAGCTTGAAACGCAGTGCTGAGACTATCAACTCTGCCATTTAGCTAAAGTTCATACACTGATAGAGGATTCACTGAGGCATTGGAAGCACAGAAGCAAAATAATCACTAATGCCAACTGAACTGTTAATTGCCATGTTGCTTTACTCCAAAAACATCTTCTAAAGCAGGTCACAGACATCTCGCTGCTTTGTTCTATTAATTTATTGGGCTGTAGTCTACTAATTGTGAGATGACTAACAATGGGGTAATGTCAGGACTCGCTTGTTCCATTATAGATTCATCTTAAAGAAAAAAATATTTCCTAGTCACAAGTCAAATTTTACTATTCAAAGTTATGCTTTTAATGTAATTTAAACTAGTTTATGCTACTAGCATACTAGTATACTCACTGTACACTAGTATACTGTATATCTGGTCAGTTTTATGTATCTTTTGCTATGATATCCCACAGTTCCATATGTGTGGTTCAGTGGTTAGTGGAAATAATAAAAATGGTTATGTTCAATAAAAACATAATAATAATGATAATGATAACAATAAAAATAAAAATAATAAAATAAATGAATTGTTTAATGACTGTCCATTTATAATTTATGACTCTATTTATTTTGAGAAACAATCACTGTACATTCTTAATGTGAATGCATTCCTATGTATTAAGCAAATAATTTAAAAGTAAATCAGATATTTTCCATCGCATACTACATTTCCCAGAATTCTCTACTCGAAGATCATTGGTCACGTCCAAATATGACGTAATACAATTTGGTCCTCTTTTGCGCGAACGGTTGATGCTGAAGCAGAGAGGAATCTGCACGCGCGGAGAACTCCAGCTTTAATTTTAACTGCAACTAAAGGTGGGTTTTTTTGTTGTTGTTGCATGTATTATTGCAATACATCTTAACCGTGTTTGAGGTGACAGGAAGAAAAGACATTTAAAGTATAAAAATTCAAATGATTGCGATTTTAATTTCAGTCACACCCTTATTTACCTCCCTTTTTGGGGAGGGGATGTAGATAATAGACAAGGGCATCTGGAATATTCTGTATGGTTAGAGAATTAACTTACCATAACTAAATAAGTAAGTAATTAAAAAATAGCAGCACGCAGAGCTATCTAAATATGCTCGTCGTTGCGCGACCATTAATGTTTTGTTTTTATTGTTTAATCGGGAGGGAATTGTGCAGACGGTCGAGCTCAACATTAGCGAACTGGCTCACGTTTAGTTGAGCTCTGCTAGTTGATTTTGCTTTTTGTTTTTAGTGCAAATCACTTATATTGTTAGTTATTGTTTCTGTTTTACCTAAAATCCTAACATTTCCGTAATATAGCCCACAGTACAGTGACAGGTGATCTAATGGGTCTCGACGCCTTTTGTCTTCGTTATGTGTGCATGTGTGATAATATTATTATTTACCTTCAATTCTATCAATTATATCGATTAGGAGACAAACACTGAGATTATTTTGTACAATGGGCAGTGCAGTTGTGTGTGGTATGAAATGAGAGAGATCTAGGGTGTGATCTGGTTTGTAGGAAATGCGTGATACAGCAATACCTCTAACGTTATTTGTAAGCGTTTCATTCCATATTTACATGATCCTTGAACATTAATAAGGTGTTATTGATACGTTATATAGCCTAGTTTGTGGTTATCATTGATTTTTGAGGACTTTTATAATGGGGGTTCAGGGTGTATCTCGCCCATCTATTGTCTCCAGATGAGATCCTGAATCCCATCGGATAGACACAAGGGCTGGAGGTTTATTTTCAACCATCGAGTGATGACTTGTTGTCAGGTCGTATTTAAGATGACAAGTTTGTCCTATACTTAATATTTAACGAATCACTTCAGCGGATTAGCCTGCCTTTGTTCGTTTCTTGCACACTATCCCCTTTGTTTTAATCTCTCAGTGCCCACTGTGATCTCATTAACGTTACATTACAAAGAGAGATGCTGATTTGTTTTCTCTACATTTCACCCGAGTGTGCACCCCGTAGTATATATTTTAATTGAACTATTGTCGTTTAATTAGCTGATGATGACAGCACGTCTGAATAGATGGGTCCGGTGGTTGTTGTGCTGGCAGCGACTCGTCCTTTTCTTGGCTTTCAGCATAAAGAAGGATATATTGCCATTTAATAGGCAGTAATTTTTGCATTTTTAACAGCTTGTTTCCTTCCCAAAATAGCATTCAGTTAGTAAATTATGCATGACTATTGTGGCGACGCCACTCCCTTTAGTCTGTTTTAGTTATTGTTTATACAGTTATTTAATAGGTATACATACATACATACATATATTTTCTTTCTTTCTTTCTTTCTTTTATTTATATACCACAGTAGGGACAGACTCAGCTTTTGGATTTTTCATCAATAACTACCTTCTTTTTTAATTGATAGAAAAGCTGTTGTATAGCTGAGGGTTGTTTTTATTATGTGGGAATGGGCAGATTGTTAAAAGATTGTGTAAGCATGATTTGCATTAACGTTAGTAGCAAAACGACTGCATTTTTTCCTGATATTATTATTATATGCATTCAATTGGCAGGTGTGTAAACCCATCGAGGTTGGAAGTGCAATGGCGTCCTCTGGAGGTAAGATGCGAAAATAAGTTCAGCTAAGCTCCAATCTCGAAATCAGTATGCTTCACTTTTATTTGTAATTTAAATCTTTTATTTGAAATCAATCTGCAAAGGAAATCAAGCACGGAGTATTAAATGTGACGACTTATCCTTCACAGATATTCAGGTTAAGGAACTGGACAAGCGTGCCTCAGGACAGGCTTTTGAAGTCATCCTGAGTCCTTCGGCTCCAGATGCCAAGGGAGAATTCCCACTTTCTACCCCCAAGAAGAAGGAGGTATCTCTGGACGAGATCCAGAAAAAACTGGAAGCGGCAGAGGAGAGACGCAAGGTAAGTGGTCGTTTAGGAATCAGCTGCATAGTGATTGTGCGTTCTGTTCCTCATTTGTTGACCATTTCATATTAGAACCACGAGGCAGAGGTCCTGAAGCACTTAGCTGAGAAACGAGAGCATGAGAAGGAGGTCCTTCAGAAAGCAATGGAGGAGAACAACAACTTCAGCAAGATGGCAGAGGAGAAACTTAACCAGAAAATGGAAGCCAACAAAGAAAACCGCACAGCACGCATGGCAGCTCTGAATGAGAAATTCAAAGAGAAGGTTTCTGTGTAGATGAATGCATATGCATTATAGGTCTTACTTTGTAAAGTTTCAGTTCTGTTGAATTTACATTATGTTAATGGATGTGTTTGTCTTTATTTTAGGACAAGAAGCTCGAAGAGGTACGAAAGAACAAAGAAACAAAAGAGGGGGCAGAGGGTGAAAACTAAGTTTCCTCTCTCATTTTCCTTTTCATTTAGGGTATAGTATTGGGTTTTTTAATGTATCCAAAGATTTATTTTTTGTTCCATTAAATTGCCTGTTTTCCATATTTGGATCCATGTACTTGCCACTTTTTTTTATTAAGGGGTTTTGGGGAAAAGCTGGTGCACAACATTTCATCAGTTTATGTGTATTCAGTTCTGTCTTTCACCATCCTCTCTAACCTGTAGATTTATCCAGTTGCAGCTCTATAGGGTTTAAAATGAGCAGCGTTTCACTGATAGGGAAGCATGCCTGTGTTATGCATAGGTCTAATATATACTTGGTATACTGCATTGTGCAAGTCCACCTGTTCCCTTGTATGTCAGTACTGCCATCCTATGAGCTTAATAAAGTTGCACAGTTGTTTGTTATTGTACCAGTTTTCCCACTGCCTCTTTGTTGATCTGTCAGTCAGCCAGAGTGTAATGTGGAGTAAAACACCTTAAAATTTGTACAATATGGAGATAAATGGCAGTTTCTGTAATTCTATATGGAAAATACGTTTTGCCAGAATAATAATTTGATCTTTTAGGACACTTTTTGATGTACTCTTTATAATCTGCATGAGATTCTTAGTGTGAAAACTGAACATTTCATTATCCACACACATTTCCTTTACTAGATCATACTTTTATAGTAATTCATACTCAGTTTGCACTAATAAAAAATCAATGCATTCCAGTAAGTACTTGCAAACGTTTTAGTATATAAAAATAAAAAATCTGTTTCTTGAGACTGTTTGAACTATACTGGCATCTAGTGGTTTTGAGTGTGTCTAACATGTTTTAGAAAAGGCTTTTTTGAACATTTGTCTTAAAATAATAATAATAATAAAAATTAAAAAAATCCTAATGTTGACATAATGACCACTATTATGGTTAGGTGCATGACAACTTATGGCAGTTGTAAACAGCTTTGCAGTGATGAATGGCTTATGCTTATTATGTGTTCAGAAGTAGTGCATCAATCTTTTCGATAATGAGTTATACCTTATTTCCAAATTCTGAACTCCCTTACTATAAGCAACTACATGCATCCAAAAAAAAAGATCATGTTCAGTAATATGTGTGAATAAATGTTTTTTTTTTTTATTGAATAAAATCAAAATGAAATCATGTGCTTGTCTGTGTTGTAGGAAGGGGCATCAAGTTCAAATGTCAAAGTGACCTTCGAAACACCCACACATTGTTATGACCCAGTCTGAATCATTCAATCAATCAGAGTATTATAGATGGAAAGTCTATCAATGTGAAAAACAATTACATTTACCACAGAAAGGACAAGTACAACAGGAATTCTTTAAATATTTTCTATTTTAATTTTGGTGCAATACTGCAAAGTGCATGGGAATATGTTTTTATTACTTGTCAGATGAAGTAATATTTTCGGTCCGTGTACTTGTTGGCCAACGGATTTTCGTTTTAAAAGGAAAAAAACAAAAACGAAAAACGGCTCGTTTCCCAATTTCCATTAGTAAATAGGAAAACAAAAAACGGAAAACAATCAATTTTTCTTTTTTTCTTTTGATATTAAAAGACGGAAAACGGAAAACAATCTGGTTATCCGATTGTATTTATAGATGGAAATCGGAAATCAAAATACGTATGTATGAACTATTTCTGCATTCTGCATTGGTACTTTTTCGTGAACCGGAAGTTACTCCCGCCCAGAGCTCCCGCCACGCCAAGAAGACCCGCCCTTCACCCAAGGTAATGTAAAACACGTAATTGATGTCCGAGCTACTGCGACAATGGAAACAAGTTATGTTCTCTTTTGAGAAGGCAAACGTGTCACAGTAAGAGATGATGACATGTCTGTTGACAAAATATGCAGGATATTTCAGGTACTGAAATAATACACAACAATAACAACATACGTAACGTTTGTTATAATTTACAGTTTTGCACGCAAAGACATAACGCAGTATGTTCCTGCACAACCGGAGGCTGCAGTTTCAGGACCTCAGATCTATAACCCTGTTGGTTTAGTTTGCAGTCCCGTTACTTTGTATATAGCATCAATATATTAATCTCAGTAGTATTTGTTTTTAAATATGATTTTTGATTCAAAATGCAGCAGAGGTTAATTACTAAGTGAGCTTTGAGTCACAATTTTAAATTTAAACATGAATTTACACAAAATATAAATGAAATATACATTTTGTGAAATTGATGTATGTCAATTTTAAAACAATTGTAAAAAAAGGAAGAACCTTAAAAGTCTTAGTCTCTTGAATTATACAGTATATTTATTAACCTCCTTAAGGTGAATTAGCTCATTATCAGGTAAGTTAAAGTTGGAATCAGTGTATGGAGTCACTAAATTACAGCAGAGAGTTTAAAAGTTGTTGAGAGGCAAGACAAGACACAAGAATGATTCAAGAATGTTTATATATATGTCATTTTTGCGACAACATCACAAGCACCAAAGTGAACCCCTTTTCCATCAGTTGCTGCATGGACAGAATGGCTGTAGGCTTCAACTCTAGACAGAGAGACATAAATAAGAAACATTTGTCTAACATATTCAGCTGGTATATATATATATATATATATATATATATATATATATATATATATATATATATATATATCGTGTAGTTCCAGGGGAAGGTCGTGGTGTTTCAGTGGAAGCAGAAGCGGCAGGTGCAGGGCGGTGCATGAAGGCAAAAGGAACAGCAGTAGTGGGTACGGCTCTGCTTGCAGGAAGCTGACTATGATCTGGATCCCCGTGGACCTCATAATGGACAAGATGCACAAGATTGAGGATGCAAAAACGTCCAGATGGCTCTGGAAATGTTTTGGTGTTTGCATCATCTGTAATGTACAGACTGCTGCCATCAACCTGTTGAAGTGCATAGAAGGAAAATACCATACGTTTAATGAACATTTAAAATAAATGGCAAACAGTAAAAAGACAAATGCTAATCCATCAGATTCATTGTTAGTTTATTAACGAATATAAACAAAATGCTTAATTAAAATGTCAGAAAACCTAATAGGGGTGGAACGGCCTGCACATTAATTAAACTTATCAGATGACAAGAGCATGGTTGATGTAAGGTTTGTAAGATTTACCTGCCGGTTAATGTATTAGAGTGAATACTGGCTTAATAGTCATTGTTTTACCATATTTTTGTATAAAATATATTTCATAATTAAACTGCACTGACTGTCTAGTTGCACTATGTGTTAGCCTGTTGTTTTGGCATTGTTTTGCAATGATACATGAGGCATTCGGCATTTTAATAGTTTGTTACAATTTGGCATAATCTGCAGGTCTATTCCACATACAGTTATACATTGCTATCATATGTTAGTTTCTGTCATGTTTTGCATGGCCATTTATGAAGTGATTTTATGGATTCGATTAGGCTCATTGTAGGACAGATGATTAAAAAAGGCACTAGGGATATTTTCATGATCTCAAAATATTCTAACAAGTAGGCTCTCTCTTTTTCTAGATACATATAACAAACCAAAAAGGGAGATCCCTGCCCGATTTGAAGAGATGCACCACATGCTGCAAGGACTTTCACTTTTCATATGTATATATATATATATACAGAGCAGCAGCAGCTGCTGTATAATTCAAGAGACTAAGACTTTTAAGGTTCTTCCTTTTTTTTACAATTGTTTTAAAATTGACATACATCAATTTCACAAAATGTATATTTCATTTATATTTTGTGTTAATTCATGTTTAAATTTAAAATTGTGACTCAAAGCTCACTTAGTAATTAACCTCTGCTGCATTTTGAATCAAAAATCATATTTAAAAACAAATACTACTGAGATTAATATATTGATGCTATATACAAAGTAACGTGACTGCAAACTAAACCAACAGGGTTATAGATCTGAGGTCCTGAAACTGCAGCCTCCGGTTGTGCAGGAACATACTGCGTTATGTCTTTGCGTGCAAAACTGTAAATTATAACAAACGTTACGTATGTTGTTATTGTTGTGTCAACTATTGTGTCAACAGACATGTCATCATCTCTTACTGTGACACGTTTGCCTTCTCAAAAGAGAACATAACTTGTTTCCATTGTCGCAGTAGCTCGGACATCAATTACGTGTTTTACATTACCTTGGGTGAAGGGCGGGTCTTCTTGGCGTGGCGGGAGCTCTGGGCGGGAGTAACTTCCGGTTCACGAAAAAGTACCAATGCAGAATGCAGAAATAGTTCATACATACGTATTTTGATTTCCGATTTCCATCTATAAATACAATCGGATAACCAGATTGTTTTCCGTTTTCCGTCTTTTAATATCAAAAGAAAAAAAGAAAAATGGATTGTTTTCCGTTTTTTGTTTTCCTATTTACTAATGGAAATTGGGAAACGAGCTGTTTTTCGTTTTTGTTTTTTTCCTTTTAAAACGAAAATCCGTTGGCCAACAAGTACACGGACCATTTTCCCTTCCTGTGTCTTAATTCACAATGTAGACCTTTGTTTCCACTGTTAACACAGAGTTTGACAAGGACACATTGTCAGCAGAGTGCATGTGTGGGTGATGAGATAAGCCATCACATAGTTCAGCATAAGAAATGAACAACAGAACACTCACAAAATGAACATATTAGACAATGTGCATATTCAAATTACCTTTAAATTCAATTAACTGCAAATGTTTTTAATGTAATTAATTCAAACGGCTGACAATGACAATAAAAAAGTGTCTAAATAGGTCTACATGTGGCTTTTAACCAAAACTGCTCTGTTAACTCTGTAAAGTAGCTACTGCACACATATGGGCGCATATATGTGGCATATATATATTTTTTTTATATATATATTTATTTATTTTGTGTCTGTGTTATACCACAGTGGCTTGCACCTAGTATTTTATTAAATAGGGAATGTATGTATTAATAAGAAGAGAGTAGTTTCACATTTCACAGTCCATACATTTTACAGGGTGTCGCCACCTTTAAAAGTATTTCCTATTGGCCACTTTCTTTGAACAAGGGCGGTGACAACACTGTTCAGCTTTTCTGATTGGACAGTTTGCCTGCCCATCAGGAATCTTTAGATCACGGCCATCTGACAGCGGTACAGCAGGGAGCTGACACTGACAGGAGCCTCTCCAGCTCAACAGATTTTCACGTAATATTTTTTACATAATTCAGTTTTCTTTCTTTAGTTACGTTTTCTCAAGACGCATATGAAGGTGCGGTTAAATGCAGTTCACTGACTGAGGGGATTATCCTCTTAAAAGGTAAACCAGTTCATTTCGATACGTTTAATGCAAGACAGGTATAAAGTAAATCCCCATATGCAATGTACTATATGCTTCTGGATGAAGTTTTAAAAAACAGACATTACCTTTGTATGTTGCGTTCCGAGCATAGAGTGTAAACGGGGATAATTAATAATTAGTATAACCCAAGATAGATATCGACATTTGGTTAGACATGTAACGTTACAATACATGAAAAAAGAAATAATTCGTTTTTGGTTGTTGCTTGCACCTGTAGAAGACGTTGAATTTCGTAAGACATTTTCATTGTTGGGCTTCCGGCTTTTCACGTTTCTTTTTTCGAGATTTCACGAGAAACAGCTTGAGGGTGTGGGAAGGGTCTGTCCTTTGGGATGCCATCACTAAAATTCCCTACTATTTGGTCGTTTTAATAGATTTGAAAATGGAAAAACAATTATTTTTACGCAAACCGTATGTTTTTCCGGATATTATTGATGTATTCGTTTCGTAAGATTCGTCCTTATTAGTCCATGTGCACAAGAAGCTTTACGCAGAGAGCTGATGTTACGTAAGCGGTGATGTCTCTTCATTTTACCATGAAGAAACGCCCCGTTTTACAACATTTTACCTTAATTTCACGTTAAACAATTGTTTTATATACAATCTTTTAATTTACAGGCGTAACGTGTTTTTCATAAAATGTGGTTTTCAGGTTCCTGATATTTTACTTTAACGTGTATCAATTTGCATGCATCGCTTAGAATATGGCATTTGCATTAATAAGACATGAAAATAAGACACTAAAAAGTAGGGCACGAATTTAAAATGTACCATTTAAATGTTTTAAAAACTGCAAACCTTTACAAAAATAAGGATTGTGCAACTTGGGCAACTTAGGCAACTAATTATTAAATTAAATGTATTTAATTCCATTTTAAGTAATTTTAAAATGGCTTTACCCTTGTCCCAGCTCATAATTTAAATCTCAAACTATAAAAATGATTTGGTTTTTAAAACTTGGATGACCTAAATTGTGTGAAAACCAATTAAATATTGAAACCAATTAAATATTAATTTAAAGAAATGTATATACTGCACACACACACACACACACACACACATTAAAAACAAATAAACAGCAAAAAGTAGATTTAGGATATACATAAAATGCTATATGCTAAATAAACCTTAGGAAGTCAAAGTAGTTAGTTATTTTATTCAAAAAAAAAAAAAAAAAAAAAAAAAAATGAACACACACAAGTAATGCAACACACAAGTTTTTATATATATATTCCATCATTTCCACTACAGAATGTTATAAAACACATCAATTTGATTAAATGTATTAACATTAACATGTATTCATGTATAATGCATGTATTCACACCTTTGGTACACAAATTAAAGAGAGTTTAAAAAAAACTTTATTTTTATTTATTTATTTTCCAAGTAAACGTTCTTAATAAAGCAAGGGTAATATTTAACTGCTGAATACTTTTTTCCAAAACAGATCTCACAATAGACTGCTGCTTAATTAATCCTCACCATGGCGACGGTTGTGATGGAGCAGATAGGGCGGCTGTTCATCAACGCACAGCAGCTTCGCCAAATCCCCCGTTTCCTGGAGTCAGCCTTCCCTAAACTGCCTTGTACTGTGATGGTGAGCGATGTGCCGTGGGTTTTCCGTGAGTCACATATATTCACGGGCTACAGGCCGCCCGACCAGAACTGGCGCTACTACTTCCTCACTCTGTTCCAGAGGCATAATGAGTCAGTAAATGTGTGGACACACCTGCTGGCCTCCCTCATTATCTTAGTCAAATTTCAGGAGCTGTCAGAAACCGTGGACTTCCTGCGAGACCCACACGCCCAGCCGCTGTTCATCCTGCTTTTAGCCGCCTTCACCTACCTGGGCTGCAGCGCGCTTGCCCACCTGCTCTCGGCCAAGTCTGAGCTCTCCCACTACACATTTTATTTTTTGGACTATGTTGGTGTAGCCGTATACCAGTATGGCAGCGCCCTGGCCCACTTCTATTATGTCATCGAACAAGAATGGCATGCTCAAGTGCGAAGTTTTTTCTTGCCAGCTGCTGCCTTCCTGGCCTGGCTGTCCTGTACGGGCTGCTGCTTAGGCAAGTACGCCAGCCCAAGCTTGCCCAAATTCGTTCACAAGCTATTCCAAGTGGTTCCCTCGGGCCTGGCCTACTGTTTAGACATCAGCCCAGTGCTCCATCGCATCTATAAATGCTACAGCTGCGAACAAGGCTGTGCTGACCAGGCGGTGGTGTACCACTGCTACCAGGTTGTCTCCTTTTTAATCAGCGCCTACTTCTTCTCATACCCCCATCCTGAGCGCTGGTTCCCTGGACGTTGCGACTTCATCGGGCAGGGCCATCAGGTCTTCCACGTGTTCCTTGTGCTCTGCACTCTAGTGCAGATCGAAGCCGTGCGACTGGATTTTAGCGAGAGGAAACCTCTCTATGAAAGTCTCCATGGAGACTTGGCTCACGATGCAGTGGCTCTTTTTATCTTCACAGCGTGTTGCAGCGCACTCACTGCGTTCTATGTGCGCAAACGGGTGAAGGCGTATCTAGAAGAGAAGCAGGAGTAGCCAGAGACCTTGCCTTGAACATGTAGGAAGGATTGCACTGGTCTACAACAATTGAAGCAACTAACAATGAAAAACCTTTTTGTTATTTTTAAGTGTGTCTTATATTTGTTGTTAATGTTTTTTTGTGGCCTGCCAATGCATTTTGAACCAACTGCTTTTTGTTTACCAAACGTGACATACCAGTTGAAACCGCATCACATTTGAAGAATGGCTCTAAAACAGTGGACTGCCTGCTGGAAGGTGCTGATTTGTTTGACGAGTGCCCTTACAACCTATTTAATCTGGTTAACGTGAGAACTGTGATGAGATGTCAGCTTTTTGCTGACAGGTTGGTTTGCTTACAGGATAGTTTAGGTAGACTGGATCATTGAAAGTGTTCATATTTGCATTGTGCCTCTAAATCCAACCTCATTTTGGTGCAGTTTTCTGCTTTTAAATATGTTTCTCATATGGCATTTGCACATTTAGCAGACATATTGCATTCAATGTATGTAGTACACTAAAAAAGTAAATCCAGATCCAAAACTAAATTTTTTACCCCTGTGTTCCCTGGGAATTGAACCCATGACCTTGTGGTGCTAGCACCATGTGCTATGGTTTGAATTACAGGGATGCACACAGCAACTAAAATGTCAGAAAATAAAGTTCCCATGCCATCAGACCAGCGCAATTAGCTAAATGTGGAGTGTTTTAGGAATATTTCATTAAGAGATGAATCAGATCAAATCCCCGACTCTGCATTGCTTTTTATTCAACAATTTTCCTCAGTAAGCCAATGCAAATTAGTGTCAAATTGACTACTGACTTGCCTTACAGTGTGTCCGACCCGTCCAGTGCCACGATGAGGTTAGCGAATTGCAATCGATTGGTTTTGCACTGCCAGTGCACACTTCCCTTTTTGATGTGTAGCCTGTGATGAGGGCTGAAATACCGGACATTATGAAACAGTAGGCAGGATGTGATGACACTGGATTGCAGTATAATCAGGTTTAAGGATTTCAGATGCAGCCCTGGCTGATTAGTAATTTGACAAAAATGAGAACTCGTGTTCTTTATGCATCAAAGTTATTAGAAAGTTGCTCTGCACCATCAGCACTCTTTGTTTGGAAAATTTTAAAGGGAAAGTTCATTCAAAAATGAAAACCCATTATTTACTCATTTCCATGTTTTCCAAATCTGAATGACATTTTGAAGATTGCTGTTGCCCATACTATGAAATTTACTGGGGTTCAAATTAACTGTTGATTGCTTCATTTAATTTGAATCAAATCAGAATATCACAATATTTTGATAAATAACAGAAGACTATTCGTTTTTGGGTGAACTATCCCAGCCAAAGAGGCTTCTTTAGAAACAATGAATTATGTCCATTATAGCTATGATGTCTCAATTTGTCATGAAGATGCTCCTTTTGTACGCAAGGGCTATAACTTTGGCCTTAACCTTTACTCATACCCTGATATGAATGCCTTTGTGTGTTCTGTGCAATGTGGATTTTTCTAATAGAAGTTCAGCACTTTATTTACAAGAACAGTCTGAGCATCAAAACTAATGTGTTAAGTGTGTATTCTAATGTGCCTGACTGCATGCATGCATCCTTGTGTGAGTATGCATACAGGTGCTTGTCGTATGTGTGTGTGCATTTTTGAACGTTTATGTATACCTGTGTGAGATAGCTACTGATGAGAAAGGATATGAAGGTTCCTGAACCTCTCTGGCCTTTTAATGACCGTGAAATGCATCTAGATTTTGTATCATGAATTGTGTAGCTCCCTTGTCTTAGCCCTTGTTCATAAACCAACACATATCCATCAGATTGAAGGTGGAAGGATAACTTATTTTCATATTCCCTTGAGATGAATATTGTGTCACTAGGCTATTGCTCCAGGCAAACGTCTGTGCGATGTAGTGTAAAAACTGGTTTATGATCCAGTCCCAGAAAAACAAATTGTTGCTGTGGTATGAGCCGTTTGAGTAGCAAATAAGCGAAGTCATGATAAACGGTGACCAGCATTTATTTCTGCAACCAGGAACACGTGGAGAACAAAAAGGGGCTGTTCACGCAGAACGCATTTTTGCATTTCAAAATGCAAGACGCTTGGTAATGGAATGAAAAAAACTATGGATAATTTTTTTTAAAGCTTAACTTATTTTAGCAAAAATCATGAGACACCGGGAAGTGAAATGGAAACTTTTAAGTTGCACTTTACATGTTCATCATGTCTAGCACATGTTTACGTAGAACAGCAACGGAAAAGTAGCGCAGTGGAATGCGAAAACGCATTCTGTATAAGCATGTTTTTATGTTTGGAAATTATGCAAGCCAGTGTAATAAAAAGAGTACGGTCTATAGAGTAGCATTTTTTTAAAAGTTAACCTTAGCACTGCAAATTTAGAACGTTGTATGCACAAGATGCTGCAAAAGACAAAAGATGTAGCATGTATTTAGCATGGAATGTAAAAACGCGTTCTATGTGAATGGCCCTCCAGTTTTATCAGCACCAGCAGACAACAATGATGTCACAGTTTGATGATGTCATCAAGGACTAGAACTGATGAAGTGATTGAAATGTTGTTAGTTGGCAAATATTAAAAAAAATGATTGCATAGTGGGTGCTTTATTTAATGAAAGACCATATTGATTACAATTATTTTATAATGTTAATTACATACTGTAGATATTAAATGTGAACTATTAACAAAATATGTTGTTTTTTTACTGCTGTACCACAGTTTAAGAAATGAACAGATCATTCAAAATCACATAGTAGATAGTAAACAGGGGGCCGCCAAGAGCTGATGTCACTGAGAAAGAAAACAGATGAGGTCATCTCCTGGCACCACCAGGATTTGACCTAAAGCCTCAATTCCTGTAATGCTCAATTGGAATTTTAAGGAAACTCTGTAAATGATTTCTGCTAAACTGTAAAGTGTCTCCTTCTCAAATACTATACTAATCTACTCACCTCAGAGACACTTAACCTTTTCTATTTTGAACATGATCATGTTCAGAGTTTGTTTTAACAATTGTCTTTCTTTTTGTATTGCACTTAAAGAAGAAGGACTGCTCAGAAAGTCACTTGAGAACCTCTTGTACTCCGTACTCAACCACGAACCCTTGCACGGAGCTGAACTAACACTCATGTTCTGCTGAAGTGCAGAACAGGAACAATAAAGACTGGTGATAACCTAAGCTATACCGTTGTGTTTGGAAATGACTTTGTTGATGTACTATGGTATTTAAGTCAATAAACAACTGTAAGTCCCAACTTCCACTTCATTGTGTTTCCTGTTTAGACAGAAAAGCTAAAACAATGTATAGAGTATACATCTGTTTATGCATGCACACACTAACAAGTGAGTAACAATTTGTTATTGTGAACAATAAAGCTATTGTGATCCATTCAATGCACCGCTACAGCAACTGTCACGGCGTCAAATGAAGTGTTAAAACAACATGTCAGATAATTTCAAAGGCTGTTCACCCAAAAATTAAAATTCTCTCATCATTCATATGGAACGACATGACAGTGTGTAAACAAGCGCTGACAGAATTTAATCATGTTTTGTGTCTGCATATGAATTTCCAGTAAATTTGCATAATCTAGTAAACTTAGTCTGTCTAATAGAAGCTTATTCCTTTAAATAATCACTATCATAATGTATGGATGCAATAAATCCATACCCTTTAGGACGGCATAAATCCCAGCTATGATTTTAAATCTAATTTTCTAATTGATATACGTCTCTGTACAATGCTGAGCCTAGTAATATATTTATGTACAGTATTCATTATACTTCTAACTTGTCTTTTTCCTACAAATAACCATATTACAGAAATAGTTCACTGAAGTATTTATTCTCTCTTTTTTTTGTTGATCTATTTAATTAAAAAACTTGTACAGTGCTATGACAGCTTGAAACGCTGCAATTAAGTAGTTTACCAGTCAATGGTTTCCATATGGTTTCATTTTTGAAGTTATGTTTAAAAATGTTTAGGAATTTAAAGGTGACGTGTTAACAACAAACCTAACAAGATAAGATTTAATTTACTCAAGGCCACAATGAGATACATTCTGAGGTAGTTATTATATATTTGATTTATAATTTAAAATTGTTAAAGCCGTAATCTTAATTGTTGAACATTTATATTATAAAGTCAGTTATAAAGTCAGCAAAAGATCCAATACTGGGTAGCATCATCATCTGTGAAAATGTTACATTTTTAATCAGTAATGTTTTGCTCTGTATTCCATCATTTCCCAATAAAAGTGTGCTGGAAATAATAGCTCTTTAATGTCTAGGCTAGCTAATAAGTAAAAATACATACATTCTGGCTTAATTACAAAATGCAAAAGGTCAGTAAAAATATATGAAGATCATGTAAAAGTCTACTATGGCAACACCTATAAAACAGCTATAGCATACAGTTATGAAACAGCTATAGGTAAATGTTATTTAAAAATAAGAATCTGAATGTACAAAAGAATTTTAGTATGAGGATTTTGTGACATCTTGATTCATACATAATGCTCATCTGTTAAATGGTTCAACATCATAATCTAAATCGTCATCAAGCCTTCTCATCATCATTGTCATCATCTTAATGGCGCTGCACATGGTTAATTAGCAACAGAACTCTGTAAATTCACATGCATCTGCCACAAGATGGCAGTGTGGTCAAAGACAACAATGAACAACAGTGTTTTTGTAAGCTGAATGATGTAGCACAATCCTTTTAAGCCATTTATCATCACAACACACTTATGTAAAACAGCATTTCTATACTTCAAAACATTCATTGTGTCACCTACAAACCAAGATTTTCACCTGCTCCTGCAATTTTAATATGCACATATTCAAGAATGGTTTATTATGCTCTTTTTTTGTGGAAATGCTGGCTATGAGTCACATCTTAACATCAGAACTCTCTAGAAAAGTGCATGCCTTTGAAACACATTACTTTAAAAGGCTCTGATCACATTCATCTAGGCTCCAAGGTCCACTGCAAGTCTGAGGGCTGTTGACAGCATGTCACATGAATTTGAGGGCTCGATCTCACATTTTATATCTTTCTTAGATTTAATTTATGCTTTATAAAGAACGGTTTGTTCCTTTCCACTCATATTCTGTTCTTCTCTCGCCAATCCTGAAGACAAGGGCCTGCTTGTCTATCCAGTGCTTAATATTCTGAAATACTGATTCTCAGCCGTCACTTTGCCTTCAGCGCTGCAAACATAATGAAATAATAAAATAAATTGATCAAAAATCTCTCTGTGAAGCTATAATCTGGAAATCTGTCTGAAACAGAATTGTGTCATTTCATTTTAACATGTCATTCTTGCATCAGAATTGTGGTGGGCAGGAAAAGCTTTCATCTTCAAAGCTTAGAAAAGTATCTTGCGCAACCGTGACCAGTTCAGTATAGTTTAAACTGATTCTGGGCTCCTTTATCATCTTATAGTCTCTGTAGATTAACTTCCCGACGGCTTACACAGGGTCTGAGGAATGTGAGGTGGGAAAGCTCTGATGACTGAGGGATTGTGGGAGTGATGTGATGTTCAGAGGTCAGTTGGAGTTGGCTGACTCATGTTGACGAGGAGTTGGCTTTCCTGCACTGTAAAAATACTGTGCAACCCGCTAAAATGGATGGAAGTGGTTGCCAAAGCTACAACCTGTACTGATTTGGTTAGTGCACTTCTTAAACCACTTTCAATTTAACTACTGAGTAAGAAAATAAAGCTAAAACTCTGAAAACTTGACAAATAATTGAGTCTAATTGAATGAAATAGAAACAAATGAATTCATAACGTCATGTTTTATAAATAAATAAATAATATATAAATAAATAATATATATATATATATATATATATATATATATATATATATATATATATATATATATATATATATATATATATATATATATATATATATATATATACACACACACACACACACACGCACATACAGGTGCATCTAAAAAAAATAATATCTTATTTTAAAAAGTGAAATTTCCATATATTCTAGATGTAAAGTAAAACATTTCAAAAGTTGGATTCAGTGGATCAAGAGTCACTATGCTCCTCTAACCTTGCCTACGGAGAAAAAAGAACTTATTGGTCCAAAGTCCTATTTTCAGATTAAACTACATTTAGCATTTCATTTGGAAATCAAGGTCTGGAGTCTGGAGGAAGACTGGAGAGGCACCGAATCCAGAGTGAAGTTTCTAAAGTCATTGATGATTTGGGTTGTTGTGACGTCTGCTGGTGTTGCTCCATTGTGTTTTATCAAGACCAAAGTCAATGTAGCCATCTACCAGGAGATTTTGGAGCACTTTCTGCTGATAAGCTTTATGGAGATGCTGATTTCATTTTGCAGCAGTACTTTAGCACCTGCCCACAGTGCCAAAACCACTTCCAATTGTTTGATGACCATGACATTACTGTGCTTGATTGCCGGACCTGAACTTCACAGAGAATCTATGAGATATTTTCAAGAAAAAGATGAGAAACAGTTGATCCAACAATACAAATGAGCTGAAGGCTCAGTAATGTCTCAGCAGTGCCACAGGCTGATCGTTTCCATGCCACACTTCACTGATGCTCTCGTTTGTGTTAAAAGAGCCAGACCAAGTATTGAGTGCATGAATGAACAACTTTAAAAGAACATTGAACTTTTCTGTTTTGCAAATCTTTTTTTGATTGATCTTAAGAAATATTCTAATATTTTGAAATACTTGATTTTTGACTGATGAGCTGTAAACAAAACAACTTTTGAAATATTCTATAATATACAGTGGTGTGAATGAGTTTTTGCCCCCCTTCAGTATTTTTTTTTTTCATATTTGTCACACTGGATTCAGGTCAAACTAATTTTTATATTACACAAAGATAAGCCGAGTAAATACAAAATGCAGTTTTACGATAAGGATTAAATTTTTATGGGAAACAATCTGTCCAAATAATAACTGGTTGTGCCACCCTTTGCAGCAACAACTGCAATCAAGTATTTGTGATAAATGGCAATGAGTCTTTCACATCACTGGGGATGAATTTTGGCCCCCTTTTTTTTGCCTCACTGGAGGGTTTTCGAGCATGAATGGACTGTTTAAGGATATGCCATAGCATCTCAATTGGATTTAAGTCTGGATTTTGATTTTGCCACTCCAAAACCTTAATTGTGTTTTTCTTGAGCCATTCAGAGGTGAACTTGCTGGTGTGTTTGGGATCATTGACCTGCTGCATAACCCAAGTGCACTTGAGCTTGAGGTCACAAACTTATGGTCAGATATTCTCCTTCAGGATTTTCTGATAGAGTGCAGAATTCATGGTTCCATCAAAGGTGTCCAGGTCCTGAAGAATCAAAGCAGCCTCAGACCATCACACTTCCACACTTTGACTGTTGGTATGGTGTTATTTTTATGAAATGTTGTGTGTGTTGGTTTTATGCCAGATGTAACATGACACACAAAAGTTCACCTTTGTTGTATCAGTCCACAGAATATTTGCCCCAAAGTTTTGGCAAATGTGAGATGAGCCATTGTTTTCTTTTTGTTCAGCAGTTACATTTTGGAAACAGGAGATGAGCCCCTTTTCTAATGCACCACCTAGCTTGATAAACCCCTTCTCAAAGACTTACTGTTTGTCAATTTTATTTGGGTAACACATGGGTATTTGGCTTTTATTTCTATTTAAGTTTAATGAATGATTTTTATTTAGCTTTAGTTTAATGAACAATAATAACATGCACCGCTATTAATAAATGTATTTTTGTACTACTTAATGAAATTTTATAATTAACTATTTTTTTCTGGATTTAGCGGTTGTTTTCGTGAACGATAAGCATGCACTGCTATTAATGCATGTACAATGTTATTTTTTAAATTATTTTATTATTATTATTAATTGTTTTAATAACTTGGAAAAAATAAAAGATTGAATAAGTTTAAAAAAATTTTTTTTTTGGAAGCTAACTTTCTAAATTACCCCATGCTGCGAAATAATCACTAGAGTAAAAAGAATATTAATTAGAAAAGTTTAAATACTTAATATAAAAATAGATAAAAAATGTATGAATAATTCATTCAGACATCACACTGTAGTCAGACTTTTCAATCACAGAAAAAGTCTAAATGGCTACATAAACAGACTCCCTGCAGAGGTAATGAAAAGGAAAAAAGGTAAGAGCAATTACACCTTTGTCATGTTCTCCTACACTTCATGCCAATTGGACCAGCGCTGCTGAAAAACACTAGACTGGTATCCATGGTACCGCCAGTGTGTGTTTGTTCATGTGTCATCACTTCCCTTTTCCTCACATAGAAGCCGTACCTAATGCCATATGAGAGCCATATAGGAGTGAGAGTGTTTTCACAGAAGAGCTATATTTTCCAGCAAATCCATCCGAGGAAATCACTGAAACTTAAAGTGTAAATTGGCTCCTGCCATAAATCTGTGCACTGATGAATTCTCTCTGTTGTATTATATGGTTAGAAGGCTCTAAATCATATAGACGAGATGGGCATAATCACCTTGCCGGCTGCTTCCTGTCTTCTAACTATCAATTCCCTCTCTTGTCTCTATCAATTTTCCTCTCGAAATGTCCTCTTAGTTCACTACCTCCCCGTTTCTACCTCCGTCCAAGAAGCCTTGGCTATCTTCATTCACAGCTCCCTTTCTAAATATTCCATTTGGTCCGTCAGACGATGATTTGGATCAAGGCTGGCGAGGTAATATCAAGAGGCTTGCATCTCCTATCGTGTGGCGTAATTAAAGATTGCGCTAGCTCTTTGTTCAGAATTATTAAATTGCGGGACCCTCCACCGTGACAGCCACCTCTCCTCTGGCTTTTCTGCCACTCGCCTGCCTCTCACCTTAGATTAGGCCTCTTCCTCCCTTTGTCATTGCTGCGTTTCCATCGTGTCCCACCTTTTCGTTTTCTCGCTGAGAAAAGCACAAAAGCTGAAATCAATATATTCTACAGAGCTAATACGCTCAAGCATAGAAGAAATGAGAAACCTGAAGAGACTCGACGTTTGTTAAGGAATGCAGCTCACACGTCGTGAGAGGCCCTCTGGCTCAACATGATACAAACTTGTGCTTCTTACCACTTCAGTGTGCCTGAGGCTAGTGCTTAATCCACAGGGCATCGCTGTAATGATAAACTGTCAGAGGTTTAGGAGGTCTTAAAAGTTTTAGAGACTTGACTTAGAGACCAGACTTGAGATAACAATGAACTGACTTACACTGAAAGAGCTTAATATAATTGGATCCATTCAAGAACCGTAAAGCAGAAATTAACCAGAGGTGATTCATCAATAGCACTGCACCTAGGATAATAAACTAATGTTTTTTTTTTTCTCTTTTTAGCAAGAAATTAATGCTTGATTAAACTTATATCAAAAGTGAGAGTAAAGACATTTATCACAAAAACAAACAAACATTGGTTTCAAATAAATGCAGTGCTTTTGATCTTTTTATTTAAAGAATGCTAGAAAAAATCATGGTTTCCACAAATGGTTATTAACATTGATAACAAAAGAAAAGTTTCTTAGCAAATCAGCATATTAGAATGATTTCTTAAGAATCAAAACTGTGGTAATGACTGCTGAAAATACACCTTTGGCATCACAGAAATAAATTAAACGTATATAGACTATATTGAAAATATTTTAAAATAAAAATTATTTATGGTATGTGATTTGTACGGAAAAACAGATAAGCATAAAGGTCCACTCAGAAACTCATGCAGAAACATTCAAATCAAATAAAATTCATATAAATTTGCCACCAATTCGTCAAAACAAAAAATAATTATGAATTGCCATTAGAGTATTTTGACAAAACCTTAATATAATGTATTCTATATAAATATAATACATTCTGTATGTTTTATAAAATAAAATAAATGTGTAATATATATATATTTTTAGAGGTATAACATTTATTAATCATGTGCATGATTACTCTGGGATAGGTTTAACATAAAAATCCTGTCAGTCACTTAATCTTGGCATATATACAGTCAAAAGTGATGATTAAATTTGAGTGTTGTGAATAACCTTTATATGAAGATGTTTGAGTGTGTAATTACTAACAGTAGGCCCTCGTTTAGAATAATTTCAACTCATGAGTGAGAGCCTATTTTGTTATTTTGTGGCCATTCGCATGTAATTTGTAAGCAGTTATTTGTGATTGAGACCTAATAACTGTAGACCACAAGGAAGTGCAAGCATTATCCACTCATATAAAATGAATCACTAAAAAAGCTAAAATAACTGAAAAACGCTAAAGACTTGGGGGGAATCATGTAATGCAGTTTCCAGCCATTTAACAGTTGGGGGAGATTTAGGATCCATGGCAGAATCAATGCCGAGAGGATAAAGTGCTTTCGTTGTCCACACAGCCTGAAGATCAGTGTAAACATTACGGGCATTTAGCCGTCTAATGATTGTGCGAGGGGGTGTATTTTAGCTCGGTGCTGAGAGGTGTTCCGTGTTGCTTGACTTAAATGACATGGATGGCCTCATTAAGACGGAGTAATGGCTTCATGGCAGAGGGCATGTGCTGAGATGTTATTCTTTCCAATTATCGCTTTCAGTAACAGAAGATTTTAAAATGAACATTCCTGTCTGAAAACAGGAACAGGTTAGAGCCAGCGTTGCCCTCGCCGTTTCATTTCTGGAGGTAATCAAAAGGCAGACTGCCTTTGTGTAGCGGTGAGCGGATATGATCAATACCAGAATATGAGGTCACTTGTCTCCGGTGGACTAATGATGCATTCAGCAGCTACTCCATCTTCTGCACATAGCCCATATGTTACACATTTCACATGCTATTTTAATAAACAAGAAAACAAATAATAACAATGTACCATGCTTTACAAAATAAGTTCATATTGTCATGAAACAGTAAACTGCGAAATATAATGCAAGGATTTTTTTTTCTGCATGTAGGCAATTTTGTTAAACCTAGGATGAATTTCACACAAGATTTGATTCTGAAGTGCCTTGTGGACCAAATAATAGCAGCATCTTACAGAACGTCAGACCTGAAAATAAATGAAGAAATATATATATATATATATGTATGTATATATATATATATATAAATTTATTATTTATTAATGTATTATGTGTTATAAAAATGTATTTTGCCTTCTTTGTTAGTATGGATAACTTGGTTTGTTACAGACATCTGGTGGAAATTTCAAGCCAACAGTCGCTTTGGAAATATATTAACTGAGAAAAATGGTCAAGAGTTCAATACTTATTTTACCTGCTATATATACACTAAATCACTTAAATACTACAACTTATATATGTTACTTATTGGCGCCAATTATTGACATTTCAACTTTAGGTAATCATTGGTTATTAAAAGAAATAAGTCAAATTTCTGCATAAACATTGGATCATTACAAAGGCATTTTTATAAAGTGATGACGAACAAAAAAGCAGATCCAATGTTTCTCAGCCAAAGTTTTGAGACAATTAGATTAATGGGGTATTAGGTACATCTCCATTTACTAATCAAATATTCCAAACCTCAAGAGAGCCCTGTGGAGGGGTGCAATCATCAATTATAATCAGATTAAACTACGAATTCCAACTCCCATCTCTGCCCACCCCAAAGCAACACGAGAGGATGTTGTCTCGCCTTTAACTCAAGATTAATTAAAGCACTTAGAAAGTAAGACACCGACCCACTGAAGATACATTTGCCAATTTTGCGAACAACATTAAAATACATTGGAATACATTTTCAGGCTAAACCTAAATGAAACCAATAGATTGGCTAGAAGGATTGCAGGAGGATTTAGAGAATTACCATAATAAACAGAACCTGGGGCGGAATTTGCTCTCGGGTCACTTTTATTTATGCATGGCCTTGTGTAATCACCCATTTCTGAGGTAAGGGCATGGAAGAAGTGCTCTGAGGTAAGCTGACAGGAACTGATATCTGTTTTTACGGCCTGCAGCACATTGCAGGCTGTTTCATCTGTGTTTGCGCGGCACACGTATCGACTAGATCCCATTCATTTTGACGAGATGGCACAGATTGCAAAAAAGGCACTTGAAACTGCTCAAAATTATGCCTACATAAAACAGCAAATAAGCACGGGGGAAAATCAGAGTAAACAGACCCATGAAGGACCTGTTCACTGCACAGACAGCACTTAACGTCTTTTTTTGGTTTGAGCTCTTTAGCACCTCTGCTTGTTTGGTTATTCCACCAGCCCAGCTAATCAGCCATTGTGCCTCCTGATCAGGCCAATTCATCATGGGAAAGATGAGAGCCGGCTTGGAAAAGGTTGGGAAGGATTTGAGACACGTACGATTCGATATGTGAAGGTCACCGACATGCCAAACATGTAAACAGAAAGAGGAAAACGAATTATGTCTCGCTGCCACAAAATCCTTTCTTGTGAAAATAATCAAATGCAAATGTAAAACAACAGCAACAAGGTGAAAATAGTTTCTGTTTTCCCAATCCACTTCAGACTGATTTTCGAGAATATTTTTTAACACAAAACATTTATTGTGGTTGCTAGCTCTTCTAATTCGATTGGCTGAGTGCCGTTCCTAGAGTGCTGTTATTTAAGATTCTAAATGACAACTTACATTCTAGTACAAGAACACTCTTGCTCCTGTAATGTTTCTTAATTGACCTTAAAGGCTTGTTTTTATGATTCTTGAAGGTCTAATTTTTGTTGAGATGTTTTTAATGGAGTTTTGTTTAGCTAGTCATCAAAAAGACATTAAACGTCAGGCAGAGTTCAATTGTTTGGATTTCTTGTGATTCAAAGACTTTTCACTCATCCGAAATGCTTCTTAACGCTTGTGCCACTTTTGTACACAGGATATCAGTACAAAAACTGGGCAGCTAGAAAATGCAGACAGCATGTGCAAATAATCACCACCCACAAATCATTTTAAGTTAATAATATATTAATTTGCTGAATATGTGACATGTTAGACTACAGGTTTAACTGTCTTGGCTGTGGAAAATACTGTTGGCTGGACAGATTCTGCAAAGTGCTGACATGAAAAATGACATGGCCAATAATGTATCTCATTGTCTGTCAAAACACATACACATATACAGAAACAAACAATAGTCTATGATATTGACAGTGACACATAATCAATCCAAAGACATTGCTTGTAAGCACCTCTTGTAAGAAAAATTACACACGTGGACAATGTTCAGATGCAGTCGCAGACTGTGGCATTATAGAGCATCAGACCCTCAACAGGCAAAATCCATAAAACTCTCATAAAACATTTATTGAAACATTCAGCAATTCATATCTGACTGTCCCTGGCTACAAATGGCATAAAAAATGCACTCAATTTATTTACACCATTCCAGAAGTAAATATACAGATTAAGATCAGTCATCAAATTATAAGGCAAAAGCCAAAAGTGTAACCTAACTAATTGTAAAATAGCTAATAAACGGTAGTGTTAATTACAATAGCAGCTACATTTTGACTTTGTCTAAAGTCTAAGATCTTTACAGGATCTCCATAAAAACACACACTCGCCTACTAGTGAGAGGTTTTCTGGTTACATAATACTCTACTTTCAACTTTCCTGAAGTATCTAAACAACAGTGGAGACATAAAGTAACAACAGGAATCGACATTATAATTTACACACCTTATCTGCACTCAGTCCCCAGGAAAATTACACCCTCAACAGCAGGAGAGAGTTTCCTTAAACTCTCTAATCTTCATTAAGATCTGATCTGCACTGCGGCAATGAGACCATTTTCATATTGAGACATTTTAAACGATAACAAACCCGGATGAGGGAATCACAAATGTGTTTTCCTGCAGCCCTCACTCAGTGGGGTCTGAAACTAAATGAAGGTATGTTAATTTGCTGGATGTGAGCTGGTTTCCTGTGAATTCAAACCCTTTCAAGTGATTCAATTTTGTAGCTTGTGAAGTGGACTGTTATGATAGTCAGAAAGTACTGTAAATCAGGTTAATGAGTCTGAAAAACGGTAACAATAGTGGTTTCATACAGAGTAAAATGCGCTCTCGTCAACAACCCTCTTCAGAGTACTACATTCTCCCATTACCTGATGTTATCACAAAAGGAAAGGGGAGGAAAAAAAAGAAGGAATCGTTTGTAATCTCTGGGAAACAAAGCACATAATGTGCTGAATGTATCTTGACAAAATCTAAATGAAAGTGTCTGTGAGAAAACAAGGAAAGTGAGGGGTCTAGCTGCTGAAGTTTGAAATCAGCTTGGTGGATTGACAGAGGGATAGATAGATCGAGCCAGAGCTGACACCTTCACAACAGAGTACAAATCAAGAGAAGCAGGACTCAGAGATACTGATAACAATTGAGTTAAATGCAGATAACATGAGTAAATGTGGATTTTGAAAGTCACATTCCCCTATTTCTGTTCACTTACCTATAAATGTCAATGTGCCAAAAGCCAAAATATTTCGAAAATCAAATTCCTGTTATTGTAATAGGGTCACCAGTGAGCAAGCCCTGCTCTTTTAAATATGACATGCCCTGAATCTGACATATAATAAAAATATGGAGTTACAGAAATTGCATATTAGAATTGCAGAACAATGTTTCTGTTTCCAACATGACATGATATTTCAATGCTTTTCAAATCAATAGCTGCAAACTAAGTCAACATTAACTGCTGCAATGTGCCACAATTTTTTGATTGAAAATGAATACTGTAAGTTTATTCTCTATTATAAAAACGATAAATCCAGTCCTTGATTCTGATTGGTTGAACTGCATTCAAAGCGGTTGTATTAAATTACATTAAAAACATACACCTTTGTTTACTTCTGTGTTGCTCGTCAACCACTTTGTTGGAACCACAACTGTTTCTGAGGAACTACATTGTTTAGTGGAAGAATACTGTTTTTATTTATACCATTACACTTTATTTGCTCTGTTTTATTCTGTGAAACCTTATTACGTATATGGAATAACTTTTATTATTTGTTAATATGCTTTATTGATAGCTATTGTTTAATATTATCCAAATGCATACATGGCAAGTGATTTCAGTGAAAACAGAAAGTAGTTTGAGAGAAATAAAGTTGGGATGTGTTCATAATTGGCAGGTTTGGTTCCACCTGACAAGTTGACCGGGGTCAACCGACCAGGGTCCAAATGAACTCTGGAGTGGTTTATGATATATGATCTCAACACAGACCAAAGACATCTAAACAAACCAAAAACAGGATGGGATATAACAAGATGCACCTTAAAAAGGACAAAATGCTGAAGCATATTTACAGCGTATTTACATTTACATTTACATTTAATCATTTAGCAGACGCTTTTATCCAAAGCGACTTACAAATGAGAACAATAGAAGCAGTCAGGTCAACAAGAGAACAACAACAGAATACAAGTGCCATGACAAGTCTCAGTTAGTCTAGTATAGAACGCATAACCAGGTGTATATAAATTTTTTTTTTTTTTTTTTTTATTAAATGAAAAAGACAAGAAAAGGAAAAGTACTGGTGTTAGTAGGTTAAGTGCAGGCGAAAAAAGATGAGTCTTTAGATGTTTCTTGAAAATGAGTAAAGACTCCGCTGTACGAATTGAGATTGGGAGGTCATTCCACCAGCTGGGCACAGTCCAGGAAAAGGTCCGTGCGAGTGATTTTGAATTTCTTTGGGATGGCACCACAAGGCGTTGTTCACTTGCAGAGCGCAAGCTTCTGGAGGGCACATAGGATTTAACCAGTGAGTTTAGGTAAGTTGGTGCCGTGCCAGTGGTTGTCTTGTAGGCAAGCATCAGTACCTTGAATTTGATGCGAGCAGCTACTGGTAGCCAGTGTAACCTGATGAGGAGGGGAGTAACATGAGCTTTTTTTGGTTCATTGAAGACAACCCTCGCTGCTGCATTCTGGATCATTTGCAGAGGCTTGACAGTACATGCAGGAAGGCCCGCCAGGAGAGCATTACAATAGTCCAGTCTGGAGAGAACAAGAGCTTGGATAAGAAGTTGGGTTGCTTGCTCTGACAGCAAGGGTCTAATCTTCCTAATGTTGTATAAGGCAAACCTGCAGGACCGGGTCGTTGTAGCAATGTGGTCAGTGAAGCTTAATTGATGATCCATCACAACTCCTAGGTTTCTGGCTGTCCTCGAAGGAGTTATGGTTGACGAGCCCAGCTGTATAGAGAAGTTGTGATGAATCAATGGGTTAGCTGGAATCACCAGTAGTTCAGTCTTTGTAAGGTTAAGCTGAAGGTGATGGTCATTCATCCAGCTAGAAATGTCACTCAGACAGGCTGAAATGCGAGCAGCTACCGTCGGGTCATCAGGCTGGAATGAGAAGTAGAGTTGGGTGTCATCGGCATAGCAGTGATAAGAAAAGCCATGCTTCTGAATGACAGATCCTAAAGATGTCATGTAGATGGAGAAGAGAAGTGGTCCAAGTACTGAGCCCTGAGGAACCCCAGTAGCAAGGTGGTGTGACTTAGAAACCTCACCCCTCCAAGACACACTGAAGGATCTGTCAGAGAGGTAGGACTTAACCCACAGGAGAGCAGTTCCAGAGATCCCCATCTTTCTGAGGGTGGACAGGAGAATCTGGTGATTAACAGTGTCAAAAGCAGCAGACAGGTCCAGTAAGATGAGTACCGAGGATTTTGAAGCTGCTCTTGCTAGTCGCAGGGCTTCAGTAACCGAGAGCAGAGCAGTCTCAGTTGAGTGGCCACTTTTGAAGCCAGATTGGTTGCTGTCCAGGAGGTTGTTCTGTCCAAGGAACATAGAAAGCTGGTTGAACACAGCCCGCTCAAGTGTCTTTGCAATGAATGGAAGAAGGGATACCGGTCTGTAGTTTTCAAGAAGCGCTGGATTTAGAGATGGTTTCTTGAGCAGTGGGCTTACCCGAGCCTGCTTGAATGCTAAGGGAAATGTTTCAGATTGTAGAGAGGAGTTGATAATGTGAGTAAGTGAAGGTATGACTGAAGAAGAGATCGCTTGAAGGAGGTGAGTGGGGATAGGATCAAGTGGACAAGTAGTAGGATGATTGGACAGGAGAATTTTGGAGACGTCCATCTCTGAGAGTGGGGAGAAGGAGGATAAAGAGTGTGCATCAGTCATTGTGAAGTTTTCCACAGTCTGTGGTGTGGAGAATTGTTCACTGATGGATCTCGTCTTATTTGTGAAGAAAGTTGCAAAGTCTTCCGCTGTAAGAGTCGATGGAGGAGGTGGAGGCGGCGGATTAAGAAGACAAGAGAAAGTCTTGAATAGTGTCCGAGCATCACAGCAGCTGTTAATTTTGTTGTGGTAGTAGGATGTTTTAGCTGTTAAGACCTTTGCAGAGAAGGAAGAGAGGAGTGATTGATACACACTGAGATCCGTAGAGTTTTTTGATTTCTGCCATTTCCTCTCTGCAGCCCTGAGTTTAGAGCGATGTTCACGGAGAACCTCGGACAGCCAGGGGGCAGATGAGGCAGTGCGTGCTGGTCTAGACAACAGTGGGCAGAAGTTGTCCAAGCAAGATGTTAAAGTGGAGCAAAGAGTGTCCGTAGCACTGTTCGTGTCCAGAGCAGAAAACTGAGAGAATGGTGGAAGAGAGGTTGAAACCACAGCAGATAGGCGAGATGGAGAGAGTGAGCGTAGGTTCCGTCGAAAGGTGACCTGCGTTGGAGTGTGTGCCACTTCAGGAGTAAGTGCTAGGTTAGCAGTAATGAGGAAGTGATCAGAGGTGTGCAGTGGAGCAACTGAAGAGGTGTCCACAGAGCAACCACGCGTGTAGATGAGGTCAAGTTGGTTGCCCGATTTGTGAGTCGCTGTAGTGGACATTAGCTTGAGATCAAATGAGGTGAGCAGAGTTTTGAAGTCAGCAGCCTGGGGTTTATCTAAGTGGATGTTGAAGTCACCAAGCAGTACCAGAGGAGTACCATCTTCAGGAAAGTTTGATAGCAGCACATCCAACTCCTCCAAGAAGTTTCCCAGTTGACCTGGAGGACGATAAATGACCACAAAGTGGATTTTAACAGGGTGGGTTACAGTAATGGCATGTGATTCAAATGAACCAGTACCTGTAGGTGAAGGCTGAAGTTCAAATTTCCATTCTTTGGATATAAGGAGACCCGTACCTCCACCCCTCCCAGTGGTACGAGGAGTGTGGGAACAAGTGAAATTAGTATTTGCTCATTACAGTTTGGTACAGACATCTGAACCGCATCGTCTCCTTGCAGCAGATCTCCATGTGTGAATCAGTCATTCCTGCTGCTATTTTGACACCTTTTAACACAACTAGTTGTGAGCAAAAATAAAATATGTATACATAGATACATGCACACATATCTAGCACATTTAACCCAGCACACAGCATTGTTTACGGGGGTTTACTGTAGTAAGTTTGTAAAATATACTTCATAAAATTTGTCCAATGATCATATCCCTATGCTTTTCGATTTGTATCTTTAGGTTCAGTGTTAAAAATTACATTGTGAACGCTAAGCAAACCAGGATTAAAAACATCAGTTTATTTTTTTTGGTCCAGACTAGAACCATGAGAACTGAACTGCTTCAAGTGTAAACACACCGTTAGTGTGTTCGGATTGGTTTGGTTAACAACTTTTTCTCTTTGGATAAATGTACACTCATGAATTCTAAACAAAAGAGGAACATGCATTAACAAAAATTTAAAATGGTCAATTTTGATGTCTGTGATTGTATGCATCTTTCTTTAAAGGGCCTCTGGCATTTTACCAAAGGACATTTTCCCATACCTTACAAGTGCATTAATGCCAGTAAGACATATCCACTCTTTATGTGGGCTTAAAGCCAGAAAAAGACACTCTATCTTCAACATTCTATGATTTCTGTCTCTCAAGGGCCCTATAAATTGCAATTACACTGCTTTTCCCATATGCTTTTCCACACTAAAAGCCAATTTCTATTCTTTCTTTTTAGATGAAAGTGCTGAACACAGACAACCTATTTGAAAGCTCCGCCTGCTGGCGCGATTCGCTTTCAGTTCACTCAAGCCTAAATAAACTCATTAAAAGGGTTTGCCGAATATGCTAGAGGGAATATTTGTAGTATTAATCAGTGTCGTGTTGAAGTAGACTTGATGGCTTGCTACACACTCCTCACATGCTGTTTAAAGGGCCTCGGCTTTGTGTTAGTATTCCTTGGGTCCAGCGAGCCCGGCTGTAAATATTTACTGAGAAGACTGGCAGAGGGCGATAAGGAGTTCGGGCCTATTGATGGTAACACTGAGGAATTTGAGAGAGTATTTAATTAAATGCCATGTGTATCTGCAGCCATGAAAGTAACAGAATGTATAGGAACCATTTGTTATGTCTTTTACACTCTGTGGTGACATGTCAACAAATTTGTACCATACCTGTCAGAAAAATTACTAATATACACTTATTTATTCATCCTGATGGAGTCTCATTACATCAGTGTTATTTAAGTATACTTAACTTAAAGAACTTAGCTTTTATCTTAGAATTTTCAGCTTTAATAATTTTGTAATGTTGTAGGCCTATATATATATATATATATATATATATATATATATATATATATATATATATATATATATAGCTTTAATTAATAGCTTTTTCATTTTATTATTTTAGTTTTTTTTTAAGTTTCTCATTTAATAATTCTATTTCATTATATTTCAGCCCTATTTCAATTACAGAAACACAGATTTTATAGTTTTCAAACTTATTAGAACACTAGTATTTTCAGCAACTAACGTCTCCAAGATGCTTCAAGACACTTACCTGCAAAGTGCACCTTATCTTATAATAATATACTAAAGCTGCTTTAAACACAAATGATGCTCAAACCAAATGTTGATTTAATTTAGTTAATAGAAGTTAACTGATGAAGAAAAACTATTCATGATTTTTTTTTTTTTTTGATCGAATTCTCATTTAACAGCATTCTTGTACAAGTGCCTAAAACTTTTAACAGTATTGTAGCTTTGCAGGCATGTTTCTTGAAACATCTTGGAGACATTGCCACAGTTCTTCTGGATTGAGTCTTTCTCAGTTTGTTCTATTTCTTCATGTTATTCCAGACGGACTGATGATGATGAGATCAGATCTCTGTGTGGAGCATATCAGACTCTGTGCAAACAAAAATTTTACTAGCTTCTTACACAATTTTGGCCACCACTGTATGTTGCTCAAAAAATATATTTGAACTTCAAGTTAGAATAGGCCTACTCAGTAACTTCTGATCGGCAATTAATGGAATGTATTGTGTCAAGCTAACCAGCCCAACTTTGACCTCTTTGTCCCAGTAGCATGCTAAATATACTACAAGAAAAGCTGCATCTTACAATCTTGTGTAACCACAAATGATTGTCTAATCTCCCTTATTTTATCTCAGTAATTAAGAGATGATTTCCAACAGCGTTCTTGCCATGATGCAGCTGCAAACATGTGAAGTGCATTCCCACCAGTAAAGACTTCTGCTCTGTGACCTAACTTCTCACTCTCTGCCTGTGTTCTGAGGAAAACCGGAGGAACAGCTTGTCTCTCTTCACCCCCTGATGTGCACCTTCTTACCTTGTCCTCCCATGGCAGTTTCCCAGCCCTGAAAATCAGACATATGGAATGGGGGAAGGTTTGCCAAGAAAGATGCACTAGCAGAGACTGGTGGGCCTTGAGGCTCCTGACAGACATTGCTACCGAAATGGGGCCTTCTCGCCTCTCTGGCAGATGGCTGGAGGAAGTAGAACAGGCATGAGAGAGATAGAGGAAAAGCTTGAAAAGACAGATCCAACCAAAACCAGGTGTTAGAGACGAACCTCCTTGAAAACTCTTGATCTAAAGCGTCAAAAGCAGAGATTAAACAAACATTTCTGCTTAAGATCAAATATTAATCACTTGCCCTCAGTAAGTTTTACACATTAATAAATAAACTGCGCTTTTAGAAAAATGTTTAAACACATTTACACCCACACAATATGAAGACGTATCATTTGATTTTACATAGATGGCTCGGGGGGGCGGTCATATTGAGATTGTACGACCACTTTCACTTGTGAATAAATTACTAATGGCTGACTACAGCCAGCCAGATGAAGCATTTCTAGAATTTTTTGTAATGCATCATCCACACCACTAGGTGTTAGTTTAAGCCCAAGACGACCTGGTTTGCACCTTTAATTTCTCTTTTCCTATGATGGATTACAAAAACGGGACTAGTGCAGATTGATAGTCCTGGTTCTGCCTCATCAACCCTCTCTCCTATTAACATGAATGCCTTCTAGTATGAATCATAGTAATGCTTTCTTGCGTATTCTGATTGAAGAGGAGAGAAAAACACCAGCAAATGAAAATGCAGTGGTGTTAAAAAAACATACGTATTTTCTCAATTTAATCAATTTTTACATTTCCTCTGTAAACTCTCCAAATTTGAAAACAAGCATGACAAATGTAATGATAAGCAATGGATAAAGCAATCAAGAAAACATAAAATAAAAATATATGGCAAAGCAAGCAAAATACACTCAATGGCCCTTTTTGTTTTTTGAATAAAGAGTCTAATGGATATAGTCTTTGTTTAGCTTTCTTATGTAGCATGTGTGTTTGATATCATACATACAAATGTTTAAAAAAAAGTCTTGTTGATGTGGATTGTAAAACATTTCAATCCTGTAACTCCATCATTTATCTTGGTTCTGGAAAAATCAATTTTATACCGCTTCACAGCATGGATTTGTCACATGGGCCTCCACATAATGGCTTTTATTGATTGTCATTTTACAGATTTTCCTCTCCACTGAGGACATATGCACAGGACAAACCTCTGTGATCAAAGGTGTGATGAAGCAATCATGCATTTATGACCGTACGCACGATTCCATCACATCATCATTGACTTTGTGTCCAGTTGTCCGGCTGTCGCAGGTTGTATAAAGCCACTTGAAATAAGGCTCAGGACTCATCAGTTGTGCAAACAACATCTAATCTCACTTATCCTCTGTTTACTTGCCCTTGAGGCAGGTAATTAGTCTTAATGACAGTGTCAGATAATAGCCCTTAACCGAATCTGCTTTAAAGGGGTTATAGGGGACGTGAACTATCTTCAGACTTCACTGTAACTTCTCTCTGCACAAACTGTTAGTAAATATGCGATAAATATTACCAACCATTTACTTGCCTCAAGCTTGAAAAGTAAGATTAGCCCAGTTCACTATGTTGTGAATGCTGTAGGCATGGTTCGCCTGGCCGACCCCTTTTCAATCCTAGCCTGCAAGGATATTCATTCACTTATCAAGTTACTGTCCAAGTAAGGCTATGAGATTTTTATCTGCCTAATTGCCCACAAGATATAGGACCGTGAAAAATGCAGGCTAAGCAACAACTGGGGCAAACATTTACTAAGTTGCTTGAATCCAGCAGGGTCAGAACTACAAGCGAGCTCATTTATTCAAAGTGCACCATACCAGACAGTGGTTAAGAATGGAAGAGTGATTTCCCCTGGAGTTCAACATAAAAAGAGTAATCGTGAGATGAAGTTAGAGAAATAGAGTCACAACTCTGAGAAATATGTATAAAGTCACATTGTGAAACATAGTTATAATTGTGAGAAACAGTTGCATTTTTGAGATTTGAAGTTGCAGCTATGAGTATAAAGTTGCAGTTGTTAAGACTGATAGAATATGAAGTCACATTGTTAAGATACATTGAGATACAGACATTATGATGATTTGTCCCCCATATGCATATGACGATTAGTTTTAATTCTAAGATATAAAATTGCCATTATGATAAAGTCACATTGTTAATTAAATCACATTTGAGAAGTTGCAATTCAGATATTTAAAAAGTTACAATTGTTAGAATGTATACCTTATTTTCCGGACTATAAGTCACACTTTTTTCATAGTTTGGCTGGTACTGCGACTTTTAGTCAGGTGTGACTTATTTATCAAAATTAATTTGACATGAACCAAGAGAAATGAACTAAGAGACATGAACCAAGAGAAAACATTACCGTCTACACCCGCGAGAGGGCGCTCTAATGCTGCTCAGTGCTCCTGTAGTCTACACTGTGCAGCATAGAGCGCCCTCTCGCGGCTGTGAACGATAATGTTCTCTCTTGGTTCTAAATAAATGCGACTTATAGTCCAGTGCGACTTATATATGTTTTTTTCCTCATCATGACCTATTTTTGGACTGATGCGACTTATACTCAGGTGCGACTTATAGTCCGAAAAATACGGTAGTCACATTTATGAGAAATAAAATTGTTATTATATAACATACATAAAGTTTTAATAGTCAGATAAGGTTACAATGTGAGAGATTTACAGATGACACATTCTGAGATATAACTGTAATCACAATTGTGAAAACAGTCACATGTATAGAGTTTGCAAAAATTAAGTAGTATTGTGGCATTGTGAGATGTGTGGCATGTCTACATATATTACAGTCACAATTGGTCAAAAGTCAAAAAATAAAGCTGTGTGAGATAAAAGTCACATTGTGAGATATCCATAGTTTTGAAATCTAAAGACAAATTATAAGAAATAGGTCCAAATGCAATATAGGATATATACAGAAGCTATTTTGAGATATAAACATGTAAGACATTCTGAATATTGTCTGAATTCTGATATAGTTGAGATATGAAGTCACCTTAGCATGGTTGCAACTGTAAGATAAAAAGTTACAATGTGAGAAATAAAGTAAAAAATAAGTTATTTTCTTTCTTTCTCTGAGATGAAAGCAAGCTTTCATTCTTAATAAGGGGTTTTTCCAAAATAGTTTAGCCTTCTGCCAGTTACCAGTTTTTCATGGAGGTTATCTTAGTTGTATGTTCTTAAATAATCCACTGACTATGACTGATGAAGCTATCCTGCAGACATTAAGATGTATCTGACATTTGTTTAGGCTCATCTTCTATTGCCGCTTCCTGCTTTTGGCTGTATAGATTGCCGGTGTGTCAGCGGACGATACTATTAAATGTTGACAAATGCTCTCGTCGACAAGCAGCATAGGTTAAGCTGTCCCTTAACATCCAGCAGGAATAATGAGGCAGGTGCCACAGACAGAGAAAAATCACTAGCGTACAACTTATCTTAAGCAGGAGAAAGAAGAGACTGGCCTGAGCCTGGACAGAGAATGAGAAAGAGTGAGAGAAGGAGAGCTGGAGAGATTACCATCTGTCTTTTAAACACTTAAATCAGTCCTTGTGCTGCTTCAGCAGTAGTTAAAAAAAATGAACAGCCCTCCTTACAGGTCTCTCAGGCACTGCAGGAATCAATCACAGGTGAAGAGGAAGAAGTAGATTGCATCCTAGAAGACAAACCCCAAACCACAAGAAGCCCGAGAAACCCACGATGCTTGAGACACACAGGTTTGTTTTTGAGGTAAACGGAACTGAAAAGCTGAGAACTTAATGTAATGCTGCTGCTAAAATTAAGGATAGTTAAATGTTCATATGATGAACAAAAAATAAAGCAATGAAAATAATTCATAATTTCCATCTGAAACATATAAAATAAAAGAGAGATTAAAGATACAAAGAAATGTTGGATGTTCAATTTTTCTATAAATACACAATATTACCATGTCATCGCATGGTGCATATTTTCTAATGTTGAAATCCCAAATCCCCACATGATCCGCCTCTGCTTCCAGCTATTGCTCAAAGCTGGTAGTTTTATAATTCATTTTTATATTTTTCACTTCATATGGGTTGTAAGCTATATTGTGGGCGTTAAATCAATCTAAACAAATGAGAAATATGAATCGTGAGTTATGACATTTTGGGTGGAGTACAGTGGTATTACAGAGGATGCCACCCTGTAGTGTGATGCTGAATTCAGCATGGAATTGCAAAACAGCATGCAAAAGAGCTTTCCAGATGTCAACAACATATCCCACAAGCCACTTCAGTATCATGATGATAGTTGAGAGTTCTAGCCCAGCTGTTGTTCAGTAAAGATTTTCTTTATTGAAATATTGCTAAAATAATATAATACATAATAACTAGGTTAAAAAAAGCAACATTTCTATTTTTAAGTTCTAAAAAAGCTTAGGAATATTTAAAGACAAAACAAAATTAATAAATATCACAAAAGCACATGAAATTGCTAAAACCAAAACTAATATTAAAAAAACGAAAACGCATCCAGAATATAAATTAATATTATGGTAAACAATAACAATGCTCTAGGCATCCCTTTGATCTAATCAGCTCCAATAGAATAATGATTTAATTAAAACTTTAATATCATGGACAATTAAAGTAATACTAATATCTCCATAAAAACTCAAGATTATTGTTTATCTGACTATGAGACGTAATTTTACAATGACCATGTGAATACATGCACATTTTTCCGTCTTTACCATGTCTTTAAAGAGGGCAGCTTTGACTGTAAAGGTTACTTTGTCGACAGCTTCTGCTGACAGGAATTACATTTATTTACTTATTTATATATTTTTGTTGTATGGATTTATCTCTTAACACTTCCAAGAACAGTAAAGTCAAATGACACAAGGTCAACTGTCTTTTTCTTGACATTTTTGAGTACTAATGTCCCATCCTTAGTGTTCAGAGATCAAACAAGTTTTCATTTTCAGTCGTCTGGATGAGCAACACAAAGCCCTTGTTTTTGAACCTGCACATCCAACTTCTTTCCAACATCTTTCTTCCAAGCGCACTATATACAATGCTTCTACTTTTTGACATATCTTCCTGATCATCTATTTAACTGATCATTTACATTTTTTTTGTATGATGGTGTTTTTATTGATATTTTGTTTGTTGACTGAAAACCTTAAACATTAATTTTGGAGAAAGCTAAATGACTACATGACTAAGACAAATGATTGGCTCATTTCATGTCAAGCAAACTGAACACCAGAATATATTCCATTCAGTCAAGCTATGTTATGCCTTATTTCTTTTCATAAACTGGAAGCTTTCATAAAGTGATCAGGCTGTGATGTAACCCTTAATTTACAACTTTAATCAAGAGGAAATGTAAACAATGGGCCATTAGTATATTCATACTACATCAGTCCCCTTTATAACTATAGTCTCAAACAGACATTAAAAAGACTGGGTGAAAAAGTAATATGTCACGGTTTTTGGCATTTTACGTCTATGTAAATGTATCAGTACTTGTCTCTACTATTGTGGCATACATAATCATGTTTATCTAATCATTGCTTGGCCTCAGAAAAACATACTAAACAAAACAAAAGAGAAGAGGGTAGGATGGATAGCCTATGACATTTTTCACACTTTTCATCACACTTTTTTTTAATAGTTTGGCTGGTCCTGCGACTTATAGTCAGGTGTGACCTATTTATCAAAATTAATTTGACATGAACCATTTATATATATATATATATATATATATATATATAAAAGATGATAATAGTGTTTAGTAGCGGTCGACTGATATATTGCCAAGGACTGATATATCGGCCGATATATGGCATTTTTCAAATCCAAAAAGTTTTTCTGCTTGGCCGATGTGTTTGACGGAGCTGAGTGTGGCATCGTCTGAGTGCACACAGTGTTCTCTGTGTGATGGTAAGTCCGTGTGAATTGAATGCTTTAAACTTTAAACTCATGATTTCAAATTATGCTGCGCTTTATGCATTTGCCCACTGTCAAATGTAAATGTAAAATGGGGGTTACCCTGGCTTTATTAGAAAAATATGATTCCAATGCACAAAAACTTCCCAGAATACGGAGTATCCTGGTTACAGTGTTTACTTTTTTTATATTATAATTTTATCCAATATATATCAATTTGCGAAAAATACTGTCATCTAAAGTATAAGTATATGTTTCTTTTACACATTTATTTTTAAATCCATTGTCAAATGATTTAAAATTTCTTTAATATTAATAATAATAAAAAAAATTATATTGGCTTTATATCGGCTATCGGCATTGGCATCGGCTGTCAAAAAACACATATCACAAATCCACTAGTGTTTAGACTGATTTTAACATAAAATCTGAGGAGATAACATTAAAAAAAGTTTCAATGAAGTCATTAAGACGGTGCAAGCATGAGATGGGGGTGAGTAATACAGTACTTCCATGTTCTGTCAGTTCATTTTCTGACTGGGTATCCTTTTGTTCCACATGAAAATCTACAGAGTGCATGCATGTTTGTCCTCAGGGTTCCCCTCACACAACAGGATTTCTGATAGTAAATATTCAACATGCTGGATATTTATGATCCGAGATCAGTATGGCCCCGACATTCTTCCGAGCAGATTCAATCACTCTTATCACACACCACAGGCAAATTTGATGAGATAATCTATAGAACCATCAAGATAATCAGGGCTTTACCTTGTCGGAAGGTATTTGATTTGTGATTTGTGATTTTTGGACAGACAGTCACCCAAGTACACAGACAGCTTGTATTAACCACTGCTGAACACAACTTAAGATACACTCATGTACAAACTAGAGAATACAGACAACAACAACAACAACAACAACAACAAATAAATATTGCAATATTAGTTTTTCCACGGTCTCTTAAAAAAATACATAAACTCCTTTAAAAATAGGTGTTTAAGGAAGAATAAAATTATTACACTTATTATATATACATATTATATATATATACATTCAACTTTCTCCAGAAGAAGAGCTAAGACACCTGGGGCAGGTTTTGGTCTAATTCTACCATGCCGAACTGCTGCAGGAGAAGTTTGAAAATCACACATATTTTGTGAAGGTGTAGCTACATATTCTCCGTTTCTCGATATAGTTGTGGAGTTTTTCCCCTTCTGGAGATGGACAATGCTCAACCACAACTTCTATGCCAAAGTAACGCTTCTCTAAGCAATAGAAGAGGCCTACAGAGATACTGAGGCACAAGAGTGCCAGGTTAGGATTCAACATTCACATTTTTCATACCTTGAATTGATAACTTATGTGATGATGTGGATGGAATTCTCTGGCCATACAGAATTTAGATGCTCTATGAATATGTACATTTACAAAAATAAATTAAGAAAACAAAACGACTTTTATTATGGACCTTTATGATAAACATGATTTTATACTAGTATGACTATAGCAGAATTTGTGATCAGAGAAAACAGAGAAAACTTTAAGAGCATATAACATATTACACATATAATAAAAAGGTAAAAGACTGATTCTCACAAAACTAAAAAAGTTATCATCTGAAATGGTGTAAACACACAGCCAGAGCAAACATCAAAACCATGACTCCACTGAGATGGTTTCAAGTAAACACTTAGATGGTTTTGAGGTCACATTTTATTTTTAAAGGTTTCATTTTCAATTCCGTATAAAGACGTGGGAGTCATACAAACCCTTCTCCACCTCCAATTACTTTCTGTTGCAACACAAACCCAAATCTGTAGAGTCATGGAGTGCATAACAGAGCAGATGTTTCATGAACAAAATATGAGATATTTATGCAGCAAAGCAGAGAGTAGGACATACAGGATTGACAAACGCTGGATTCCTTCACGTTGCGGTCAATTAAATATGAATGATTTTAATCAACTAAGCCACACATTCATGTGAAGGTAACATTTGTTTTGTTGCATCAAGACCCTGGTAATATTATATATTTTATAGCTAGAAATGTAACATAACTGATGACACATACAAGGTCATAGCAAAGGGAAAATTGAATTTTTCTCTGTTTTGCAAGATATTTCCCAAAGGAGACTGGGTAATGTGCCTGCATTTAAATGCCAATTACAGGTCTAATTATAATTCCCTTCAGTCCAATAAATCCTAGAAGTAAAAAGATAAAATAAACTGGATGACTGATATGTAGTGACATTGAAAAGGTGGCATTTCTTAAAGACTCAATAACATGCTAGGAATAGAAAATGTGTTTTTAAAGTACACATGCAGGCGCATGGTAATATTTCATCCTCTGCCACCCAGTCATGACCAATAATACAAACACAAATATCGCTGATTTCATAGCATTCCCCCTTCCTGTAATCCCACGCAGCGTCTAATTTATGGCAGCAAGCCCACTATTCCATCTAATCCAATAATAACGACAACCTGGCTTTTCCGCACCCCTGTTTGATGTGGAATTTCACGGGACATATTTCACAATCCATCCCCAGAGACACTTTAACCACTCTGGGGTGTAATTCAGACCCTGCATTTACATAATGAAGTCCTCTGTTTATTATAAACTTCTGCATTCGGTTCATGGAAGACCATTAAACAAGCACAAAATAGGAAAGAACAGGAAAGTCACCATGCCAGATAGCGTATTAAAATGCAAATGTGACTTAATCTTGATCCGTGGCTCTCCATAGGACAGCATAACATGAACCAAACAGGTAATGCATCCTCCAGCTTTGGCCTCCCTCCACAATTCTGCAGAATACAATGTAGAGACGGCGCATGAGATGGAGATGATATCTCTTTTATTGTGCAGTTGGCTGGGGCTTTTGTGTGTTCTTGGGATGTTATGGGAATTGCGAAATGATAGAAAGGGGCAGAGGAGGAGAGTAAATAACTATCACTCGAGATTACATGTTGTTAGCCATTTTGGCATTTGTTAGAGGATAAAAGCTAATCATAAACACGGACAAAATGAGCCTTGTTTGATATGGGAATGAATTTGTGGCCACGTTCCCTGCTTTTTACTTTCATGTGCATAATAAAAAGGCTTTGAAATTACTTTAATTACCATTTCGAGGAAAATCGGTAGTAAAGACCTTGTTTAATCAAGTCTTATATTCGAACTAACTAACAAGCTAACCTAACTTTTATGCATACTCATTAAAGGAAACTCATTACAGAAAACAAAATGCTGCTTAATGCGACCGCATTTCTTTTCAATAGTTTATTCTTAAGCGTCTCGACTTAAGCAAGCACAATTAGTCAGTAGAGCTGCATTTCCCAACCCCTTCAACCTTGGTTTCAACATGAAAACAAAAGGGCCGAGATGAATGTGGAATTAAAGCTGACAGCTGCTGACTCAGGTGGTTATAAACGGATGCAAAAGTAAACTTCGAAATGGCAATTACGTTACAGCCCTCAGGAGAACCCTCTCTTTTCTCCTGGATTTGTCGCTGGCTGGGCAAGCAGCCATATCTGTTGTTTGGCTGTGGAGAAGGAGATATGTGTAGTCAACATGGCAACAAAACACTTTGGTCTTCCATTTGCAGAGAAAACAGGGGACAGGAAAAAAAAGCTATGCTGAAACAATTGTATTGTGGCTGTTGTGATGTCAGCTTGTTAATATCAAAGGCATATTTTATTTATTTACAGTGGTTGATTGCTGAACTAGTGAAATCACAAAGCAAAATGCTAATAAATGTGACATACTGTACATTTACTAGCATAAATGTAATAATCAAATAAAACATAACGTTATAACAGTGGATTACAATCAAAGTGAAAACAATGAATCATTCTTAAAGAGACAGTTTACTCAAAAATATAATTTCTGTCATTAATGAGATATTTAGAAAATCTGGTAACCAAGCCATTTTGGTTAAAATTGGAAAAAAAAAATATATATATTCAAGACATTCAGATTATCTTTTATGTTCCACAGAAGAAAGTCATACAGGTTTGGAAGGACACGAATGGTGAGTAAATGTCAGAATTAGCATTTTGTGGTGAACTATCCCTTAAACATTTATTCCTTGACGGAAAAAAAAAATATCCCAGTTTTTAGTTTTTACTGAAATGAGTTTTATAAATGAGCAAAAACTCAAGACCTGATATTCAGATGGATTATTTATGTATTAGTACATATTTTTTGTAAAAAAAAAAAATTCATTAGCACTTTGGTGCACAATCTATTTAATATTCATGATCTAAGCCATTACTATATTGACATCACCACCAGCATATCCGTCCCAATGGCCTCCACTAACAAATGAATGCTCATGTGAATAATTAAGCCTCCAACTCCACACAGGATATGCAAACGATCCAGAGCAGAGCTGTGTTGGTATACACTTCTAATTCTCATATACACAATGCCTGAAATAATGCCCGTGGGTGTTCAGTGTCTGAGGCTGAGAAAAAGTTTGCTGTTGTACCTGCGGTTAGAACTGACACAGGATGATGAGCTGTTGTTCTTATCTCCCTGAAAGAGCCATACCTCAGGAAACCCTTTATCCTTGTCCTCTATATTTTATGAGCTGAGATCATCACATGCAATGAGAGTTTCTCATTTCCTGTGAGGAGGTAAAGTTAAACTTGTAATAATGAAAGCCAAATTGTGCTGACCAACCCCATCTGCAGTTCTTGTCCATTATTAGAGCCAAGACTAAAAGATCCTTTGGAAATGAACAGAGGCTGGTGCTATGGGAGAATATGGGTATAGCATAGTCTCAGCCGCAGACATCACATCCACGGACCATTGGCTAAATGTCTGAGTCTGATGCATATGGGACCCCAAAGTAGAAACACTTCAGGAGTGTTGAAGTCACCATCGGATTGATTGAATTCTACAGGATTTCCGGGAGACTTGTGTGTCGCCTTTTTAAATGTTTCGTCTGGAAACAAAGATGCAGTGACGCAAAACCCCCTCATTAAAGAAGAAAGGCGCCATGTTTACAACTGTGACAACGAGCGCTTATCAGTAACAACTAAATGCTGGAGTTTCTAAAATATGTGGCATTTTTAAAGTTTGCGGCATAGAATAGAGAGTTTTACACACCAGTCTGTTATTGTGGCAACATTTTCACACCTCGAAACATGCTGCTGAACGAAACAAACTGTGATTGGTTGTTTGACATGTCAGTCAAATGCCTCATGGGCGGGCCTTGGCCAATAAAAGCTGCCATGAATTCCAGACCTTCAGACGTCAGTCTATGTGAGACTAGGTATAGCATGTATAATCAAATCACTTCATTTTGCAATAAACTGAGTTTATTATTTTCTTTTAGCAACAGTATGTATGCTGCAATGTTAAGCCATATATTACACAACTAAATGCATAACCCTCCCAGTGGACCACTTTGCTCTGTCACTATCTGGAAGTCATCATGCAGCACATTAAAGCATTAAAATATGCTGTCAAACAGAAGTCTTGAATCCCGGCGGAAGCTGGAGACAGACTGAGATGCTATCACTGATTTAATGGAGCAAATTATTTCTGCTCCACAGTACTTACTGCAAAAACATTTTCTTAATAAGTATTTTTGTCTTGTGTTGGTGATTAATTATCAAAGCATCCCATTGGCAAATTGTTTTATTTGTCTTGTAATTTGTCTTGCGTATAAATATACAAACTTTTATGAGGTTTAGTAAGACAAGAAATGAAAGAAAATGGTTCAATGGTTCTATTAAGAACCTTTAACACCCACAAACCCTTTCCATTGAACAAAACACTTTTTAGTGTTTTATAGTGGAAAACTTTCAGTATGTTCTTCACACAAAGAAAAACATGGTTCTTTGGGCAACCCAATAACGATTCTTTTGTGACATCACTGTGAAAACCACTTTTAGAAGATCTATTTTTAAGATTATGCATCATCTGTTACAAGAAAATACAACAATATACAAAATCTTGTCAGAGAAAAAACCTAGTAACTAAGATTTACATTTCATGGGCGCTTTTATTTGAAGTGACTTACAATGTATTCATAGTAATGCATTCACAGTTCACGTATTCTTTGGGAATCAAACCCATGACCTTGGTGTTGCTTCAAAACACTAGGTTACACCTGCATAAATTTCCATAATATTTAAAAGACAGTTTTGCTGATTACACTAATTAAGTAGCCTGTTTGGGACAAACCATCACACCAGCATTTAATTCACAAAATGAAGAAATGAATGCTAATATTTTTGTGTGCTTGTCTCTTTAATATATGTAGCAGCAGAGCAACATTCCCTGACCTTGAACTGAGCTCCTCACAAGCTTGTTTGCAGCAGTGACCGTTTCCTTTAAGATCCACTCTCTCTCTTCTACATCCATTTCATCTCTCTCTCTTTCCATCTTTTACTTCTCTTCTTTTGCTATCACTTTCTGAGCAGAGCAGCTCAGCTTCGGCATAAGCTCATTGAAGCGAAAGTCACAGCGCCAAACAAAGAGACACAAAGTAGTCAGCGCTGCCAAACCATGCACCCACACACTGAACAATGGCCTCAATGCTCACTTCCCCCAACATGAGCCCTGTAATGCTAAGAATTTCATGAACATTGATTGTGTAGTGGGCAGACACAAAGCGGTGCCATCGGTGAGTAGGTGGTACTTATGTCGATCATATTGTTTCATCTCTGTAGGACGAGACAAGAGGTAACAGGCATTTATTGTACTGGAGGAAAAAACAAAGCATGGCGACAGGTGGAGGAAAATGTCTTAAGGTTTGGCTCTTTTGGCCTCCGATGATGCTATATTCAATACAATACATGCAAAGCTTTCTTTGTAAATGCTGTTTTCTTTTATACACAGAAGATCCAAGCCACAGCAGAGCTGGAGCGAGGGCAGTAGGTCATAATATGGATAATTTGAGAGGAAAATGGGAACTGACTATGTCTTATGATCAGACAGAGGCTGTCTTACCTCTCTCTCGCATTTTTTCTCTCTCTTGTTTCTGTTGTATATTATTTTCCTGAGGTTTACAGAACATAGCCAGACATTAACAATCTTCCATTGGCAAAAAATCAGAATGAATTTGGGAAAACAGGTTACATAGTACCTTGCTTCATAGGATGTCTATAAACTTTTTTTAGACTGTACAAACCTCTACATTTTCTTGCCCACTTGCAGCAACAAAGCTTCATGCAATGGGCCACTTTGTCTTGTTTTAATGATAATAGCTTATTTTACGACCACCATCAATTTCCCTCCCGAATTCCAAAGGTTCCTTAGCCTTATCTGAAAAACAAAATCTGCCGTTTTCATCCAGCGGCAGTACATGTAACTTTCAGCAGGGGGAGAAAGAGAGCCAGAAATCAGGTTTAAGTGGTCCTGCTTTTCTGTCTGACCACTACAGCACATGCAGAGGTTTCAGCCCTGCTATTCCCTGGGGCTTTAGTGAAAGACCTATCCACTCCGCTGGAGCATTTTGGTGCTGTTTTGCAGCTAATGCCCTTTTAAAGGCCACAGTCAAGTGACACAGATGAATCTTATAGTGAGTTAAAACAATGAAGCAGGGGCGAGGTCTGTTTCAGTGCACTCTGTAAGTAAAATATGTTTTTAGAAACGTTCAGTGTTTTTCTAGATAACTGTACAGGTGGAGCGGAGATTTCAACATAAAAGACTACACTAGATTACACACAGTACTGAACAACACACTACTCGCCAAGCACAGCGCATTCTCTAAAGACTATATTTAAGACTGCTGTGGAACCACATGCACACACAGACAAATAAAAGTTCCAAAGAGGGGGTTTTGAATAGAAGAACCATTTTGGGTTCCACAATGAATTATTCAGTGAGCGTGTTTATAACCTAAAGGACCTTCTGTGCATCGGAAAGGTTCCAGGGATGATGAAGGTTCTTCAGAGAGCTATTAACAGTAAGAAAGAAAGAAAGAGGCGTGGCATACAGCCAAGTATGGTGACCCATACTCAGAATTCGTGCTCTGCATTTAACCCATCCAAAGTGCACACAAACACCAGTGAACACACACACACTGTGAACACACACCTGGAGCAGTGGACAGCCATTTATGCTGCTGCGCCTGGGGAGCAGTTGGGGGTTCAGTGCATTGATCAAGGGCACCTCAGTCGTGGTATTGCCAGCCGAGACTCAAACCCACAACCTCATTGCACCCTAAGATTCCAGATTAAAAATATTGTCCTATCATAACAAACCATCAATGGAAAGCTTATTTATTCAGCTTTCAGATTATGTAGAAATCTCTATTTCGAAAAAAATGACCCTTATGACTGGTTTTGGGGTCCAGGGTCACATTTATGGTCAAATATAACACTGTACCTGGTCAAAGCCATCTCAGTGGCAGTTGCTTGTGTGGTATAGAACTCCCTGAAAACAACATCACAAGAAAGCAGGCAGACATAAACATCTCACTATAGCAACTACTAAGCTGTAAATGTCAAAAACAGTGAAAAGACTATTTCACTATTTTAAGATTTCCATAAAAGTCACTGGCACAACTTCTACTGTTCTATAATAAAATGTGATTTCTTTTTTTCTTGCTGTACAAAAATGTACATTTCTTCAGAATAGATGGTTTATTTGCAGAAATTTTGGTTGCAGAGAATGTAATGTAGTTCTATCAGCATGCACTAACAGGGTCAAAATTTTGGTTGGCTCATGTATGAGCAAAAGCACAAGTGCTGAGCAGTCCACAGTATGTGTTGCTACGTGATCTGACTTAATGAACAGATAAAGCGTTATGTTAATTTTCATTTTGATTTATGTTTCATAAGTTCAGTTGTTTATTTTCAGTGAAAGAGAAAGTTTTGTTCTACTTTACATCACAGCTGGATTTCATGTGTCATTAAAAGCCAACGTCCCCCTTCAAATCTACGTCTGTGCCTTGAGCAATTCTCAAAAAAAAAAAAAAAAAGACACTGTCTCTTACTGCGGGAAGAATCTTAGAGAAAGAAAGCCCATGAGAGTGAACGGATTAAGAACCTTACCTGCCTTGACAGCCGGAGAAAAATACACATTTCACACTTAGGCTGGCGTCTGATATCCCTTTAACTCACCATGAATGTCAAAAGAAATGTTTTTATTACTAATGCTCCCTTTAATATCAGTCATATTTGCACCAAATGCAAGACAGTCTCTTTGGTTGCACTGAGATTACTTACTGCTTCATTATAAATGGAGGAAGATAATTTGCACCTGCTGTCAATATCTCAGATCTCAAAATCTGTTAGCACATACAGATATGGCTGTGAATAAGTCATATGCAAATATATTACAGTTTACAAAGCTTCAGAAGATGTTGTTGAGAGTTGTTTGAACAGTGAAACTAAACTGTAACAGGAATGAGTTTGGGGCTTGATCTCGTCTTGTTCTAGTACATTGGTCCCTGGTTGATATGATGTTGTTGAATGATCAGGTGCTGTTGAATAAATTAATTGAAGTTGTTTTGACAACAAAACACTTAGCCTAATATTCTCACTGACACGCAATAAGGGTTCATTTAATTACATTATGCACCATTACTTTGATGTGTGCTTTTGTACCACTTTCAGTCAAGGTCATTGAAGTTTGTAGTAAACAGAGCTGACCACGAATTAGTAATTTTTTATGCTGTGACCTATTAAATATGATTCTTAATAATTCATAAAAAAGAGCTCCTCAATTCACCTTTAGGCTCTAAGAATTCTTAAGTGTATTTGAAAGAGGTCTTTTATGCACATAAAGGCTGTATCTATTTGATAAAAAATAAAACAAAACAGTAATATTTTGAATTATGTTTACAATAAAAACTGATTTATATTATTTAATATTGTAATATGTAATTTATTCCCATGATGGCAAAGGTGAATTAAATTTGAAATTGAATTTTTAGCAGCCATTACCTCTGTCTTTAATGTCACATGATCCTTCAGAAACCATTCAAGAAACATTTCTTATTGTTATCAATGCTAAAAACAGCTGTGCTGCTTAATAGTTTTTGTGGAAATTGTGTTTTGTTTTGAATTTTAATAGAAAAGTTCAAAAGAACAGCATTTGAAATTATAATTTTTGATCAATTTAATGCATCCTTTCTGAGCAAAATAATTCATTTCTTTAAAAAAAATACAAATAAAAATCTTACTGACCTAAATTTTTATGACCAGTAATATACATACCTGTATCCATAGTGAAAGCTATGTCGCTTCAAGCATTTAGGATCATATAGCAATAATTCAAATACTTTAAATACAATACTTATAAATACACAAATGCAATTTCATATGTCACGATTGTGACTTTATTTCTTCTTTTAAACTTCATCTCCCAATTAATCACTTTGGGGCACAAATGGGCTTCTATATGTACCTTCTCTGTACCATGGGCATGACCACATGGTTGTCCACGATTGTCCACTGAGTCTCATACATGCTAATCAAGGTGTAATTTAGGTGATTTTATTATAAAACACCAAGAGCATTAGAAGCACGCAATTGCCCATAACACTACTCCTACTGTACACCTTCAAAAGACAAATCACTGCAACAAGGAGCGAAGATCGCGTAAGCAGGTGAGATACTGGAGGGCTTTGCAAGTCCCCTGCCATGCGGGTTAAATATTTTCACAAGTTCCAAACTCTCTCCTGCATTTTCTCTGAGAAGTAGAGAACGAAAAAGATAGCTATCATTAACGAGCATGTTTCATTAAAGGGAGGCTAATGGGTACTCTTTGAAGCTTCGCCAATGGCTCTCTCGTCAGAGATCACTGCACTACACTGATTGCTACAGCCGCTTCAGCATCACTTACCGTCACATTAACACACCAGCATGTGCTGCCTCCTCTGAACAGGGCCTGATAGGGGTGCGTCAAATTAATGAAGTAGAGAAGATCTGCTCTCTTTTCTGTAGACTTGAAAAGCTCATTTAGTCCTTTATGACTTAGATTTCTTCCCTTGTATCTCTGGCTCGTGTTCAAGGGGAGGGGGTTAATTTTTGCTTTACAGGACTGCCGCTGATAGCTGAAAGCCAGCTGTTACCTGTTTGTTAATCTCTTACACTGCTGTCGAAATTACTTAACAGAAGTTATCTCAAAGCTGAACTATGCTTGCAAAACTGAATTGCAATGCACACCGATTCAGTCGCGCAGCTGACACGCATAGAGTCTTTTTCAAGTTCTTTTGTTTTATCTTTAGCTTCTCCAAAAGGTAACACTGATATTCAGATGGTGTCACAGCAAGAAATGCTTAGTGTAAACAATTTGCACCCACCAAGAGTAAAATTAGTTACCTGGGATCTCAGATGGTTTACTCATGCAGAAACCCTACTGAGCTGCAGGCCACACTCTTCCTTTCTTCAAAGAAGCATCTTTGGCTAGGGAGGATGTCTCTCGCGTATGCCTCTTATATCCCTGTAAATAATCTTGTCATGCTGACTAGCATAAACCTCCTGAATTTACTCCACATCCCCAAATACAAGAGAGCTGTGACAGTACAGGAAAAGATGCATTATGTAATCAGAATATGAAATCAAAGGATATTAAGTCATTTTGTCCAGACAGGCTGAATTAACTGGTTTGACTGGTACTGAACAAAATTGACTGCTAAAAAAAAAAAACTTAGACCAGCATTTATTATCGTATATGTTGGCTGGTGAGTTAGTGAACTTCCTAAATTTGAATACAATTTTACGCTGAATGGAAATTAGAATGTGAATGTAATAAATTATATATATATATATATATATATATATATATATATATATAAATCACTACTCATTTAAAAAACGATTTTGAATGTTAACTTATCAAACCTTTTCTGGGCCTTAAGGCCATTTCACACCAACAAGGACTATAACTATAATAACAACAACAACAAAATTTTAAGAATCATTACAACTCTCTGAAAATAGGGAAATCCACAACTGTAACAATAATGCAACAGAGTAACAGTATTGTTAGAGTCTCTTTCAAAACTCTTTCTTTTTTTCCCCAGTGGACAAACTCTACAAAACAACCAAAGCCTATGTTGCTTTTGAGAGCTCAAAATCTAAAAACGTCAGATGACATACACTATGATTTTTTACACTAATTTCACGGAGCCATCTGACCTTGCTTTTTCATCCAGTGTGGTGTGGTGGTACTGGCAAGAACGTACTGCTATTTAAGTCAAACCCTTGGGGAAACCAACGTCCAAAACACAAAGTGACAAGTTACATGAATGCTGATCTTCTCAGTAGGTTTAAACCGTATCACTAAATAGTTCAGAAAAGTTCACAGGACCATTTAAAATAAAATAGCTCTAAAGTACCAATCACTGTAGTAATCACAAAGCTCCAGAGCAGAAGAATAATGTCCATTATTAATTGATTTCCTTAATGACGAGTAAAAAGTCCAACAAAATGTATAGTTTTAAAGAGCTTAACGACGTCTCAAAGAAGTGAGGCATCAAATCTGGTGAACGCTCAAAAAGCACTCTCATAAATGACCCAAACACATCAGTTACCAAGGGGATTCATGCACCCATTGACTCTAAGTGCTACTACTAGTGGTTATTCATATGGGGGATTGAGACAGTGAGTCAGTATCCATCATTATCTTTTCAAAAAGGAAAAAGCATTTGGCAAGAAGGTTGTAGAACCGACAAGATTGACTGCACTCAAAACCCCTTTATAAATTGTCAATTTGGAATTGAGTATCCCAAAGCTGTAAAATCTCCATAATGGACTATTCTAAGTTATACATCAAAGTTTGGATCAAAGGTAGTACAGTTATTTTTAACCTGCCGTTTCCACATGAATAAATACAATTATACCTCAAATATTTGTATGTTAATGTCCTTTCTTTGCACCGTATGGTTGAAATGTTCTGCAAATTGAGAGGAAAACTTCTCAGAGAAACTTTAATGGATTGCTAGGTGGAATAATGACAACTCTTAAAATGTAAAACAGCAGCCACTCAACCAGAGTCTCTGTTCAAGGCAAATATATTCGTTCCACCAAAAAGTCATTAAATTCTAACTTAATATCTACTTATACCCATTACAAAAGTCAAGCAAACCTCAAAGTAAAGTCTTGCGCACAAACACAATGCATTTGCATGGCCTGATCAGCCAAGTCTCTTTCAGATTTTAGATTCATAGAAGTGGGGACCACTTAAGTGGGTTCCTGATAAATTATGCCAATATGGCTCGTGTTAAGACCAGTGGCCTTATTACTAAGGTTTAAGCCGTGCTAAAATGAGACCAAGCGAGGGATTAATAACTACAACTATATAAAGAGACTTCAGGCGCATTCGTCTCCGTCGGAAATCCAAGCATCATGCTGATGTTGACAAATGTCTGTTCTTGTGCGCGGGTAGTGTAAGTAATTATATACAAATGAACTTGTCAGAGACTGCGGGGGAGACTATCGCCAGAGCTTGTTCCCTCCCCACTTGGCTTCTCTCCTGTGAAATTCCCACACCGCCTCTTCTGGAGACAAACGAGCTTGTGCATGCTAATACCAAGATGCATGTATTCATATATTTCCATTCTAAAGCAACCCATCTCCCGCACGTGTGCCTTATCACACGAGGCATGTTACACACACAGCGGTGAGAGAGCAATGCATGCTTACTGTAAATATAAGCATGAGTGCAGATGAGAAGGTGTCGGAGTGTGGGAAACATTTTTCACTCTTACCAATAAGCTGCAGACTGCCAAGGGGTGGGGAGGGATTGCTGAAATGGAAAATGCATGCAAGCCAGCATTAAAGACAAATGTTGTTGGGTTTTTATGTAATAGCTGACTTCATCTATATTGAGATGTCACTGTGTTGCCTAGTGAGTTCATATGCATAAAGACCAAATAGTGAAAACATAATGTATATTATAATTTACTATGAGGTAGATAAATATGGGTTATACCTATGAAATAGGTCTATCTATATAATCTATCTACTATCTAACTATCTAAATATGTATTGTACTATATATATTTTCTGGAATCATCCTTGAGATTTGCAAAACAGTAAGTGCATTTCTCAAAACAACTCGTACAAATAGCAAAACACCATGGATTACCTGCAAAAGCCAGTCTCCTGCTCAAAATCCTTAGTTCATCTCTCAAAAATAAATATCTGTGTCAATGAACATGTGAGTGCCATCAGAATGACAAGTCCTTGTGTCATAGTTTATGGATAAGACAGTCAAATTGTTTAGTCATGTTGTCAATATAACAGTGTACTATGGAGGGATGTTCTGATGTAAACTACTGTATTGAACAGTATGCCATATGCTTATGTATGCCATATATCCATTTCAAAAGTACAAATTTACACTTTACTGTATGTGGGATATTGATTTAAAGAGACTGGATAGAATACCCAGTTACACTTTTACTAGTGGGCTGACCCAAATAATTATACCATTTTTCTCAGTCGCTTTGGTACATTTCTCGAATCAAACTCACAATTTGCAAAACAGTAAGTGCATTTCTCAAAACAACTTGTATAAATAGCAAAACACCATGGATAACCTGCAAAAGCCACTCTCTTACTCAAAATCCTTAGTTAATCTCTCAAAAGTAAATATCTGTGTCAATGAACATGTCAGTGCCATCAGAATGACAAGTCCTTGTGTCATTATGTACGGATAAGACAAATAAGTCAAATTGTTTTCATCATTACTGTATGTGGGGTATTGACTGAAAGAGACTGTATTGAATTCCCAGTTACACTTTTACAAAAAAAAAAAAAAAACCTTTACAATGTCATTGTGATATAGAAAAGGAAAAAGAAATATGGGCACAAAGATGAAAATAAGTCCATTGTCAGAATTTGTAACTCTTGTGTTGTCCTCTGTCTATACAGTATATGCTTGCTAACTGAAGATTCGTGAGATGAACCTGAAAGACCAATAATAATGTGTAAAAATAAAAATAAAAAGTGTGCTTGGCAGTTTATGACAACTAGATTAACCATTTTGCATTTAATGACTTAAACGATGAACTAAAGACTATGTTTTGAGGGGTAAGACTATTGCACAGAAAACTATATAATGCATACCTTCCTAAGAACTACTGTATACAATTTCATGATTTATATGAATGATACATAATGCATAATTCATTCTAAAGTGAACGTAATGGTAACTCACTAGTTATGACTCTAGTATTACCAAATTCTTCAGAGGGAATTACTAATTATTTGGATAAGTATTCTAAATTGAAGATCATGATAATGTAGTAATGACTGAAATCATTGTAAGCTTTCGAGTGTTTTGTAAAGTGTTGAATAGCAATAATTCAGTTGTTACTACATCATTCTAAATGAGTTTTTGTAAGATCCTGGTTAGTTGATAACACTTAAATCATTACTAGTGGGTTACCTGTGATCTTTACTCTAGAATATTGAATTAGAATCCAAATTATTACAAATTTTTCCGGAAGGATGCAAAACACTTTTGAGTCATTACTATCCAAAACCTTACATATATCTTTAAAGCTTACAATGATGTCAGTCAGTATTAGGAAGTTATGATGATTTTCACTTTAGAATAATGATCCAAGTAATTAGTAGTTCCTTTTAAAGAAATTGGTAATACTTGAGTTATTACTAGAGGGTTACCATGATCTTCATTTTAGAATTATTTATACACTATGCACAATTCACATTAGTTATGAACCTGTAAACAGTAGTTTTTAGATGTTCTCCAAGACATAAAAAAAGAGTTATCGATTAGCTAATAGTGAACTAGCTAATAGTTTCAACTGAGCGCTATTATTTGCTAAATTACTAATCAGAGTTTCTTGTTAGTTAATAGTAGTTACTACAATGTTAATAGTGCATTAGTCATTTGTTCCTGTTTAGTTATTTGTTAATGACGGAACAGTATTCTAAAGTGTTACCCCTCTGCCTCATCCATGTGTGTTTATTAAGTATTTTAGCTAATTTGCTTTCAGATTTTCCGTCTGGTTAGGACACCATATTATGTGGCTTCAGTAAGGAACAAGAGTGTTGTCCTCTCAGCTCCATTTAACTCAGTTTACTACCCAATAATTGGTTCCACCAAATCCAGTATTTTCCCCCAAAGTCAGAGCATAAAATGTGAAGAGTCTGTAGATCCCATCTGAGCATATAGCTAAGCTTGTGTTCCACTTATGTATGGAACAAAAAGAGATTCAGAACAAATTTGGCACACACAGCGAATCATCAACTCAGATATGCACTTTCCATCATTTGGGCAGTGACTGGAGGCATTTGGAATGAAGTATCACAAACAATGCTTGTTATTTGTCCCCTCTTTGATGGGCCTGGCCACAGCTAGACCACTAATGATGTGTTAACTGTAAAAAAAATCCAGCATCAGACTGTCACCACCAGAATGCACAGATAAACATCAATAAATGTGCACGTCTTAGAGACATAGATGCAAACAATGTGTAACATTTAAAAATTAAATAAAGAAAGCAATTTTATAAAGTCATATCTATTATCAGAGTCATATGAAAAAACAAGCTTTCTACTGGCCAAGATATTTGAGCACTTAAATCTCAATCAATTTGCTGTTTACATATGTTCTTTCACTTTTATTAATTGTGTTTAGAGAAAAGAGACATTCAATACTTTTCTTCATTTCAGAACATAGTGACATCTACAGTAAACACACATTCTTCAGAAAAGCAAACATATTCATGGCACCTGGCACTGATGTCAGAATCCCATGAACCCCCCCCCCCCCCACTCCCCACCCCCAGCCATCATTTCTTAACAATAACAGATTTTGTGCCCTGGTCCCCTCATGTGTTCCTGGTTCGATGCCCGTGCCCTGTGGTTCCACGTCAATCACAGCCACCATGTGCTTCTGTCTTTACTTCTCATGCTAAACACGCCATTAATATCACTTTGTGTCACTTCATTAAAACATCCCATTACTTTCCATCATGGCTGACGTCCACTAATGCTTCTCTGGCTCTCAGGGTGAGATTAAAGCCTTAATGTTCATTCCCTACTCTCATTAGGACGCAGGCTTAGATAGCCTCCTCCTCGCTACCTGTCACGCTCGGAGACTCTTATGCTGCACAGATGAAGATGGAGGACTGCTTTGGGGAGTTTTGTTGTTGTGCTTTCTAAAATGGCTGCGACCTCAAACTGCATTCCCAGTTTCCATTCTGAGCAAGATCTAATGTCAATTGATTAGCCATTTCACTTGGCTCCATTTTTTGCATTGCTATTTTGTTGTTGGACCCTTTGATAGTTCTCATGGGGTATATCAAGCCTCATTAAAGCAACTGTTTATGTATACAGTGCTTTTAATGGCATGCTAGATCTTAAAACTAATTTTTGTTTGTTGAGACTTGCATGGGATTGAACTGATTAATAAAGCAGTCTCCAGTAATGATACTCACAACTTCTTTTTTAGTATTGATCTTGGCTTGGTTGTTAGGCTGGCAGAGTTTCATGACTTCTAGGTTGGTAGAATTGTAATAATTTGCATAATTCATTAAATTTAAAACCTTAAATACGACATACTGATCTGAAGGAGCTAGAAATGAGTGGTGCCATAGTAGAAGCTTTCTTAAAATAATGTGCTACCAAAATGTAAATGCATATTTCGGTGCAAATAAAATTAGGCTTATTAAATGAAGGAATAGTTATATACTGTAATACTCATTTAATTTCAAGTCCAATACGGCATGGCTGTTCAATTAATTTTATCTGAGGGCTGGATTACAGAATTGAAAATTTGAAGGTGGCCAAGGGGGTTGGGGGCCATCCCAATCTCTTTATGGGGGGGGGGGGGGGGGGGCTGTCTATAATATAATTAATTACAATTAAATGCATATTCTATTCAGTAGTAAAATTAATTAATATTACCAACAGCAACGTGTATGAAAGGTTAACACTTATGTTGTCTGTCAATCAATCAATCAATCAAAAAAAAAAAAAAAAAACTAATTAAATCACACATTTTCTGTAATTAATCTTGACTAAATGATTATTAATATATTGTCATAGTTTTACACTGCACCTTCAAATTATTGTTGAAACAACATAAAGATGGTATTTTTAAATATATATTTAATTACGTCTCTTAACCAAGTCTCTTTATTACTAACACATTTTTGAGAATACATTTTTGAGTAAATGATGATGGGATTTCAACGTCTGGTCAAACTATTCTTTAAATCTCTATAAACAGCATTTGTGGCATGTTTGATGCCAAAAAAATAAAATAAAGCAGTCAACAGTTTTTCTTGTAAAAATTAAACTCATGGTTACAGTCTAACAATCTGGAATGCAAGTAAATCAGATCAGACCAGTGTTCAGGAGGGTTTTACAAGCAAAAATATGAAGCTTGTATTTTTGTTAAAGCACTTACACATTAATTATTCAGTAAATCCCTGTTAACATTATGAGAGGTGGAGATGCTCCATGTAAAAAGTGCTTTACAGAAAGACATGTCATGTCCTCACAGATGCTGTCAATGAAGTTTGCATTGCATTGAACCCGTTACATTTCTTTAAAACAGAATAATAAACTATAGACATGGTGTCAGTGAAGAAGGTGAGAAGGGTGGGTGAATCTCCTTTGACAAAATTTATCCATTCCGTCTAAATATTTGACTGAGAAGTATCATACCATGGATAAGGGCAAAATAACTTTCAGATCATGATTAATAAATCACAGATGCAACAGTGGGCTTATTTAAAGATTGTTATTGTGTTGTTTGCTTCAGGGGTCAGTTTGGGAAAATACTATATTTTGCTTTCTAGCTGTCTACACTGACACAAACAGTTCCCTTTTCAAACAGGCTGTAAGCACAAAAACAAAACAAAAACATGAAACCTACAAAGCAAAATTAGGCAGTATTTTTGGTTATGCGGTTGTGGTTAAATGCAGAAATGAACTGCATGATGCAAATGGACATTACAGGATCCCTATTTACAAGATATTTTTAATAATTTAAATGGTGTAAAATATCCTCACTAGCATTTTCATCCTTTTTTCTTTTTTTTTTTTGAAGAAGGAGTTTTGGACTGAACAGCTAAGGGGTGTATAACAGTAACACCACCTCATTGAAAGAACAACAAAGCAGAACTGTTTAATTATTTAAGATTCACCTCAAAAACTTGCTCTGTGGATTATTATGTCTTGAAATATATTGTGGTTATATGTGGGAAAGATTGAAGGAGTTATCACAGAAGTAATTTGATGCATCTCAAGAGCCACAGATGGTCCAGCTTTAGGGTCATCACTTAATGAAAGTGGGCGGAGACTCGCTGCCTGTGATGGCTTGGTTACCTCAGTAATATTAATTAGGCAGTTAAAAAGATCTCTTACTGTTCGGTGGTGACCAACCATACATGACGACCATGGTCCAGTAGACACAATATGCGTGATAGACAAGAAATAAACTCAACAAAAGAAGAAAAAGTTGTGTTCTTTCTTTCTGTTAGCAATGTTTTGTTTTCTGTCCTCGTTCTTGTCCTGAATATTTCTTTCATTATTGCCATGGCCTTATTTTATAATGAATGGGGAAACCTGGGGAGGAGTGTCAAACAAGCATTTTTACTCTCTCTCATTTCAACGTGGCGAAGCCTTTGTAAATGACTTTGCGGCATGAGTCAGTGTGCCTGTTTAAAAATGCATGGAAATAAAGAGGAGCGGAACGCAAGCATATCAGCCAAGCTCAACCGAGTGTGTTAGTGAAGGAGCAAGGACAAGAAAATTGACACTTGATGATTTCTCCTGCTCATGTGAAACAATGTTCAATCACATTAAGGCTCTTTTGTTTTTTGTTATTCTGTTTTTTTTTACCAACACTCTCCCTCCCCGTATCTGTCAATCTTTGACAAGTTATTGCGTTTTGGTGCATCTATTCATAGTGTATAACCTCCACTCAGCTCTTTGGCTCTGCTTCAGAAAGATTATTGTTCCCACCTGGACTTTAGAGAACTAGAAGCTCAGATTTAAAGTGCATTTCAGTCTCCTGAAAGTTCACAATCTAGGCACTATATTGACGGCACTTGTTTTCTGCTCTCTGATGGGGTCAGTTTCTGAGAGCACAGCTCACTGCAGCACAACAATTTTGAGGGCTTGATTTGAAAAACATCACTATTGACTTTTTACACATTACATTGAACAAAATGACATGGCATGAATGCCCAAGCGCATTTTATAATCTTTTTTTAGACAAAATAGAGCCTTGCACACCATTGTAGCTTTTAAATATATATATTTTTTAAATAAAAAGACTTTATACAAAAATGGAAATTGTTGTATTTTCTTTTATGTCAAACCTCTACACTCTCAGAAAAAAAGGAACAAAAGCTGTCACTGGGGCAGTACCTTTTCAAAAGGTACACTTTTGTACCTTTTAGGTACTAATATGTACACTTTAGTTACTAATATTAGCTTTAATGTACCAAAATGGACTGTTAAGGTACAAAGGTGTGCCTTTTGAAAAGGTACCGCCCAAGTGACAATGTTTCATCAGCCTTTACTCCACTCTTCAGTGTCACATAATCCTTCAGAAAGCATTGTTGAGTTACTATCAATGATGTTCTTTTTAGCTTTCTATTCATCAAAAAATTCTAAGCAAAATGTCCCAGATTCCATTAAATATTAAGCAGCAGTGGTTTCCAGTACTGGTAATAAATCAATATATTATAATTATTTTTGGTAGGATCATGACTCTGAAAACTGGAGTAACAACTGATGAAAATTCAGATTTGGATCACTGAATTTGATTATATTTTAAAGAATATTAATTATTAATTATATATGTATAAATAACCTTCTGACATGGAGAAGAGTGAAAACTCCTCACATGACAGCTAGGTTACCATCTGAACATATCGAACCAAATGCACATTGATGGATCTCTTCCGTCTGTTCTGCAAAATGTAAACAACTGTATATTTTTGCAAGCGTAAATATTGTGGATAATCAATATTAATTGTCTCTAGGCAAAGGCATTCCTCCTGGAACGGAGATAACGCAGGTTTGGAGGGTATTTATTTCATACTCTGTGACAGCTTAATGTAAAAAATAATAATATTGTATTTAATGTAATTACACGTAACAAACTAATGTCATAGTGGTATCGTGTACTCTAATCGAATGTAGCCTACTGTATCTATAGGCCTACCTGTTGATCTTCATCGCTAGCAAACAATAGCCTTTGCAGATTTGCTTTCAACTGACTGTAGATCCAAAGCCACGTCTTCAATGCTCGTAATGTTCTTAAACTTTCTATTACAACTGTTACACAAGTGAGAACCGCTTCGGAAGACTCAGCGCATGCGACAGGGAACTGAACGAATCATTCACGTTTGGAATAAACTGAAGCATTTATAACTTGTATTGCATTAAGATAAAGTAATGAGAGGAGCGTCGCCCACAGTAACTAAGTAAAAGTACCGTTTTTCACTAAAATGTACTTTAAGGCAAAGTACCAATCTTTAAATATATTCCAAAAGTATTAGTTACCAAAAATGTACTCAAGTAAATGTAATTCGTTACAACCTACCTCTAATTAAAAGTATCATAAAAGTAACTTATGTCTTATATTCTAAGTCATATTTGTGTTAGAAACGTACTGAACTTACAGTACACCATGATTCATACATAATTTCCCATTCCACTATCATTATATGGGGGGTATATATATATATATATATATATATATATATATATATATATATATATATATATATATATATATATATATATATAAACTTTTTGTGTTCCATGAAAGAAAGTTGGAAGGAAATAATAGCATAACCATTTTCCTTTAAATAACATTACTTCAGTTATTTTCAAGAGATGCTTCTACAATTGTGCGCTGGATCTTTTTCTTTTGCCTGTGACCACCCTGTTGTACAAGGGGTATTATTTATGTATATCTTTATAAAAATTGAACCAATTATGTGAAAAGATTAGGTGTTCTTTCTGTCCTTGATGAATTATTCACACTGTGTTGTAGAGGCCTGTCATGCCCTGATCATTAGGATTCAACAGAGTTTTAAGATAGAGACTAGGGAAGAGTGCTGTCGAACTGGTACTATAGATATTAATGCAACAGAGATCAAAATGAACTTAAAAAGAAGTAACAAAACCACAATGAAAATAAAACACATGCATACAAACACATATGCAGTAAGCAACCCAAAATCAACAACACGAGAGCCCAAGTGATTGATCTAGATGCAAAACAATATTCAGCCAGCAATACGTACCAAAGGATGTGATCTCTGGGAATTGATCAAATTTTGTTCTAAGTAATTGGTTACTGGAGCAGTAGAGAAATTCTGCTGAAGTGTGATCACTAATGCGGGATAAGATAGCAGAACATGAGCGTACATATATTATCTATGGGGAAGCTCTGCCTTTGCGTGATAAGATACAAAAGTCTTTCCCTTCCTCTCTTATCTTCAAAAAATTATAGAATATAAACCATATGAACAGGTATCTCTAATAGACATTTATCTTATCACAGTTTACTGCTGTGCAATGCTGCCGAAAGTTTTCCCTCTTCATTTAGACCTCATTATTTTCTTCACCTTAAATCAATATCTCATAATTATTTTCACTCTAAAGCTTTCTTTCTTTTTTTTTTTTCATATACCGTAGAAGCAAACTTACATAAAAGCCACCAAACTCAAACTTCACATTTGAATTCTACTGGTTTTGAAACAGTAGTGAAATTGTTGTTTTTTATAATAACTTGGAGGATTAAGATTTTTTTGAAGAAAGTAAAAAGTTCTGATATATTTAAAGGTCAAACCACCACTCAAACTTTTAAAAAGATCTGAAGCGGTGGAGCCATTAAGCGTTAAGTCAATACTTCTCATTACTTTGTGTTGATGTATTGCACCTCGGCCTGTGCAGCAGCAGATGAAAATATGAAATGCTTCTCATGTTAATTTTAGTGCAGACTGGAGAAGACAGATGGCACTAAAACCTGTGGAGTTTCAGAACTGAGGTTTATCTGGAATTTCCCGGTTTATTCTGGCTAAGCGTGCGTTATCTCTAACATCTCAAATACCTAAGATGTTTTTCTTCTAAACCGTCTAGCATTTAGAAAATCAAGTTGTTGCTTTGTAAAGGCAAAGTTCACAAAGGTCAGATATTGCACATTCTTTCTTGCTTTTAATGTAGAAACCACCCCTTTCCACACATCCCAGCACCATCTCCAAGATTGGAGATGCTGGTGCTGTGTGATGAGAAACAGTTGATGCCTTATTACCACTGACATCAATCTTCTCTTCACCAGGACTACAGGAAGAGGGTGTCTTGATCTACGTTTTGGCGATTACCCAGCCTGACCCTTCAATGTTCTTCTCAGCGTAGACTTTCCTTCTATTCCAACATTTTCTTTACATTTATCATCTTGCAGTTTTTAATTTCAGATCAACATCTTAGCAAAAAATGTGAATAGAAACTGCAAAAGATTCAGTTAATCCTGATTTCACATGGATTCTTGTCTTCTTCTTTGTTAATGTCAAATATATTGAATGATATTTTATCATTCAAAAGTTTGGGGTCTGTAATGTGTTATGAAATGAACCGAAAAGACTCTGTTGTGCACTCACGTTGATTTGCATGAGGGGAAGTGGTTGTTAATGCTAGCAGACAGCTTTCTGCAGATATTATATATGCCTAGTTGGTACTAGAAGATGACAGAGCCTTTCACTGGCTTAGCGAATATAGATTGTCATCATTGAATATCAACATTTCACAATTATCACTACGCTTCCCTAAACTCCCGAAGTGACCTTCTGCATCTGCTGTTTGGCCAGCTTTGAAATGTGACAGAAGCCTTCATCCATAGCCAGCTGCGTTGATGAGCAGATCTGAGCCCTGGTCTCCTGTTTAAGGTCTGTTGGAGAGCTATAAAGAAGCCACATCTGCTTCACTGTCCCATCTGGAGGGTGGATATTTTCAGCTGGAGGATTTTCAGAGTGATGCATGATGCAGTCTGATGCATCTCTGTATGATAAGCCTATTGGCATCCGTGTAATTTCACATTTTGATGTTTATGGAACATCAACATCTACTTGATGGCGATTTAGCTCTGTAAAAAAAAAAAATGTCACGTCATTCTCACTGCAGTGCAGTAATTTAAATTCAGTCATTCTTAAGGTTATTTATTAACATTCTATATAAACCACAGAGTATTATTTGTTAATCAAAATAATTCAAAAACCTCCTTAAGATTTCTTAAGGCTTGTCTTCTATTTTGTTTTCTTACTCTAGCCCTACATATTACAAACATAGGACCTGATGGGTCCCCGTAGTATGTTTCTCTGTTGTCTGGCATCTTTCATAAATGAAAAGAGACATTTTTTTGCTTGAATATAAATATAAGATTACATATAGATTACCTATATGTAATCTTACCATGTTTAGTATCTATGAATTCGTCTTCTGATGATGTAAACAAGAGTGTATATTATATCTTGATATCTATGCAACACAGTGTTCTAAGAATCCTTTGTATATCAACTTCTGATCCAGTTACATATGCAAATTGCCAGGCTTTCACACAAAGGGTTGTATAACTCGCCAGTATTTCCAAACTCCCGCTTGGAATTTCAGCCTTTCTCATTGGACAAGCCCTTCCTAAGAGGCGTGAACTTTCTCAGACTTTAAAAAGGCCCACACACAGTTCCGCCTTCTCTCTTCGATCTATGTTTCTCTCTTCATGCCAAGAGTATGTGAGCTAGAAGTCTCTTTGACCCCTGGGTCTGCACCAGGCCTCGTGCACTGACTTTCCGTTCACCAAAGATCTTCGGATCTCAGCTGATGTGTCTTCTAGATCTTGTCACTTTCCACTGGGAAGAAACTCCCAATCACGATTGAGTCAGGATACCTTAGGAATTCATCACTCTTTATTCATCACTCTGTGGCCACGAAAATATCCTTTCTTAGAGTTTATATGAAATTATGCTAAATGTTCATTGGATGAACATATTAGTTGATGTCAATTTAATTATGCTACAGTTAGTACTGGCAGCTCATATAAATAATTGTAATTAATCATAATTATTTAATCATAATTTCCCCTTTGAGCTTAATTTACTACACATTATATAGCTGAAACTTAAAGTATGTTTTTTTATTTTCTTAAACCTTGAATATTCACTGCTTTGAGTGTAAGAGAGAAAACTCCAAGAGTTGTTTCTGAACTTCTCTCTACAACCTCCCACATGCAAAAAGTATTCAGCCTTTCCGCTGAATCAATCATTAAGCATTTGCATATCATCAGGGAGAAACTAACCACATCAGAGTAAGTGTCAGATTTATATGGAGCTGCTTCTCTCGGCCCCACACACACTCACACACGGGCCAGGTGATGAGCTCAAAGTGAGGCCGGTTCTCTGGTGTAATCGACTGAGTGCGTAAGGCTGGGTAATCCAAATAAGTTCTTGCTCTGTTTACACACTATAAAATATGCTCCAGACAGAGCAGAAGCACTGTGTATTTCATACCGTACATATGACCTGATCCTGTTTTCTTTGCTAACAGATTCTCCATCTGTGCTGAGTGGGGGAGTAACAAACAAAAAGTACTGATGCTGCTAACTAACTTTTTGCACTAAAAGTAGTGACCCACATTTCTTAGTAGCTCAAAATGTTCATTGTTATTTTCGTAAGATAATACTGCACATGCAGATTTAGCACTGAGAAAACTTGTAATAATCAGACATCTCTGTTCCATATAATATTTGGAAGTGATTCATTTTAGGGATCGATTCATTCTAGGGATCACGTAAATGAAACGAGTAGCTTTGTGAATATGTTTCTATAGATCCACATAATATTACAATATTTATTACTAATATTTTTCTAAATAATGTATTTCTGCTCCGTGTTTGTCTCAGTTTTTGTTTCATCATATAAATTAAGAGAGAGGGGGGCGGGATCAGGAAAGGAATGAGAGTTGAACTTGGGACGCATAAAGCATAATGGCACTATATTGATGTTCTGCCTGCGAGGCTATTGGCGCTGATGTCAACCTGTTTTTAAAAGGGTTTCGAGTACTTTTAAGATGGTCAGACTGGGAGACCAACTTATAACGGAGTTTTTAGACAAATTTCTTATTTTTTTTCGTCTGAATCTAATTTGAATTTAACTTGTGCGCAAAACTGGAATATCGCATAAAACATTTGCAAATACAGCACTGTGTCAAAGAGATCCAATGAGTCAAAGAGAACAAAATTGTCACTTCCTGATAAACTGGCCCTATATCTCTAAGAGAAGCCACTTAATATAATAATTTTCATATATGATGAATTACTTGCTCCTCAAAGTGAGTAGAAAAAATGCAATAAATGCGGTCATTGCTTAGGGAGGCAGATGCTGTTTGGAAACGCAATAATTATGGATGATGACGAGCTTTGCTCAGGTATTTCAGAACAACCAATACAACATTTGGTCTGCTAGTTATTCAAGTTACTACACACATGAAGTGGAATTTATTCTGTAAATGTTTTTTGTAAAACATTTCTTATCGGATATGAATGTTTATCCAACTCAACTGTTTTAAATGCGCATTTTTAGAATTTATGCGCATCATTTTTTTTTATGAGATTCCCCAAAATGTGCATAAATGTAGGTGGGTGGAAACAAAGCTAATGAATTGTGTAACAAGTGTGGCGGGGCCAAGAGCCAAGGAAGTAGAGGGAGGCCAGTGAAGTTTAATGGTAATGAGCGACACCTGCGCTACTCACCGGTCTCGAGTCCCATGGAGGAGCTCTGGAAGGATAAAAGGAGGAGTGACGACAGTGGAAGAGGAGAAAGGACCCAGGCCTGGACTTTATCTGTGTTCAGCGGTTGTCCGTGAAGGGCTGCCGCTTTACTTTCATTTTGTGTTTGTTTATTTTAAAGTCTTTAAATGTTCACTGATTCCCGCCTCCTACTTCCTGTTCTGCAAAATGTGTAACAGACTGTTCTCAACTAAACTCAGATTCACAGAAAACAGTGTGATGAGATGCTTTAGTTTAATTAGAATTCACTCACTCAAGTTTGAAGTCAACACTGTTGCTGCGTTTTACATGTAAAGCAGTTACAGTTTCAAAGTAGCTTCCCCAACCCTGCATCTGTAACAGCTGATCTCCTACTGGAGCTGATGGAAACTCAAACTATGCAAATATGGCAAATAAACCATATAAAAAAAAAACTAGAAGCATTAATTTGTGAACTTGAAATTGAAAGGGTTTAAAGAGATGTAGTTTCCGCATAAAAATAAAATCTGTGCAGGGGTAATAGGTAGGAGTGGCCGGAGGGGGCCAGCGACAACTCATTATGAATAATTCATTTTCAGCACTAGATGAAAGTCCCAGTTTCTGCCTTTGATGTGTAGGCCACCAGACTGGTGTTGAGTTCACAGCCACCCGGGGCGGACCACCTCTGCACCGCATCGCCTTTTGTTTATTGACTCGTCTGCACTGCTTGGACTAGTTCCTTTAGTAAAGGACCACTTGCCAGATTGAGTAAAGATCCCTGTGGTCATTTCCAAAGAAAGTCTCTACACCTTCTATTCGGCTCACATATCATAGTGAAAATACTAAGAGGTGGGTTGCTGTGCACTTTAGTTCGATATCTGATGTTGGCAAGGTAAAATGGAGTTTGACTGATTCTTTCATAGCAGGAAAAACACTTTCTATAGTCTTTCCGAATAGGAAAGTTGTGCCAAAGTTTGGTGTGTTTTTGTGTATACAAGCTCATGTCCTTCTACATAACACAATGTGAAAGCAGATCTGGACCACTCTATACTTGATGTTCAAGGAAGTTATCAGTGGTGCAGATCCAACCTCCAATGGGGCCTTATAGCAATGTAGTAGTTCTCTCAAAAATGAAAAATGTTGTTTGGATTACAAAAATCTTTAAAATATTCTTATTTGTGTTCTGCAGAAGAAAAAGAAAAAGTTAAGCAGGTTTGGAACAACACGAGGTTGAGTTAAAATTTTAAGAAACTATACCTATGACTGTTGGAAATTATTTCCCCCTCCCTTATAGTGAGAGATGCTATTTTAGTGGCTTAAACTGATATAGGGACAGACCTTAAACAGTATCAGTTTGATCAATAGTAGAATCTCCTTTTAAAGGAAACACTGGGGAACAGAATCCTATGGCAAGCAACCAACACTAATCTGATTTAGATTTCATATCCCATTTTTTAGAAAACCACACTGTCATTTTGCAAGTGGTGAAATTTGATCTATTTGTCCAAATAGTGTAGTCAATAAAGCACATTTCGTATAACATTACATATCTTGTGTCTGATCTGTTCTGCAGATGCGTTCCAAACAATCCAATTTTAATTGGATTTCAAAGCACATATGGATATAGTTTGGACTGTACTGATTTAGGCTGATTTGATTTGTGCTGCCTGTCTGAACAAAGCCTTTGAATTAAAATGTTCAATGAAGAGTTTATACCCTCTTAACTTCAATGTATAGAATAAAAACTCTAGTTGAAATGTTAATAAAGAAATAGAACTTGATTGTTGAAAGGAAAGCACATTAAAAGAAACTAATTTGTGACTCCCTGGTGGCTCTGGTGGTATGTTCTTCTCTCTGAGAGCATGAATTGTCCTCTGAGAGTCTGTAAAACACAAATTAAAGATCTCCCTCTCAAGATAATCTGCATTGACATGCAAAGCCCTTAAAGGCTTCTCTTTAGCCAAGACCTTGATGTGTCAATTAGATGCATAAACAGTTGTTACTATCACTGTGGTCTTTTTAAGTGGAAACAGCCTCACTTTACTCACTATGCAATAGAGGAAACAAGTTTTATTTGTTGCTTATAGTGGATTTAAAACAGTTCATCATTAGTTTTCCATAAGGTCTAGTTTGTTTTAAACTAGGCCAAATCACCAAAACATGATATCTGTATTCAAATACTGTAAGTCTGTGCTTACACATATTCATAATCTAAATTTAATAACGTCAAGTTTTGGATCATGCAGACTTCTGGTAAGATTGGCATGCTAATTATGAAAGTGGAAAAACAAAAGACATGCTTAAATATGTAATATCGGTAAAAATGTAATGCATATAGGAAGGTGCATAATGATTTTAGAAAGCCTGATTATCTTTCTGTTGCAGGATGTTGAAAAAGGTAACTGGCTTAGAGAGTCAGTCCAGAGATAAATATAAAGCAATATAATATAACTGCTATGTGAAGGCTTTTCCCATGGGCACTTTCACAATTGGTAATCTGTTCCACCCACAAGCCCCTGCCACATGCTTTCTTTCAATTACACACCTGCAGCATGAGGTGATCACAAATTTCTCCAGTCTGTGTTTTTACAGGCCCATCTTCAGAAATGCTTGTAGCTTGTTCTACAATAAAAATCTTTGTAGGCAGAAGATTAGAGACTCTGGTTGACCAACATTTTAAACTGACTTTTTCTGGTCCCCACCTGTTATTATTGCATATCTCTGTGGTAGAGTTATTGAGTGTGTTTAGATGCACAATAAAATGCTGAAAATGATCAAAAATAGTTTTCCTCCTCAAAATGTACGCAGACATATATGCCACCATAATGGTGATAAACGGTGATTCAGCCAAGCATGAAAAATCTCTTCATTATTATAATCAGTATAACATGAAATCAAACCAGGTAAATGGCTTTGTAATTGTGCAACTGAAACTTTCGGCAGCTTGTGTCTACACACTTTACTAAAACTGTGACATTTACAGACACTGTCCAGTCTTAAAATGCTCTGAAAATTGGTTTAGTGTCAGTACATGGCTGGTCCAGCATGTTTTGAGCTCTCAACTCAAAATGGAGCAATTCTGTGTGCACCGCTGTGGGTAAAAAAAAAAAAAAAGAACATTACAGTTGCCGAATGCTTTTTAAACAACCTGGTTTTTCATACACATATAGTTTAATAATCAATACTTCAAACTATTTCATACATGTCAATATTTGTGGACGAGTTTGGACCAGATAAAAGTCTAGATACAGTAGTTTAGATACACAATAAAAAAAAAGTATTTATAAAATAGTTTTCTACTGACCAATACATGATGTGTATGTGTTTTTTTGTTGCTTCAGTGGTAAGATTCAGTCAGCTTTAATGTAATTTATTCCATTTTGACACAGCCAACTAAATCTTAGAATTAATGAACTTATTAGCAAAGAGGAATCAAAAGAACTGCAAATGATGCTCCAGATATATAACAAACCAGAAGAAAAACGGTAAAACTGGCTACTGTTCACTCCGGGGAATGCTAAACATGTAGTTTGTGATAGTCAGAGAACTGTGTACGGAGGGAAAACATCGATTTCTTCTTGTCTCTCACAACTCCATTTTCTCATAATGATTTCTTACTAGCCCGTGGCACTTCAAACAAAGCAATGAGATGACAAGCGAAGCACAACCTCCTTTTGTGTTTATAGAGTTTGTATCTCAGACAAGCATAAAAAGTGTATTTCTCTAGTATTTCTACTTATTTGTTCCTTTGCACGTCCTTTCACCTGTTGTTTGGTTTAATAACAAACAGACAACTGTCTGGGGACTTTATTACTTGCTTAATCAATTTACAAATAAATCTAGTGAGTGAACAACGTATAGTTAAACACCAAATTGAAAGATGCCTAAAATGTATCTTCCATCTTCCTCTTTTTGGTGTACAAAAAGAGTGTGTGAATATGATCCTGGTAGCTGTGGAAAAACCTGAGGTGCGGGGCAGGTTCTCAGGTCACCACAAGGTGCTTTGATTCATCACTGCAGGGGAGTCACAGCATGATCCTAAACGCAATGACACATGACTTTGTGCCTGATGCTTTGGACAGGTGCATGCTGGGTGATTTATGCCTGCGTCATCTCCCAGGTCCCAAGGAGCAAATATCGACTATTTCTTTTCTTCTCAGCTGAAGGCAAATGGGAGGCAGCAATTTCTTTATTTTAGGAGCCAGTACAAATGGAACCGCAAAGATGCAAACACTCCTGACAGGGAGCATTTATCTCCAACCAAATGCCTGTTCTCAGAAAAAGTTTAATAGGTTACTATATTGAATTGTTATTCCTCTACAGGCTTTTATGTGCAGGTTGAACATTCTCACACGGCAGGTTCTCTCAGATTCTGTTTCGGGTTATTCTTTTGGGAATGCCTACGTTTGCATAGCGAGATTGATGGCCTACCGGGATAATATCAGCAGCAACCACCTGCCTAGCTACACAGCAGTGCTAATTTGATCATATTTTTAATGGATTGCATGTCACTGCGTGGCAATGCTCACATGGCTTGTGAGATTTAGATAATTTAGCTTTTTTTGTATTCACACATTTGCTCATTAGACATTAGATAAAAGTGGAAAATGACATTGTACCACTTTGAGAGAATGAAAGTTTAATATGCATTTGCGCTGAACCTCGACTAAAGATTTTTCTGGTCGACTCGAAGTTGTTCATTTTAAGCAATAGTCGACTATTAGTCATACTTTTATTAATAAACCGTATAAATAATAATAATGAGCCTTTAATTGCCTACATAGCCTAATAAGTGCTCAAGCACATGCAAAAACGGCTTACCACGGTGCAGCGGCAAATATAATAATTATGAATTTGTTAGGGAAAAACAGCAAGTACACTGCATTAACGTTTTAATTTTTTTTAACATCGTAACTTATTGTTACACCAGTGCTTTCTGTTTTTGGTTTAAGAGATCAAATCTGCGACAGTGACTCATCTCCGGAGCACTTGAATGCATGTTTCATATGGATTACATAATGTGAGAATATTTTTTTTTTCTGTTTGAATATGTTAATTTAAAAGTTTTACTCTGTATAGATATATTTTTCATGTCTGTAATAAGGCAAGCATCCACAGAGTTTCGAAGTAAAAAACTTGCTCCAGTTCAAAGAGTAAAAGATGGCAGAAAGCACGTTATGTTTGCTTTAAATATTTTACAAAAGCACAACATTTCATTGTTATTCTGAGTTCACACGAATAAACATAGAGTCTTTACAGATACAAAAGATGCATTACTCTTAACTGTATGACCAAAAATGACAAAATATTTTCAGAGCAAATGATTGCAGCGGTTCCTCCATCTCAGAGCCGGCACCATACCATAACTAACAAAGGGGGCACGCAATCAGCAACAATAACTTGCATAAAAACAACCAATACAGTGCAAGTGCACACACATAGGCTACAAGTGGTACAGACCGTCAGACACACTCCACACAAACATGCACACTTTTTTCTAGACTAACATTAGATTGAGCTGCAATGTAAGCTTGCTACTACATACTGTACATATCTCAAATGATAATCCATATTTGAAGTCGATGAATTTTAGGTGAGCATATGGATGTCCTGCCCAATGTACTAAATTACACATAGATCATAATCATTTTTTAGAATCTGTCAAGCAACAACAAAAGTATTGTGAAAGTCCATGTTGCATTATATTAGAATATGCCATGTTGTACAATAATTAAATATTTTTAATTTGTTACTGCACTTCAATTGTTCACATATCTGCACTTTAATAGATCGTTTTCATTTCAGAAAACTTTTACTTCACCACAAATCAGAGCTTTTATGTTAGTCTAAAAACTGTTTATATTGAAGCCAATCTGCCAAAATGACTTGTTTTGGAATGAGACACTTTATGACAAAATAGTGTGGCGAAACACCGCCTACTATAGAAGATCAATGTCTGCTTCTACATTACTGCCTGTTTAGCCCTACCCACCTTACATTATTTCCCAAAAGGAAAGCACACAAGGGTGAGTATTCATTTAACTTGCGTAGCAACTATAAAATTTAGCAATTATAAGAGTCAGTTTAATTTGATAAAGATTTCAATTTAAAAGCCGTCCTCCTCACATGCGCTCTCCTCTGTGGAATGTTTCCTGTGTCCTCTTACAGGCAAGTGCGGCTCTGTTCCATCACATAATTGCATTAGGTATTATCAGACACAGATACAAGAGCTTGCTGGAGCGTAGCAGGCAACTGCAGCTCAGGGGGGCAGTCTGAGGCATGGCCTGCATTGACATCACCCTCCCTCAAGGAAGCAATAGACTGTGGATTATGCATTATTCAATAATAAGGAAAAGAGAGGAGCCAAGGCTGATTCAATTTCTCCTATAAATATTTTATTTTTCATTCACCTCTCACCAGAATGGCCCTTTCTCTCCTCTTTTCAGCCACTTAATATCTTAGTCTGGTCACAGATGGCTGCAGGGGTGGCTTGTATAGATCGTGTGGTGTTGGCAAAGGTCCTGGATATGAGAGCATCTGTTGGGAGGATGAGCCTCTGACATGTGGATCCTGGGTGGAGAGCAGTAGTAGCACATCGGTGTAGCACTATACGTGTAGAGCAAGAGTGGAGCTCAGTCAGATTTATATTCAAAGCTTGTGTCAAGATGTTCTATGTAAAGATACAAGAGGCCAGGTTTTGTCATGAGCATTATGGATGAAGATAGAAAATACCATGAATCAGCATGAGGTCTGTAAGAAATGTTTCATTAATATATACCAGGGGTTTACAAAGTTTTGTGCTTAAGATACTCAAATAAATACCCTTGTGAAGGTCAGCCTTACTTAAATATAAAGGCAGCCAAATATAAGTATATTATATTAATTATATTATACTATTTTGAATATTGTACAAACTATACCTACTATGATAGGATATATTTTACCTATAAAGTAAAAATGCTTTAGGTAGGGCTAAACAGGGGAAGTCGTGGCCTATTGGTTAGAGGGTTGGACTCCCAATCGAAGGGTTGTGAGTTCTAGTCTCGGGCTGGATGGAATTGTGGGTGGGGGTAGTGCATGAACAGCTCTCTCTCCACCTTCAATACCACGACTTAGGTGCCCTTGAGCAAGGCATTGAACCCCCAACTGCCCCCTGGGCGCCGCAGCATAAAATGGCTGCCCACTGCTCCGGGTGTGTGCTCACAGTGTGTGTGTTTGTGTTCACTGCTCTGTGTGTGTGCATTTCGGATGGGTTAAATGCAGAGCACAAATTCTGAGTATGGGTCACCATACTTGGCTGAATGTCACTTCACTTTATAGCTTACAGTTAAAAACTAGGAGTGTTAAAGGTATAGTTCACCCAAAAAATGAAAATTTGGCATTTATCTGCTTATCCCTAGGGCATCCAAGATGTACAGTAGGTGACTTTGTTTCTTCAGTAGAACACAAATTATGATTTTTCACTTCAGCTGTTGCAGTCTCTCAGTCGTATAATGGATGGAAATGGTAACAGAATCTATGAAAGTAAAAAAAAAAAAAAACATGCACAGACAAATCCAAATTTAACAATGTGGCTCATGATGATACATTGATGTGTAAAGACAGAATACAATAGGTCTGTGCAAAAAACCTGAAAATATTTATATAATGTTTTTCTATTAGATTCTGTTACTATTGCCATCCATTGTTGAAATTTTTTTTTTTTTTGGCAAAGCAGAATGAAGAGGTACATTTGAGTAAAAGTGTAGTTTTATTTTGTAAAACATATTTAATGTCTTTTGAAAGTCCTAAAATAATAATAATATATTGAGAATCATGAAGATGATGATTATTATTATTATTAAAAGTATTATTAATAATTTCACTCACAGACCCCTGTGCATGCAGACCCTAGTGGGACCTCTATTCCATTTTGAAAACCCCTGATGTACACTTCAAAATGAGTTGAGAGGGTCTAAAGAGTGTTGGCGGTTATGATTTTGGATTAATCTCTCTCATCAGTTGAAGAAGAAATCATCATAAAAGAGACATGGAGACAATTATTTGTTATCTAGCACCTCATCTTTAAAGTTAAATGAATCATCCAAGAAACCTTTGAATCAGGCGGGCCTATTACTATGCACTTGGAGAGAACTCTTATTATAGCTTGTGGCTGTTAAATCTCTCAAACACAATCTCCACTAAAGCTATCTACAACTTTGTTCTCCTTCCCCTTTGAGCTATCTGAAGGTCAGGTTTGTTTGACAGATTCCGTTTGCCCGGGAGCTTGAGAGCCCCACTTCCCCATGTGCACCGCTTCTCTGTTGGCTTTGAGTGATTGGGTCATCTGTTTGATCCTGCATAGATATTCAAAGTACCTTTTGAAAGTGAAGAAATACAAGGCCTTCTGCAGCCACCATTTCATCCCCTTAAAGGTGAGATGCTATCAGAGCTTTCATCAGCAGCAGTCCAGCGAGGTCGACTACACACGTTCACAGGCTCTCAAGGGAACACAGCTCTCATAAAGACAACCATTTTATAGCAAACAGTTTCAGACTCAGGAGGCTTTATGGAAAATAAAAAGTCAGAGTTGAGGTTTGAACATGAGATTTGCCGGTGTTGAAAAACTGACACGAGCAAGGTAACAGCTTAATGTTTCCCCTTTGATTTGTCACAATCTTGCTTGTATGTTAATTATATTAATACAACCCATAGCATTGTGCTATGCATTTTTGTCCCTTTAATACAGAGCACTTATAGATTGTATTGACTTTTCAATTGATCCTTTTTTTTTGTTTTCTCTGTGCTAGAGTTCAACATGGTTTAGCAATGTGAAAATACACTTTAGCATTAGAATAAACATACTGTGTGCATATAGTACACTACCAGTCAAAAGTTTTTAAACCGTAAGAATTGTCATGTTTTTTTAAAGAAGTCACTTCTGCTCTTCAAGCCTGGATTTAACACAATACAGTAAAAAACAGTAAATTCTGAAATATGTTTACTATTTAAAATGAGTGTTTTCTATTTGAATATATTTTATTCCTGTGATTTCAAAGATACATTTTTACTATCCTTACCCCAGTCATAATCCTTCAGAAAGAAAGAAAGAAAGAAAGAAAGAAATTATACTGACTCCAAGCTTTTTAATGTATAGTGTACAATATCACAAAACCTTTTTATTTCAGATAAATGCTGATCTTTGGATCTTTTTGAATCATGCAAAGGTGTACTCAAGTGTTTTAAATATTGATAGTAAAAATAATACTAATAGTAAATGTTTCTTGAACAGCATATCACTATATTAGAATGATTTCTGAAGGATCATGTGATATGAAATTATTGAAACAGAAATTTATTATAAATAGTAAAAAGAAAAAAAAAATCTCCATATATTATACATTTGGGAACTAGGAATACAAATAAGGCATATATGGAGTCAATGTTATGGTTTTCTTCTGAGAGAAAGAGACACTGCGTCCTCTTGGGGTCGCTATGAGCAATGCCTTCAGTATGACCTTCAGTATGATTTTTTGAAGCGTGCATTTCCAGTAGGTACAATTATTCTTTTTTACCATGGCAAGCACTAGTAATGTGTTTAAGAAGTGTGTGCATCTGTGTCCTCGTTAACTGACACCTGATGACACACACAATCTTTGCATCTTTTGTTTAAGTGAAAAGCATGTGTGCAATGTCCTCGAATGGACAGTTGCGTGCACTGCAAGCTTTTTTCTAAGAAAAAGTTCTGCTCTCATTTGCCTCTTTTTGAGTAAAGGGGGCAGCCATCAGCTCCCCATGGTTCAGGACCCTCCATTACTGAGGCACAGAGGAAAATTAACTTGTGACATGGGGAAAATGTGTCTTTTCTAGATATATCTGATTTCAAGCTTGGGCTTCCTAGCTCAGCCCTTAACAGGTATGTTCTTTAAGGTATGCAGCTCAGGCATTCGGCCCAAGGGGATACATAAAGATGTCCTTTGGGGAAACTCCCATGGCTATGGTAGAGTTAGTACTTAGTGCTCGAAGTTCCCTCAGAAAGGAACGTTTCAGGTTACGTATGTAATCATGGTTCCCTGAAAAGGGGGCAGCTGCGGCCTAATGGTTAGAGAGTTAGACTTGTAACCCGGAAGACACAGATTTGAGTCGCGGTGCTGATATATACCTGCCCACAGCTCTGGGTGTGTGTTTACGGTGTGTTAACTTTTCACAGCTGTGTGTGTGCACTTGGATAGGTTAAATGCAGAGCACCAATGCCGAGTGTGGGTTACCATATGTCACAACTTTCACTTTCAGGAGGGAATGAGACGCTGTGTCCTGCTTTTGACTTAAGCTTCAGACAAGAAGTGGATAACGTGTTCTCCCGGCACCCATTTTATTGTGGTCGCGCCAGGTGATTACATCACAGGCTGTCACCAGCTAATGTTATTGTCATGTTTATATGTATGCTTCAGACACCGGTCATGCTGAAGGCATTCCCCATAACGACCCCTAGAGGATGCAGTGCCTTGTTCCCTTCTCAGGGAACCACGTTTACATGCGTAACCTGAGACGCTTTCCATTAATGAACTTAACATGCAATCGAGATTGACAGCCTTACTGCAACAGATTGTCATTGATAGGCTTATGCTCAATGATAAGAAAAATAAAAGAAGCAATATGTTTACAAAGACAATACAGCGTGAAAGAAAACTAAAATAGCACACCACTTCAAAAAGAAAAGAAAAGAAAAAAATAACGCCTTTAATATTTGATGTGTAACATCATTAATGAAACATTACTTTACTAAATTGCCCAGCCAAAGCCCCCACCATACAGATTCTGGGTTGACAGCAACAGTCAGGCCACGAAAATCAAAACAAACGAGGAGGAGAACAAGGGAGAGACAGTGAGCAGGTCGACCACACAAACAATAAACGCTAATTAGTTCCTTTAATGGAAGAGCACAATTTAAGCAATTACAAACCAGGAGACATGCTCATGAATAATCCTGCCAGGGCAGGAGGAAGAGAGTCCTTCAAAAGGTAAAGCTCTGTAGTCTTTCCTGATGCTATTCAAAGGAGGTTTTGCTTTGAAACAGACAGAAATAATGCTAGCTTAGAGTGGTGAAACAATGAAGATCATTTATCAACATATCTTTATCTTTCATCCAGCATAATAAAATAACCATGAATCAGCATTTTATATACTAATTTGACTACTTATTTGTCATGTGCTTTCTGCGACAATGTAGGCCTACACTCATTATTAAAAAACAAGTCCCTTAAGGATGATACAAGGTTTATTTTGCCCTGTTGACCGGCTAAATGTATATTATTCCTTATAATATAATTAGCCTCCATTTAATGCTAATACAGTTTTTCCTATGCAAATATGTAAATTGCATATGTAAATTAAGCACATGCACAAGCACAGTAACTATATAAGCACATATTTTGATAAAAACCTTTTAATGGAGAGTAATGAAGAAAATCACAAATACACTTTCCAAGGATTAGATTACCCAGTGCTATCAGGAAATAGAAATGAAACCGGCTTTTATCACAGCATACAAACTATATAATACTGTATGAACACAGAAGTGGATAATTATCGCCTCTGTAGCCTCCAACCAAACAAAAATGCAGCGGTTGTTGCATATTTTTTTTTTAAATTGGCATGTGTTTCTGAACATTTTCATGAGGTGATTATGAGCATGTATATGTTAAACAAAAAGGCCTCGGTTCAGTTGTTAGTGTTGGCTCCTCATTATGGGTGTAATGAAACAAAGCCTGCTAGTCGTGCTTCAGTGACACACCAAGTAGAAGAGATGTGTCCGAGCCGTGTTTCTGTCTGTTGTCTCTAATTAACGCATTCATTATACAGGGACCAGAGACAGGCTTCAAGTTTCTATGAAGAGGAGCAATGCATCACAGTCAAAACACAAAATGCATGTTGGTTCAGCATTTCAACCTGTCTGCTTATTCAAAAGACACAGTTTTCTTAAAAATAAAACGGTGTCTAAAAGCATTACTGAAAATGCACTGCTTGTATATTTTCTAATTAATACGAATTAATTTTATTTGCTATTTTAATATTGTTTCATTCATCAATAAAATAATACTTACTACTACTATTACTGTCTTCAATTAATAAGGACATTAAAATACATTTTACAAAGTGAATTTGATTATTTGATTACTAACCTATAAATATAGAAGAGTCTTAGCCCAAATACACAATGTAAAGTTTCAGGAGTCACAGCCACATTTAAATGCCAGAGTGGAACCCCTATATTATCATTGTGTGTAGGAACAGACATTTAATGACACCGTGGGAACCACAGCAACATTTTGACCATAATAATGGTCAAACCAAAATAATGGGCATCCAAAGACTTGCCATATTTATTTCTTATTGCAATTTTAACTAGTTTACCATCAACAGGTGTATTGCTTTGTTTGTTTGGAAGGCTGCTTTGGGGTGTGTTTGTTTTGATTAACCTTTTCTTTTCTACCAAGATCTGGCAACACAAATGAGTCAAGCTTACTGTGAATTCTTGCATCGCGCGGATACAAAAGTTACATAAACGTCCAAATACGTAATTGCTCAGTTTAGTTAGTTTTGAAAATTGCCTTTCATGTAGTGTGTAATGCAGCTCTGAAACTCAAGTGAATGAACATCCTGCAAGATTTTCAATCTGACAATGCACCGTGTGTAAAGGATTGACTGTGAATCATTAAAACAAGAACGTATTTTAAAACAAATCCAGAGGCGTTTCATGTTGACGTCAACATGAAACATGAGCATATTGCCCACCCACTTGTCACACTTTTTGCATTAGTCTGAATGAAAATGCAGATTCATTTCTTTGTTACTAAAAAATAGAAACAGCAGTTTCCCTGATAACACTGTACACAAAGCAGCACTGTGCTCACAAATGCTGTTTATCAGGCTTTCCAAGCATGATGAAATGAGAAGGAGACCGTTTGGACCAATCACCACAGATTAGTGTGGTTTGGATGAATCATTGACCTAATTGTTTGGGAGAATCATTGAGCAAGTAAGGTAAAAATAATTGCATATTATAACACAATGAAAGTGTTTTTTGATCATGCATGTCAACCTGTTGTTGGGAACTCCCAAATCATGAACCTTTAATTATCCATGATAGGGGCACTTTAATTCGGTTGTTAAATGTGGTTGTCATTATGCATGTCGTCTTAAATATTTCCTTTTCATATTATGTCATCATTTTTTTTTCAAAATTCTAAAATGTTTATTTTGAGGTTTAAATATCATAGTACTTTGAGGCTTTTGGTTGCCCTGAACAGGAAGCTTTATTAATCTAGCAAATGAAAAACATTTATCTTCCACCTTAATATCTGCTAGTCTGGCCAGTAGTGCCCTTTTCTATCTTCCCTCCCACAAATCCACTGGTCCACATCACAGGATTTTCTGTTAGCATTGAGGAAGTTGTTATTTTGGTGGTTTTAAAGATTGGAAACAGTGCAGACTGCATGACTGCTTAGGGCTTTCCATTTACACCCCATTACTTATATACCTACAGCCTTGCCTGACCACTCTGATCTGCCGCCCGTGCACTCACATTTGAGGGAACAAACTCACTCATCCAAATTATGGATTCTATGTGTTCCTTGCAGTGGAACAAACTCCCAGCCTTCACTGTTTGTTAAGCTTAAAACCTCGCAGTATGTCACCACATCCTGAAAACAACCAACTCAACATGAAAAGGGCAGAAGTTAAGCATACTCTGGGGCTTTTTTCATATTGTCAGCTTGAGTGAGCTCATTCCTAGAGAGTGTAGATGTGAAGTGAACATGAATGTGAACCCATCTTTGTAATTAAGGCCACAGAAGAGACACTGTGTGAATGACAACTGTTCACAGCATCATGACATCAATAGCTGCAATGAGCCTCTGCAAATTTATTCAGACACTCTATGTGATAACTGATATTTTTGTAGTTTCAGCAAACAAGCATTCGTTCATATGGATGATGGAACTTTCTTGCATGGCACATTATTATAAAAAAAAAAAAATGCAGATTTGTATTAGTGCTAATGCTTCTATTTGTATCAGTGTTCTATAATTTATACAGAAAATTCACAGAAATATGGGAGACTGGGGATAATTGCAACACTTTTGACTTTAACAACCCCACAGTATTTATCTGAAACTGTAATATTATTTTAGAGTAAAATCCACAACTTTCTAAATGGTAAAACTGATGATGTAACATCCTTTCTCAGTCTCACCTAGTACGTCTACCAAATGCTACATTTTCATCTGCTTCTACATAAGATACACTCTACTGTATGCTACATACCTATCTGCATATTGTTGTAGAGTCCATTCATTATTATGCTCTGGAATATTTCCTGTCAGAATCATATGCCATAGTCTTGATGTTTTCCAAGCTGAAAGGTGTTTTTTTTAATATATATATATATTTTTTTGGAATGCAACCGAATCAAGGCCAGTTTGTGAACACAATAACAGCAGTCAGAAATCATAATCTATCTCAATGTCTATGTAACATGCCTGACTGCATGGGAATGAACTTTGAAATTAATTTTGTTCCAGCACAGTTTACATTTCTCCAGTACTGCTCTTTTCCCAGCACCAAACTTTCTACTTCTCACAACTTCAGATCTACATTTCCATTTAAAATGCAAGTGGCCAATGGAGCGAGAGATAACACATCAATCATAGGCTGGCTGGGAATAAGCCTCCCCTTTCACCTGCCAACCAGTAGAATGACATCTTACCGTCACCCAGTGTCTCCTGAGAGTCTGCCTCAGCAAACCTTTCACACAGCGAAAGCCGCCCACGGGGTGACAAATTTTGCATTTCCAGAGCCCTGTGGAGTCTGGCTGATGTACTTGCTGTACCAAAACACTCTTTGTCCCCCAAATGGGATAGATGTTGAAGGGCTGAGAATCTGTTCCAGAGAAAAATGGGCAGTCATTTTGCAATCAGTGTAGTTCTGGATGAAACTGTTTATTCCTAAATAGTTACAGTTGTGGCATAATGGTTACAGAGTCAGACTTGTAACCAAAAAGGTCGCTGGTTTAAATCTGAGGTCCAGCAGGGATTGTCGGTGGGGGAGAGTGAATGTCCAGTGCTCTCTCCAACGTCAATACCACGGGACCCTTGAGCAAGGCAAGGGTTGAGCAAACCCCTATTGGTTGCCCACTGCTCCGTATGTGTGTGTGCATTTGTTCATTCACTGCTGTGTGTGCACTTGGATGGGTTGAATGCAAAAGTACAAAATACAAGTATGGGATGCCACACATCACGCCCTTTCCTTTCCTTTTGTAATGTAATGTAAATTTATATTGTAACTTGTTGGCCATCAAGCAATTTACCCTTTTTGAATACCTTCAAATAATTAAAGGGGGGGGTGAAATGCTATTTCATGCATACTGAGTTTTTTACACTGTTAAAGAGTTGGATTCCCATGCTAAACATGGACAAAGTTTCAAAAATTAAGTTGTACATTTGAAGGAGTATTTCTGTTCCAAAAATACTCCTTCCGGTTTGTCACAAGTTTCGGAAAGTTTTTTTCGAGTATGGCTCTGTGTGACGTTAGATGGAGCGGAATTTCCTTATATGGGTGCTAAGGGCGCGTCTGCCGGAAGATCGCGCGCTCCCGTATAGCAGAGCAGAGAGAGGCTGTGCACAGACAATCACTGATCAGAGCGAGAGCGTCGCGAAATGTCACAAAAGGAGTGTGTTTTTGGTTGCCAGGGCAAGACAACCCTGCACAGATTACCAAAAGAGAAACAGCATTGAGGGACCAGTGGATGGAGTTTATTTTTACAGAGCATCAACGGAGTTGTGTTTGTGTTTGTTCCCCTGCATTTCGAAGATGCTTGTTTTAAAAACAAGGCCCAGGTTGACGCTGGATTTGCACATCGTTTATTTCTTAAGGATAATGCAATCACAACGAAAAAGGGTCACGATCGTGTGTTGGAACCGCAGGCGGTGAGTAAAACTGCTTCAAATATCTCTGTGTTGTCAACTTAGCTATCGGCGCGTAAGCACATCAAGTAAACAACATGCGATGTTGTCATCAAACTGCACTTTCCACATGTACAGCTTAAAAAAAAAAAAAAAAAAAAAAAAGACGACAAAGTGGAACTTAGTCATTTTCCAAAACCGCTAAGCAAATATATACAGTTTCAGTACATACCACATAGAGAAGCCTTTGCTGATGCTGCTCTTGTTAAATTTCAGCCTCTGGATCTGTGTCACAGCTTCCAGACTCGCTCAACACAAAAGCCTACTCGCGCTCGTGATTCTTTAGCTCCGCCCACACGTCACGCCTCTAGGCGCTCGTGTTTTTCCGGGAAAAATCGGTACAGACTATCTTTCTCTTATGAATATAATAAAACTAAAGACTTTTTGGAGTTATGAAGGATGCAGTACTACTCTATAGGTACTCAAGATTAACAGGATGTGGAGTGAAAACGAGCATTTCACCCCCCCTTTAAGTTATTTTTATTTTGTGGCTTCCTAAATTAATTCAATTAATTAAGATGATCTTATTCAACAATTTCAACATGTAAAAAACTTTAACATTTTTAGTAGCTTACTTGTTCCATTTTGTATTGGGACTAAATGGTTAATATTAATGATTACTGATAATATACATGATTAATATTCATTGGTCTTAAAGTGATAGTCCACCCAAGAGTGAAAACTTAGTTATGAATTTGGATGGATGGATGGATAAATGGATAGATAAATACTATAATAGTAATAAAATAGCTGCTTTTATGTTCCACAGAATAGAGAAAACGTTTTTGAACAACATGAATGTGAGTAAATTACATGGTTTTCATGCATATTCCATCCTTAAATGCTCTGCTTTGCAGATGGATTTTGGAAACTAGCACCTAGAAATGCTGTTTTAGAGAGTTTTTGAAGGGCAACAAATGGCAAGTTATCACCGAACAAATCATAATTGCTTGTTTTTGTAGTTCTCAGAAACCCCTTTTGACCTTCATACTTGTGAACATCATAACTGATCACATGATGTTATTTACATCTCATTAAACTACTGCAAATAATCATGAGGTCAAACATTTGTGTTTCCTCTCCATTCTTAGCTGCACTTTCACATTCATATTATGACTATTTTTGTTCTTTCTGTCTATGTTTCTTTTTCACAATGTGACTAATCCAGCACAAAATGCTGAGAAAATTCTGCAGAATTTGATAATGTGATCAGAAGAATCATGGCTTTCATATTGGCTTTTCTCCCGCCTCTTGCACTTTTCCAGTGTGACAAAAATTAAAATGGCTGATTTACATTAATGGTCCTCACAATTTCAGCGTGTGGCCTGCTGTGCGCTCGGTGGGGTTGGCCGGCATGAAAAATCCCTTTATTAAGCTGTCACAATTTTAGCTAGAAAAATAATGTCTGGATAAAGACATAAATAAATGCAAAAACCTTGGATTTATCAGATAATTAATGCGTTCCGTACCACACACTATGCATGAAAGCTCGAGGGGGCTGGTTCCCTCTGAGGAAGCATTATACACCTCGCTCCAGAGATTTGACTGTGTAAAACACAGTTGCATTGATGCAAATCATGCAGTCAAATGTAATGTCCAATTTCACATCTATATGACCAATTATAGACATCCTGAAGCTTACTCATGTATCTTTGACCTGACCTATCTGACATTTCTTTGCTGTACTGGTTATTTAAAGCATCTTATACATGTTTTACACCATTATTGTTAACATATGTTCCCTTCGGTCCCCTTTTCCAGTGAGCTGTAAATTGTCCCTTAGACTGAAATATAGTCAGAGAAAGCTATGCAGAAGTAATGAGGCGGGCAGAAAGGGATCTGCCCAGAGCAATGGTGAAGAGGTGAGGAAGCTGAGTTCCCTAACGGAGCATCATGCACAGAATCTGGAGAAGACTGCTGAGAATGGAGTAGAATGTGGATTAGTTTAAGGATGTGTGACTTTTCCTCTTTCTTTGATGTTTTGTTTAGTTCCCTGTGTCTAGTTAATGAATAGGGAGGTGGTGCTCTGGGTGTCATCGCAATGCATTGTGGGAACTCATCAACTGTGGTGGGAGAAGGGGGATGCAGAGTCTCCGTTCAATTTTCTAATGGGAATTTCTGGGGTCTGAAATGAATACATCATTCATATTATCGGAAACAGATGATTCAATCCCTCTTACATAATCGGCGAACTACAGTAGAGTGATTATATGACACTGAAGAAGACTATTGGATTAATGGCTCCTGAAAATAGCCATCCCAGGAATAAATTACATTGTAAAATATATGAAAGGTACGTTTGTGTTTTTTTTTTTTTTTGTTTTACATATAGACGCCATTCGCATGTAATTGTGAAAACAACTAAAAACACTGTATTATGAATGCCAGGGGTGTATTTCCCATTCAACGATGTAACTTGCTGATTTACTGCTATAGTACAACTGTTTCCCAAACTCTATTACATATCTATCATTTGTCCCACATTAGACCCTATTCACACTTGGTATTAAGATATTAAGATGGTCGATTGGATCACGAGTGGACAACGCTAAAAACAGGTGTAAACGGGGTGTGAAACATTTTGAGCTTCCACTTCCAAAGGTAGTCGAAAAATGCATTCGACCAGATTGCTTTCATGATGTGGATGCTGATGTGGTTGAATGTGTTCAAGCAGCCACAAAAGACTGCCTTCTCTCTGCCTACTGACCTAACATGTAATCATTGCAAGATATACAAGGATGCAAGCTTATTATTATCTCTGCTTAATATCTTCTAACACTTTATTTTAGTAAGTCTACAACACACAACATACTGAGTACGAGAAACTTTGCAAGTACATGTCAACTTATTCTACTAAACCTAAACCTAACCTAACAGTCTACTCTGAGAGTTAGTAAACATATAGTTGTAAATTAATGAGAATTAGTTGACATGAAGTTGCAAAGATACTTAGTTAGTAAAATGTCCAAAGTGGATATCAAAATAAAGTGTAACTGGAAAGACTACCTAGAGACTAAACATGTTATATGTATGTGCCCAGTAGTCACCATTTCACAAACTTGACTTTTTGTAGTTTACACGGAGATGATTAATTAATTAAATAAATATTTGTTTAGTTTTTCACCAAAACTCATATTTTGTTGTAGATCATTAAACCATTACTCATGATATATATATATATATATATATATATTAGAGGTGATTAATCATGATTAAAGAGACTTTGGACGACTGTCACCATTTACTGAACTGGAATCAGATATTGCTAAGGAAACATGGCATACCGAGGGAAAGGTATGAGGTAGAAAACTAAGCATTAAAAGAGTAGTTCGCAAAAAAAAAAAAATTCACTGCAGGTACCTCTAGTTCTAAGGATGGAGTCAGAGTCAGAAGCCAGAATCCTCTCTAAACAACAAAATTACGTTTTTATCCTCAATTTATAACAAGAATTGTCAGATTGTCGACAGCATGAATGGCAGGTTCAACAACATCTCACTGGTTAACCATGAATTGTCTGCAACAACGTTCCTTGAATGCCTTGAATGACAAGGCAATATGAAAGCGCTACAATGATGACGTCTGGTTATATGAAAGATAACAACTACAATTGGCGTCACCCAATCATAGCACAATAAACAAGCACTAAAACCCTGCAATGAATTTGAGCAAACAAGCATCTAAAATGAGTCACTTTTGCTTTCAAAACACTTTGTACACACAATAAATACATTGCACTATTTTAATTTGATAGAGTTTTAGTATGTAAAAGGGATGTAAAGGGACCAACTAACAAAACTAAACTTGACGTATATATATGATCTTGCTGTTTCCAACTCAACTGCTAAGACTTATCTGAGCCAATAAGACAGCATTTATATATTATATTTCAAACATAGAGAGCCAATAGCTTTTAACACAGGAGGTGTAGAGTAAGGGCTTACATAAACTCTCCTGGGAGGCTTGTCATCATAGTTTGAATGCCTTTTACAAATGAACTCTCAGACAGTTGGGCTTGATAAAGGAAACATAGAAATGACATTCTAGAATGAACAATGTCCTTGACTATTTTAACACCTACAGCTTAGCTGTCAGTGTACATATGCTTTCATTGTGGCTGTGGTTGGGCTCTATCAAAACTTAGTGATACAATGCCAAGAATTCTTATTAGAACAGATGGAATGTATATGACGACAGTGAATACAACTAGAATTACAACTTGCGTTGTACAACAATGGAGATCATTTCAGAGTTATAATAATACTGTACATCAATAGAGCATAATTTATCAGAATCTTCAATAAATTACACTCTTCTATCTTTACAATAAAAAATAATGAGCTTCATCATATTAGGGTATATCTGTAGTTATCAAGCAAAACTATGGAGCAGCTAACAAAAAGTATGTGACCCTTTGTCCCTTGTATAAAATGCTGCATTGCTTTTCTTTCATCTCAGAGCAATTTGCTTTCTGTCACTCAGAGGACATGCTCAGAGCTTAATGCTAAAGCCAAGGAGAGACAGCAACAAAAGTAGGACAAAAGTAGGACAATGTCTTACCCCCCACCCCCTTCTTTCTTATCACGGTTACTGATTACATTTCATTACTAACTGCATTTTTAGGGGAATTGCTTGGGATGTCATTATCACTATTTTAATTATTCCAGAATTGTGTATTAAAAAAAAGTTTGTCTCTTTACAAAGGCTGCTCTGAAGCATCAAGCTAAAATATGCCAGGATCCAGTGTTTAGCATTATTTGTATATTATTACATTATTCATTCATATATTAATTATGTTCAGTTTTCGTTTTTTAGTTTAAGTAATTGTCATGTGCTTGTCATTTCTAAAAATATTTATATACAGTACTGTAGTTTTTCTATGTCTGTAGTACTTTATTTTTTAAATAACATTTATATTTTTAGTATTTATATTTTATTCCAGTTCACTTGAATTACAGAAAACATTTATATTATATTACAAAACTTTATATTAGATTGAGAAACATTTTAACATGAATTTTTTTTTGCAACAAAAGTAGGTTAAAATCATTCTGTGTAGGAAGAGGACTGAAATATCTGAAGGCATTATGCTACTTATGCTGCAAATTTGCCTTGCGTGATAAAAACAAACCCTGATTGATGTATCATTCAGAGTTTCCAGAAGCACATGAATAAGCACCTGCATAATTAATCAGTTAATGATTTATGCGGTCTATGTGCCTGATGCTTAATTGAATAGCAGCACAAAACCAAAATCACAACTCTTTCTGACTCTGTTGTAGCTAGTCGTCCATCATTTCTGCCTGACCTAGACCTTAACTATCACCTGTCTGTCTCACTCAGTTTGTCTGTAAAATTCCTTCTTTAGGAAAGTCATTTGCTCCAATCTCTGATTCCACAGATGTGAACCAAAACACCTGAGCCCATATCAAATCATCCTTACGCACCTGGTCTCAAGGCAGCCTAGAGCCCCAATCCAAACAGAGTGGAGATTCTCTGGTGAGTTCTGGAAGTTCATCATTTTGTTGTGAATCTAGGATAACAATTTAAAATCTTGTATACTAATAAAAAAAAAAAAAAAAAACCTGAAGATGACCTCAGAACATAAAGTCAGCATGACATCAAAGATAGCCCTTGTTAATTTCTTAACACGTTTTTGGTTTTATTGAGAACATGTCTGTCTCTCTCTAAATGTCTGATGATCCAATTGATTCCTGCTCTACATGTTTTGTCAGTAAATGTCCTGTTTCACTACATTACGAGAGTAAAATTGGTTGTACAGTTAATGGCAATTCACATTGACATGTTTTTGGACAAAGTGATGGAGATAGACACAGAAATGAGGACAAAAGCTGTCAAAATGTATTCATGAGAGCTGTCATGTTACATATAAGACAACACTCTGAAGTACAGTGGACATCTACCCAATTTCTTCTCATCCAATGAAATTTATTTAAGTCACCTTCCCTAGAGCAATTTCAACAAATTCAATGTCATGTCCACCATCTATCTGACTATCCCTTATTTTTTTATGACTAACTTGACTATGATCATTTTCTTCTTGTACAAAAAAAATAATAATAACAATTTGAAATAAATGATCCTTCTTTTGGTTGCCAGGTACTTAAATGCAAAACCACCATGTCATGTAGGTGTCCTTCCAATTCAACTACTCTGTGTTACTGTCATTGAATTAAGTTTGCATGTATGCATTGCATACCAGAAGTCAGTGAAAGAGTGGGTTTTGAAAGCATGTTGCATACATTAACTTACCAACTTAAAGATCCTGTTCTTTTTTACTTTTTTTTTTTTTTTTTTAATGGATGTGATTGTGGGTGTCAGTGGTTTTCACCTATAACACAATGGGCAGTAAAACAATGATTGTTTAGCTGATATTACAATTAAACAACATTCTGCTTTAATTAATAAAAAGAGCTCAGGGGTAAGAAACTCATTTAGTGTGAATATATAAGATGAATACTTAGATTGTGAACATGTTGTGATCGCTGGAGAGCCGCAAGGCACTTAAAAATGCATGAGTGTAAAAAACACTGAAAACAGATTTGTGCTGGAGGCATAAAAAAACAAACATCTTGTCAAATGCGGGAATACTTCATGGTGTCTGGTTTGAAGGGTGAAATTGATTGATATGTACAGACATTTGAAGCGACTTTCTCTTCTAAGCTTTTCCCGTCTACCGTCTGAAACTGATTTTGCATTCATGATGCAAAATGTTGATGTGATCTGTATGCATGTTGTCAATGCCAGAGAATAACCTCCAGGCCCAACAGTAGACTGGACAGTAATTATTCTTTTTTTCAGTTACCGTAGGGTATGTTATAAATGTCAGGCTGAGCTGTAAAATATGTGTGCTTTAAAAGGTGTATATAGCATTCATAAATGCATTTATAAAAAATAATTAAATAAATAATATAAAATATTAAAATAATTACTTACAAAGGTCAAAGCAAAATCAACAAACTGTACTACCACACTTTTAAATATAAAAAGGTAAATTAAAGTGAAATATATATTTGTATCGTTTATGATATATGTTTGTTTACAGTATTATATATACACATATATATATATAATTATGTATTGTTATATATTAAATATATAATATATATTTATCATTTACAATATTAAATGAACTGACATATACATACATTTATATGCATTTTATATATTTGTGACCTATTTAAATAATACTTATTTAAAATATTAAAATAAGTGAGTTGGTGAATCTAATTGATTTTTCTAGAAGGAAAATATTACCATTTAAAGGTTGCCTGCTCTTTGCAGCTGCATCAAAAATGTGAAGTACAAACAGGATAACGGGAGATGTCTCGCTGTCCCCTGCTGAGTCAGAGTATATGAAGACCCTTTAAATCTCCCTCGAGGCCATAGCATCCATCAGACACCGTGTGTGGGGTCCTGCAGGGCGCATGATTGAGCTCTCCATGACTTGGGACAGACAGCAAGCCCAGAGGTCCTTTTGTCCCTGAACAGCACACATGCAGGCAGGGCACAGGTTAATGAAAAACACCAGCTTCATCCCCACTGAGCACCTGACAGATTGAGGGATGCAGGAGTGGAGGGCTTTTAACAGCAGAGGGATAATCTAAAAATACAATATATTTACTATAGTTGTGCTTTATATGCAGGTGACTGCAAAACACAGACATTTAGCATTTGGAAACAGCTTAAGAAACCGTATCCAAATGTTGAAACATCTTACGGACGCCTACTGACATGGCTACTCTCATACCAGAAATTGAAATAAATCTTCCATCAACGTGTGTGAAATGAACAGTCACAGCAAAGGAGAAGGAGAGAGAAAAATGTCTCCCAGGGAATCCGGCAGATGTAATTGTTATTCAAAACAGCAGAGTCAGAAAGAGGTGAGCTCTTCCTGGGTGAGCAGATTGCTCTTTCTCCCTGAAGGAAGAGAGGAGCACTGGTCTTTCTGAATATCTCCGAATCAAATTCACTTATTAACCACACAGAATTATCCTGCTCACTGCATCTTTTCAGGGGCCTTATCCACTGGATCTCATTTGCAAAGACAACAGTCTTTCATCTTGCACAACTGATAATAGTTTATTTCCTTCTGCTGGTAAGTGAAAATGTTTGGGAGAAGAGTATGTATGATATTACAAAATAGATAATGAAAGAAAAAGGCTTTGAGAGTTTTTCTTTTCAGTATCCCAGGTCTGGATCTTTGGGTTTGTGAGTTACTTCCATGGCAAAAATGCTAGAGTTTCCCCAGATCACAATGCACAGATTATAACTTTAGAAGGGTTTTGTTTTACATCCTTAGATTTAAGGTGTTCATGGCCATTGGTGCATGTTTGCATGTCTTCTGGTGATAATATTTGATGTGAATCATGGATCAAACTTGGATTAATCCTTAATGTTGACACTTTAGTAAAGGGACCCATTCTAACTATTAACTTGCTGCTTATTAGCATGCCTATATTAGTAACATATTGGCTGTTTATTTGTACTTATAAAGCACATATTCTTAATGCAGCACATATTATACTGTATATGTATGGTATAATTTAACATTTAACTTCTAACTAAAGACATTATTAGCAGGTTTGTGACTGCCAGATTCACGGCATCAACTGAAGCAGGATTCTGACACTTTCCCCTAAATGGGAATATGTAAACGTAAAATAATACCTACACTGATTAAATACCCAAATAAAGAACTCATCTAAGATGCTGATCAGACTATAATTGGAATTTCAGCTTGAATTTAAGGTTTCACCTTTAAATCGATTTTAATATAGGCTACTAATAATAAACCGTTAAAAGGAATTTTAATTAAATGACAACTGTACTTGAAAAGTAATTAAAATGAAATAAAATAAACTAAAATAATTAAATAATAAATGGCTGTTTTTCATAATAATAATAATAATAATAATAAAAAAAAAAACATGTCCAAATCTTTTAAAGAGTCACTTTTACATTTCTCAGATCACAGCTGAAATCCTTATCTGCCTCAAGCTCCACATCAAGTCTGCAGTGCTTTGGTATTGTACATTAATGGAATTGCCATAATCTGTCATATCTATTTTCTATACATTAAGACTTCTTTTAAATGTGTACTGAACTGATTAATTGAATCAGGGAGTCTTGGTGAATTGAAACATAAAGCATTAGATCAATCAATCAATCAATCATCAACCAGTTCTCTAAAAAAGCTTAGAGGTGCATTTCATGAAGCTTTATTTGGGAAGCATACTATATACCAACAGAAAACATCACAGTGTTACTGCTTCTGACAATGGTAGAACAACAATGAAACAGGCAGGGTCAAAAGCTGTGAAGAAGATGGGGAATAAGGATTAATGGTGGAAGGAAAGGGAGGCATAACAGTGAAGTTAGAAGAGGCCAAGAACTGTTGAAACTGATGTATGCCATACATAAAAAGTGCAGGCCTGTGCATATTCAATCATTGTCATGCCATAGTTTACAACAGGAGCTACTGACAGAGTATACTGTAATATTGAAGACATGGCTAAACAGTGAAACATCTTGTTTGTGAACCAAGGACTTGTCCTTTGCTGTTTGTTTGAATTGTTTTGAAAAATGCATCTTTAAAATGTTAAAGAGGATTCAAGAAATATACCAAAGCTGTGAAAACTGTAATAGATTCTAGAGTCAGTGGGTGTTGCTTACAATATTGATTTTTTTTGTCAGGTGTAAAAACTTTTTTTTTCTTTTGTTCAAGGTGATGTGAAGGATTTAGAAACCAGTAACCACAAAGGTTCCTCATATGAGACTAATCAATCGGCTATCAGCAAAGCTTCTGCTACTCAATTTGAAAGTTTTTTGGTAGCTACTCTATGTTTATTAGTCACAGGAGTTCTCTTTTCGTCAATAATGTGGGAGTGACCAGCTCTCTCCAGTCCCAGCAGAGGGAGACTTCTAAGCACTGAAATGATCAGTGAAAGATTAATTGGACAGGACAGAGCCATCTCTGCAAGGCTTGATTCTCCTTAATTATTCACCCTGGCCGCTGGGATCTGCTGTTAATGTATCATTACAAACACCTACAGATGCTAAACTGAGATTTGCAACACGAACAAAACAGCAGGCAAGGAAAAATAACTATGAATCTCTCATTATAACGATAAAATATTTGTTTCACTTTATAAACCTTGCCTTGAATTATTAATACTGTCTTCTATGTTTTGCCAAGTAAAAAGCCGTTTACTTCATACTGGTGAAACAAAGCAAATCCACTGAGACCTGAGTAGGGTTAATCTGAAGACCGTTTTCCTTGCCAGCCACTGTTTTATGATCAAACAACAACCTTGTAAGGTGGAAGGACATCAAACTGCTTGATGTTCAAAGTTTTTAAATCTTGTTTAGGGCTCTAGCGTGACCCTTTGGGCGTTGAAACCGATGACATGGCTCTATGTCGAGCACACCCCTCTGAGAGATTCTTACATGTGCAATATCTCAATTTCACTCTCTCCAGGTCAGTGATGCTCAGCCAGGCGAAGCGCGGCGATCAATGGAGGCAGAGAAGCTCAAATTGCCAGCAGTGTAAACCGACCCCAAGATTTATTTGCTTAATTAGTTGGATCCTCAAATGTACAAGCGCAATAAAAATGCCAAGGCTCCTTATTCTCCCTCTCCCTCTTTTTCCCCCTTCTTGTTTTCTTTCACACTCAAGCACACACTTTCTGCACAACTAGATTATGAGATAGAGCACGAAAAAGATGTTAGTATGTATGAATATATCCTGTAGATAAAATGTAATAATTTATTTAAAAATAGCTCAAATAAATTATTGATTAAAAATAAATAAATAAATATATATATATATATATATATATATATATATATATATATATATATATATATATATATATATATATATATATATATATATATATATATATATATATATATATATATATATATGTGTGTGTGTGTATGTGTGTGTGTGTGTGTGTGTGCCTGAAAAAAAAAAGTGAATTTGATTTACTGAATTCCATCATTAATTTTAATTTGGTTTAGTTTTACTGTTATTGCTATTTGTTGATGCCATCTGATGAATAGAGAGATAGACAGAACGATTGTTAGACAGATAAAATGACAGAAAGATCAACTGGTGGATGGATGGATATAGAATTATTGATTGATATACTGTAGAACAACAGATAGAACAACAAAGATGATGGATGGATGGATGGATGGATGGGTAGATATTGAATGGGACAGAGGCCTTGGGCTGCTACATGAAGAGGTCACTGTCCCAGAAACAGAAGCAGCGTTGGGAACTGTTGTGTCTCTGCACCTTGATTCACTCTGAAGTGTTATTCTGTATGATTCGTCTCAGCTGATGCTGATTAGACCCAAGTAGCTGTTGCATAACCTGCATGGAAGGAAACACACTGCTCTGCTCATGTCCTGTCGTTAAGGCTCAGTGTGGCAAAACAAATGAACGCCCACAGAAGCAGCATTAGAAGCTGTCTAGAGCGAAACAAGACCACTGCTGTAGAACTGTAGCAGGATGTTACGCTGATGAAACTCGAATGGCTAAGCAGCACTGTGCCCCAGGGAGTGGTTAAAAAAGAACAAGCTGGATTAGTCTGGGTTGGTCTTAATCACTGGGAAAAGTGTCAAAGTGCCTACTGAGAGCACTAGTTCTGGGGACTGTATAGTAAAATTGGACAGAACATTTCTGACAAGGTCAGTTTATGGGCAGTGGTCAAATTACGCTAAAGCTTGCCTATGGGGGAAGGGGTGATATTTCAAACCAAGTAAGAGGATCTAAAGAAAAAAAAAAGATGACAACACCAGGGTAGCATGTACATTTATTTATTTATTTTTCTCAAAGGAGGTCATATTCACAAACTAATGTTCTCCTATATCAAATTCTAAAGCACTATAAATTATTTCATTTTTAAGTTAGCAGGGAGTCACTTTTGAAAGAATCAGTGGTTTAAACGAATCTACTGAATTAATGATTTCAATGACTCACTCATAAAGGCAGTCATCGCTGCCACCTACAGTAAAGTGCAAAAGATGTTCACATGTTTAAAAGTCAACAGGTCCAGTTTAAAATAACTTTTCTATTTGAATATATTTTACAATTGTATTTATTCCTGTGATGCCAAGCTGGTTGTCAGCAGCCATTACTAAAGTCTCCAGTCATGTGATTCCCTCAGAAATCTAATTTCTAATATGTGCCGTTTCATATTTTTGTGGGAACTGTGAAACTTTTTCAGCATTGTTTGATGAATAGAAAGTTCAAAAACAACAGCATTTATTTGAAATATACATTTTTGTAACAACGTAGAAGACTTCACTGTCACTTTTGATCAATTTAATGGATCCTTGCTGAATAAAAGCAACATATATAGAAAAACCTTCTGACCCAAGACTTTTAAAAGGTAGTGGATCTATCATATCTGCTCCTGCCAAGAGCATCAGTGACAGGACAGATTATGAAGACAGCAGACTGCTGATGGGTTAACAGACTCTCTTCCAGCCTGAGGCTTCCATGTGAGCAGGTCAAATGAAGAAGCAATACAGTAAGTGTGTCCCCGAGAGACCAGCACCACTTTTCTCCCATTGCCACACTCCTAGCACAGTCACTGAGCCTGACAGCTGCTATTGATGTCAATTATGATAATTAATTAAATGCTTCCTGGGGAACAGACGGCAGTATTCAGCACTTCTCTCTCGTCTCTCATCCTCACTCTCGAAAGTCATTTCAACAGTCCTTTCTCAACGCACTAGCCATAAATTGTGCCAGTTCTCAGATTTTTTTCATCAGTTCACAGATGGCATGCCGTCAAGCTATATGTTCTATACCTACCTACTCATTTCTGTTGCGCATAGATGATCTGAAATCGTGAATTATTAAGAGTCAAGTCGTAACTTAAAGGTTGCCTCCTTTCATGAATGTGTCAAAATATTTCAGTTTGGCTTTTAAATTATTGACTGTTGTTTGGTATGCGCTTTGAAGAGTTAACGGCACATCAAGTGATTTAATCATTTTGCATGCTGACTTTCAAGTGTTTCCCCTGGCACAGACCCAAATATAAGCGTGAAGTATAATTAAACAAACTAAATTCATCAAGATGTCTTTTTTTGACGCGCATGGTTCCGTTTTTAGTGAGAGCATAGCAAATGCATTCAGCGTGATAGATGCTGAATGCCATCTTGTTGCCGCAGATTGTCCCATTAAATTACATTCATAACAACTCTTTGTATATTTTTCCAGAGGGCTCAGAGACAATGTGTCCTATTATTCTATTATTGAGTTTGCTGCGCTGTAAATAGTATGTGATGTCAAAACAGTAAATCAAAACATGCTGGTGGCTGCATCAAGGGGAAAAAAACCCCAACAAAACACACTTCATAGCCTTTTCTAACTAATGAGTTTAGCAATAATAGTAATTTCTGCAAAGACAAAATTAATGCTTCACAGTACAGTGCTATTTCAGAGAATTATGTGCCTCAGACTTTCTTGCAGCAGTTTCTGAAAGGTACCAGGTGTTCCAGATTAACAATGACATATGTGCACAAAGCGAGGTCCATGAAATAGAAATGGTTTAGTGAGTCTGGTGTGGAAAAACTTGACTGACCTGCACGGAGCCCAGACCTGAACATTCAATGATCTGAGACATCGACTGTGAGCCCAAAATCAGTGCTTGGCCTCATTGATGCTCTTGTGTCTGAACAGAAGCAAATCCCTGCAGTCATGTTCCAACATCTAGTACTGCAGAAAGCCTTACAAAATGAGAGCAAGCTGGAAAAGATTAATGCCTATGGATCTGAAAATCAAGCGTAAGCATTAGTTCTGGCAGGTCAATTGATTAATTAAGTGTATAAATTATTTTATTTATACTGTCATTATAATTTACTTAGAAATTATTTAAAAATATTAATACGTTTTTGGTTATATATTTTTTTATTTATCTATGCATTCTTTCATTATTATAATTTATTTAGATTTTTTTTAAATAACATTACATTTTAGTTAGAAAATATACAAAATTCATTTATGCATGTGTGCATTTATACTTAAAAGTACATTTTGTAAAGATGTATTCAGGCAAACTGGGACACACCATTGAGATGACTGGGAAAAAAATGTCCCAATTAACCTAAATTAACCATGCTATATATATTTTTTGCGCTTAAATTGAGCAGAATCACGGCTACACACAGCCACTTAACTTCCTGAAAGTCCTGGCCTTATGCTGGGACTGATAGATGGTTCCCACAAGGTCCACATTGTCCTCATTGTGACGACATCTGTTCCACTCGTTGACTACTGTTATTGATTTAATATTTCTCTGCCCGCCAGCCGGGCTCCGCAATGCACCTGCCACCATCAATTCCTTAATGAAATTACCTGTGTATTAGTAATGGCTGGTATGACCCCATCAGTCCCATCATTCTTGCTAAATGAATAAATGTAAAATCCCTAGCAAACCTTTAATCCTGCTTGTCTGGCTCCAAAGATAAAGAAAAATTCCTACCAGGACTGAAGCTTATGAGACAACATACTATTTTAAATGGGCTTTGGTTGCCTTTAAGTAGACAATGTAAATGTTTTCAACCTTTTGCAGACCTTAGGTTTAGAATCCAAAGACTTCTCCATCCTTCAATGTCTCAATACGCAGCTCTGTGCCATTTCAAATGCAATAATGTCTTGCTGACATGTTACATTAATGGGCCTTTTGAACCTGACAGCAGTGTCACGTTGCTTTAAGAACTTCCGTTCTGCAAAAGCATCTGTTCTGACAGCTTTAATTGAATTTTCACCCTGGTTGTCAGTTATACAAGACGACATTGTTAGAATGTCCCACACAGACTCAGTTTAGATGCATTCATCAACACCAAAACTAATCGATTATGTCTTAATGATGGTTGGACAATATTGAATGAGAAAATGAACACGTTCATTATAAAGCCAGAAAAGGATTATACCACCCTTCTAAATGATGCCGGTTATAACTTCCACATCTTCTACAACTTCCACATATTGGATTATTAAGCCCTGAGCAACAGCCATATGTGGACAGATTGTCTCGTTCTGCAAGATTAATTCACATCAATACTAATTAATCCTGATCGATGCAGCATTATTTTGCTGGCTTCCTGACGTGGTCTAAAGGTGAGGACATTAATAGACTGCTGTGTTGGCAAAGCTCAGTACGCCATGAGTCTTTTATGGTTTGCAGATTCAGTTCCTCTTGGCTATTTGTCAACAGAGGACGTTGATGAGGACTTGTTAATACAATGATAAACATCTTCTCTTTATTTCTGTGCAGAACAGTTTGAATGTTGTGCATCATATGAAACAGAAAGAGCAAACAATTTTGCTTTATACTGTATATTTCACATACAATGTTGTTTTGAAGGGAGATAACACATTTGGAAGATGGTATTACTTATGGTATCACAAATGACTTGATGGCGTGTCTTTCTGGAGTGTGCTTTATTCCTCCCGTCACAATACACGTGCAAGTGAACACAAACAAGTATGTATGTATATACTGAGAGAGAGAGAATGTGGTGTCTATCTCTAAAGTGTCTCTTCAATCTTCCCTAGACAAAAATGGGGGGAGGGTGGATTTCATGCATTTTGCAAGTTTATTAATGTTTAGAAAGTGAATGCTCTTTGAATTCATATAAATGGACATATGGACTTCTGTGGCTTATGTGCAATTCACTGAACTGAATTTACTGTCAATACAGCCAAACCTTCAAAAGACACACAGCCATTAAGTGGCTAATGAAGGAAAGCAGTTTTTAGCTGACAGTGTGTGGCGTTCAGCTGAAGAACATTCTTTGTGTTTTTGTTAGCTATTACATTTAAATTAAAATGGATACACTTGCAAAATGTAGGCTAATGACAAGCTGCGACTCGAAATACATTATAGATGTTTGAGGTAATGAAAGAAAACGTTCTTTCAAAAGCTAAAGTAGTCAGGAATTAATAGGCATTTGTGCCTGACTTCTTTTGTGAAGCATTTCAAGGACAAAACTCAAGAACAATCACAGAATTGTCACTGAACACTTTCAGACAGAGATAAACAGGAACAAAAATAAATCAACTAGCATGACAGCATACTTCTGGAGACACGCCTTGTGATTTTAATATATGATTTTCTCAATTTACTAAAAAGGTTTCTAATACAAGTGAATAAAGATAATTTATCAAAATTGCTTTCAGCATTGAGACTCATTAAACTTCCAGTGATTGATGTAAATTGCAATGCTGTATGCACATAAAATTGCTAGTGTTGCCTCTGGTATTTTTTCCATATAACCCATATTTTGTGCATTCTTTCTGAACAAAGTTGATGTCCAAAGATTTTTCTCCATTCTTTATAGGGATGCATTGATCTGATACTCAATATCAATTCCACTTGGAGTTATATTAAAGGGATCATATGACGTTGCTAAAAAAATTTTTTTTGTGTATTTTATGTAATGCAACATGTTCATATGGTTTAAGGTGAAAAAAAATATTTTCCACATAATTTACATTATTGTTGCTCTTCTATGCCTGCCTTTTCTGAAACACTTTGATTTTTACAAAGCTCATCGCTCTGAAAAGCAAAGTGTAAGCTAATTGACCAGCTATCCAGTGCTTTGTGATTGGCTAAATACCTCAAGCGTCCTGCTCACATGTTAAGTGAGCCTTAACCACTCCAATGCGTAGAATAATATTAATTATTATTATTAATTAAATAATAACAAACATCTACATTCACTATATTATCCCGTATCCACTGTAGCTCCCATGACCTAATCTCCCAGAATGCATTGCGGCTGTGACGACACATTCCCATTCTCTTTCATATGCTTTCATATTATACTTTTTCACAATGAAAGATTATCAGTAGTTTTTTTTTTTATCTGTTCAATTTATCACATTGCTGCCTTCATTACTGAGCTATGCATTTAAAATAAATATATTTTAATCGATAGATAGATTATTTTTCATGAATGTATTTTACAATAATACAAAGAGCAATGTGTAACATTTTACCGGATTTAGTCCTACACTTATTAACTTTTATTTGTTCCCCACTACATAATGTTGTTCCACTAAATGTTTAGTTTAATGTTTTTATAAAATTGTGCACCCATCATTTTTCTAGAATAACTTTTTTTTTGCTGAATTATCCACTAACCTAGTATATAATCAAAGATTACGATTATATATTTTTTCATTTGTTATTTTTCATTAAAATGAAATTGGCTTTATATAGCAGATTGTGTTTAACACACACAAGAGTGATGATCAGGTCATCACTCGGATTGGATTGGAATTCCTAATCCTTTCTCTATTGCTGACAGCTAACAAGCTAGTTTAAATTATCGTTAGCTTGTAGCTTTGCAAAACTTCCCCAATGCTAAAGTTTTAGTGTTTATCTTAATTCCCCATATCACTTATTCTTTTGGGACTAGATGATTGATTGCCTCCATTAACTTCCATAAGATTTTGTTTTCTTTCTCTTTTTTGGCTTACGGCTCTTGCATATGCTCCACAATTGAATCTTGTGTATAGTTTTCCTCTCAGCATCTTGTCTTGTCCTGTACAATGGAGAGAAGCGTGTCTCCTCCATCTGCTTGGCTGCGTCGTGTTATCACTGCCAACACTAAAGCTGGAAGAAACCAGCACACGATAAGATCTGCTGCCTTTGTTGTAATTTCAAGCAGACACAGGCGATATGGTCTACATGTCTACCAAGATTCTCATGCTAACAATATTTTCATAAGGCACAGGCTTGAGATAAAGTCTGTGAAAATACCACTACACTGAAGATAGGTAAAACTGTCAGAATAAAGTATAATACTTTTTGATGAAAGAATAGTCTTTTGGATAAAACAGAAACATGCTTTTTGTGCTACCTTCTTTTGTTGCTGCATATTAGATTTTTGCTGACTGTTGCAAAGTAACTACAGAAAATCTGAACATGATAACCAAGAGGGCTGATAGAGGGCAATAATCAACACATACTTTTCTGTCTCAAACTCTGTAATTAATTATATATATATAAAAAAAAAAAAAACTTATATGCAACACTGGGAGCCAGGCACTGATTCGTATTCATTTAGTCAGAGACACATTTAGTTAAATTCTGCTTTTCCTCACTTTGCTTTTGATTCTGTAGCTAATACATTAGGAATAAAAATAGTTATGAATGGCATAAATTAAATAAATAGAGTTTTTAGTTGTAATGTAAGTGCACCAAATGTACCAGTTTAAGTTTAATTCTGACAACTTGATTGAGAATTTTTGTGACAGTAAATTACTGTTTCTGACTGTAAAAACACATTATTTCATCTGATCTGTTTTATATTTAAAAAGAAAAGATTGCCTGAAGTAGCTTGAATTAGTTTAGATTAGTTTTTGCTAGTTGCTTATATTCTTTAAAAAAAAACAGATTTATTGTATTATTAAACTACAAAAAATTACAATATAACCAGGAAAGCTAGTTGTTTTCCTAAACCTTTTACACATTAATGTAAGGAAGAATGTGTTGACAAATCAAGGAAGGCACAGTTTTAAGAAGGTAAAGGAAAACCACTATGCCATCTGACAGCAGGCTTAATAAATGTCTTTTCTCTTCGCATTTGGGATTTCCAAGAGAACAACCTTATAGGACCTGAAGCTGCAAAATCTCCAGTAATTAAATCTGGATTTAAATAACGTGCAGGCTGGAATAAACTCATAACTGAGCAGCAGATGTAGAAGTGCACAGATTCACATTGACAGCTTTGCCCAAGGGGCTGCACATAGGCAGTCGAGTGGGAGAGTGTTGCACTTCGTGATGCCGTGTTTGTTTAACACCTTTGGGAAATATCAAGCATGGTCTCGGTTCTACACACTGTCTCAGCCACTTCAAAGAGTAAATACAGTAAAGAGGGGGGCGTGAGGAAGAAACAAACATGAAGTTTGGTTTCCTCTCATATCTTTTAAAAAGTCAATGAAATTTGACTTCTTGTTGACAAGAGAGCTTAACGCCCCTACATGAGCATTAAAAAGCAGCTGTTGCCTTTGAAGATAAACATTTATACTAATACAGTATATGGTTTTATATCAAAAACATGCCTCATACATTTTAAGAGATGTCTAACGTAGCATTTCACTTATAGGAACAAGAAAAAGTATGTACTTTATAGAATTAAGTCTTTGTCAAATGATATGTACTGTATAGATAAAATAGCATTTTACTAGTTCATTTTTAATTATTATTACACTCATGTAGATTTTATATCTATTATGATCTGGATTAATAAATTATCTGTGGTCAAAGAGTAGGATAATTTAAAACGAATTAAAGATGACCAAAGTGGTAAAACTGTGACAGTTAAAAAAAACCATATACAGTTTCACTTATACTTTGATTACTACAAAGCCACATCTACCAAATTTACACAGCTTACAGGCTGTACAGTGGTACATATCAATGGTTCAAGTCTGCCTGTAATGCTCCATGACCATCTAAATCCACTGTTTACAATAAAAAAAATGCATGAACAGTAATCTTTGAGTAATGCAACAGTCTAGCCTATGAGTAAATGATGGCAGTATTTTCATTTTTGGGTAGACTATCACTTGAAATTTTTTATTCACTTCTGAATAATTCCTCATACTCACAATTGTCCCATAAGATTAGACTTCAAATCCCAAGAAAATATAATCATGCAGTGACCCTTTTTCAAATTCCAATTACCGCTATTAACAAACCATTAACTATGACTTTTGCCTCAATAAAGTTCTAATTTGCTGCTTATTAATATTAAGGTAGTTGTTAAGTTTAGGTATTGGGTATGGTAGGGATGTAGAATATGTGGTTTATAAGTACTAATGAACAGCCAATATGTTTATAATAAGCCAACTAATAAGCAACACATGAGAACCGGTTCCTATACGAAAGTGTTATGAATAATCTGTAATTGATTCCCAACAAAATAATTCAAACACTCAAACATTTTTACATGATGATTCAAATTAACAGGATTGAAATGATAGACACTCCTTAGATTTATTTAAAATGTGTATTTAAGTATTTTAAAGCACCTAAATCTAAATATGCAGAATAAAAGAAGAAATTAAAAACAATTGAGAAGAGAAAAAATGGTTTACTTCGAATATGAAAACATGCAGAGAACAAGTGAAAATGTGAGTTCATCTTGTATGTAAGGACCAAAAAGGTCAGGATGTTCAAACTGAGACTTTTTTCTCATATCAGTTCATTAATGAACTACATGACATAGCTACATGCATGAGAAGATACATTATAACATTACATACTGTAAATACGGCAAAAAATACGTTACTAGTGTTCCTGACACCCTTGATAACTTAAAACCCTACAGCACCTCTGTGCCATAACAAGAGAACCGGAGTGCCAACTCTTAAACCCAGAGACGGTTTGGCCCCCCCTTGATTTGCCAGAGTAATTGGTAACTGGAACATTAACCCTAAAGGGATAAAGTGCAGATCTGTGAGGCTATTAGCAAAGCCCTTTCATAAGACTTTTGGTCTGTTAAGGTTCATATCAAATGCATGATAATTAGGCAGCTCCTTTTCTTTTTTCTTTTTTTGTGACAATACCCCAAAGCCACATGTCTCCTTTCTAAAAATATAAAAAGACAATTTAAAGTCAAACTCTCTGGCAGAGTGATATAAAACCCTTGAAATGAAATCAATAGCTTTCTACTTGCATCACAAAACCCATACTTCAATGAACTGCAGGCCAAATAACCATTCAAACATATCCTTCATCATGAAAGGACAATACACTGGCAGTGAAAGGTAATGATGCCAACAAAATGCCATTTTACAATACAACCTGCCAATACTATCCATCTGATTCACTCCAGACCAGATCTCTTATTCTTTGTCTTTGCTCACTGATAAACAACAAAATCAATAACTCACACTTAACATGTTGCGAAACTGACACATCAAATACAGCATGTTTCCATGGGCTTTTTGTTTGTTTTAGCAGAGAGCTCAAAGTGTCAGAGAGATAAAGTAACTTTTGCGGTTCACCATTATTAGTCATTTTATGGCATTTCAATGCAGAATATTTGTCTGTAAAAGGATTGCTTAATGGAAACAAATTACAGCGCTTCTCTTTTCGTCGATTCACATTATGGACTCACCTGGGAATGTAGCAGATGTTCAGATGGGTTTTATTCTGCCATAATAACAGGAAAGGATTTACATGTGGGTAGAAAGTGAAAAAAGAAAACATATCACTCTCTACCCATTGTGCAATTGCAATTGCATTTTTATATATATAATACGAGCAATGCATTATATTATTAGTTTTAAAAGAACATTTGTTCACCTTCATTTTGAACAGAATATGTATTCCAGAAAGAAGGGTTTTAAATGAAACTAATTAAACTGTTAATTTGGAGCTCTTAGTGTTTCAAAAAATAAATAAAAAGATATATATATTTATGTTTCTTCATGTTGTGCATCTACTCAACACAACAATAACATCTAATGCAAGCTTAAACAAGTAAAACATCTCTCCTATCATAAGCATAAAACCATTTAACCACACAGCTGAGAGCGTCACCAGTCCTCAGCAAAGAAAAATAAATGTTATTGGGCTTTGATGCTTAAGTAGTCAAGGGTTTTTGCACAGCCGAGAGCACTTTTAAAATGCAAAGGTAGGAGATAAAATATTTATAGCACTACATAATTAAAATGCCTCTAGTGTTAATGAAACAAGTTCATCTTGATGCCCTAGTATTGTAGGGCAGCATGAATAATCCTTTTGTCTAATAGCTTGAAAAAAATTCACAGAAAATCTTAATACAGTAAATGATTAAAGAATTGCAGAGATTTCGAATCTGTTGGAAATTTTATAGGCTTTTATTCTTGAAATAAATCAACAGTAAAGGTTTTTAAAGTAACAAGTAAAGTTTGTGTATGTTCAAATTATTTATCTGCTGTGAAGATGAAATGTCTTATATTCTGAGTTCTAGAAAGCCATACAGTACATGTCTAGTCTGAGAAGACATCCATAATTTACTCAGATGTGTCTTTTGAATTGAAGACTGTATATGCTTAAGACACTCGATTATATAAAATGTATCAAATAATATTTAATAACAGCTTCTCCAACATAAAAGATCTTATGTCTTGATCCAAACACTTCTGGATTTGACTGTCATGCAAAAAGTTAAATAATAATAACCCTAGCACAGCTTTCATAAAGATTTTATGAAATATAATATAATCCGATATCTTGTGGTTAGACTTTGCTATATCTTTCACTTTCACAAAATTTGGGACAACAGAATTGCTGCTGAAAGAAAGTCAAGTGTAGTTAAAAACTTCAGCACAGGAGAACTGTTGGCATCAAGTTTCCTAACTTGTTTTGAATAGGTTTTCATGCTCTCCTCCATCAGCACTATCCATTATCACTACCAGTAAATCAATCTCTATTCGACAGCAACAGAATCAAGTTTGCGTCAGAGTAGGATTCCTCCTTGACTGGATTATACAAAATGGATTTGTGTGGGGTTTGCTTTCTGTATACTGCATAGCTGGAAATGTAAAGAGTATTTCATGTTGAAGTGTTAAGACAGAAACTGGTTTTCCAGCTGTAAGTTTTAAAGACTAGTTTTAATGACTGTTAAAAGTTAAACTCATTGCATTCAAATACTTAACTGCCCAATTATAATTCAGTTGTATAAAGTGCTATCAAACGATTAACTGAATCCAAAATAAATGTTCTGTGTGTGCGGTGTATATACAATATGTATATATTTAAGAAAAAATATGTTATGTTTACTCACATATACACACACACACACACATACATAAAATATATACACAGTGGGTACGGAAAGTATTCGGACCCCCTTAAATTTTTCACTCTTGGTTATATTGCAACCATTTGCTAAAATCATTTAAGTTCATTTTTTTTCCTCAATGTACACACAACACCCCATATTGACAAAACAGAATTGTTGAAATTTTTGCACATTTATCAAAAAAGAAAAACTGAAATATCACATGGTCCTAAGTATTTAGACCCTTTGCTCAGTATTTAGCAGAAGCACCCTTTTGGTCTTTTTGAGAAAGATGCAACAAGTTTTTCACACCTGGATTTGGATCCTCTGCCATTCCTCCTTGCAGATCCTCTCCAGTTCTGTCAGGTTGGATGGTAAATGTTGATGGACAGCCATTTTCAGGTCTCTCCAGAGGTGCTCAATTGGGTTTAAGTCAGCGCTCTGGCTGGGCCATTCAAGAACAGTCACAGAGTTAGCTGTGTGCGTAGGGTCATTGTCTTGTTGGAAGGTGAACCTTCAGCCCAGTCTGAGGTCCCGAGCCCTCTGGAGAAGGTTTTCGACCAGGATATCCCTGTACTAGTCCACATTCATCTTTCCCTCGATTGCAACCAGTCGTCCTGTCCCTGCAGCTGAAAAACACCCCCACAGCATGATGCTGCCACCACCATGCTTCACTGTTGGGACTGTACTGGACAGGTGATGAGCAGTGGCTGGTTTTCTCCACACATACCGCTTAGAATTAAGGCCAAATAGTTCTATCTTGGTCTCATTAGACCAGAGTCCTTCAGGTGTTTTTTTAGCAAACTCCATGCAGGCTTTCACTGAAGAGAGGCTTCCGTCGGGCCACTCTGCCATAAAGCCCCGACTGGTGGAGGGCTGCAGCGACAGTGATCTTTGGGCTCTTCTCCCCTGATAGCTCAGTTTGGCTGGACGGTCAGCTCTAGGAAGGGTTCTGGTCATCCCAAACATCTTCTATTTAAGGAGTATGGAGGCCACTGTGCTCTTAGGAACCTTAAGTGCAGCAGAAATTTTTTGTAACCTTGGCCAGATCTGTGCCTTAACACAATTCTGTCTCTGAGCTCTTCAGGCAGTTCCTTTGACCTCATGAGTCTCATGTGCTCTGACATGCACTGTGAGCTGTAAGATCTTAAATAGACAGGCGTGGCTTTCCTAATCAAGTCCAATCAATATAATCAAACACAGCTGGAGTCAAATGAAGGTGTAGAACCATCTCAAGGATAATCAGAAGAAATAGACAGCACCTGAGTTAAATATATGAGTGTCAAAGCAAAGGGTCTGAATACTTAGGACCATGTGATATTTCAGTTTTATTTTTTAATAAATCTGCAAAAATGTCAACAATTCTGTGTTTTTCTGTCAAAATGGGGTGATGTGTGTGCATTAATGAGGAAAAAAAGCAACTTAAATGATTTTAGCAAATGGCTGCAATAAAACAAAGAGTGAAAAATTTAAGGGGGTATATATATATATATATATATATATTTGTTTGTATTATGGTAATCTTTTAATAAATCTATCCACATTTACAAGCGCTAAAGTGATAACAAGCCCAAGAGATCAGACATTTTAAACAAGAAAATGCTTATTATACACAAAATGCACTCCATAATTAAGCAAATATGTCAATCAATAAGGGACCAGAAACATATTTTAGATAAAACTATGATAAAACGATACCATGCTTTCATAGTGATTACATCTCATGATACAATACACGCTGATGCATTGTAGTCTAATTCGTCCAAAAAATATTTTTCAATTTACAACAGAATTTGTAGTTCTGTAAAAATCTTAAATAATATTCCTTACTCGAATAAAACTTTCATTAAAGAATTAAATAAATAATAAAATGTACAGCCCTAAAAAAATACACATTTTCTTATACATTTCAAAATTGTAAAAAAATTTACCTAAATGTGTCTTTTAAATGTCCACTACTGAAGATGTAAAACGTCTCGGTTACGTCTGTAACCTCGGTTCCCCGAGAAGGGAACGAGACGATGCGTCGATAACGCTTTGGGAACGCATTCTGCGTGAGTGCGTCTGAAGCATCCATGTCAACTAGTCCAATGGCGAGAGTGAGCGTCAGGAGTGACGTCACGACCAGGAATTGATAAAAACCCCAACCGGAGCAACCGGTGTTAGCTTCGACAGTGCCGAAGCAAGTCGATCACAGGAACGAAGGAAGTATGGCAGGGAGACGCATCGTCTCGTTCCCTTCTCGGGGAACCGAGGTTACAGACGTAACCGAGACGTTCCCCATCGAGGGAGAGACGATGCGTCGATAACGCTTTGGGAACGAGAATACCCAAACCGCCATATTACAAGTGCCTGAGTGTCAGACAGAAAACCCAACGCCTCTAGAATTAAAAACCTGAGACCCGGGAGTAGCGTCCAGGTCTAGGCTATAAAACCTGACGAATGTGAGTGGCGAGGACCAGCCTGCCGCATCACAAACATCCTGAAGAGAGGCCCCAGATAATAAGGCTCTAGAGGCCACCATACTCCTAGTAGAATGAGCTCTGACCCCCAAAGGGCACGGTAGGTCAGAAGACTCATAGGCAAGAAGGATAGCCCCAACTATCCACTTACTAAGTGTCTGTTTAGTGGCAGGAAGACCTATCTTAGGTGACCCGAAACAAACAAACAGCTGATCGGATTTCCGAAAAGAAGAAGTCCGATGAACATAAGTGTCCAATGCTCGCACCGGGCACAAGAGGTTAGACTTTTCCTGGTCCAATGATGCAAACGGGGGAGGACAGAAAGCCTGCAGTACAATAGGTCTCGGAACAACGGTCGGTACCTTAGGGACGTATCCCTGCTTCGGGTAGAGAAATGCTTTGACCATCCCAGGTGCAAATTCAAGGCAGGTGGGAGAAACCGAGAGAGCCTGAAGGTCTCCGACTCTTTTAAGGGACGAAATAGCAAGGAGAAAAGTAGTCTTAAACGAAAGAAACTTCTCAGAGACCGAATCCAGGGGTTCAAACGGAGCCCTAGAAAGGCCTTCTAAAACTATAGCCAGGTCCCAGGCCGGCACTCTAGAACGAGTTGCAGGTCTCAGCCTCAAGGTGCCACGAAGGAAACGAGAGATAAGAGGGTCTCGACCCAGAGATGCACCACCCACTGGGGCGTGGAAAGCCGAGATGGCCGCCACGAAAACTTTTAAGGTGGATGGACATAGACCAGAAGCGAAGCGGTCTTGTAAAAACTCAAGAACTGAGCCAACAGAGCAGTGGACGGGGTCACACTGATGTTGGTAACACCAAGAAGAAAAAACATTCCATTTGAGTCTATAAAGTTTCCTCGTAGCTGGAGCTCTGGAGCTAAGAATGGTCTCCACAACCTCAGTTGAGAGACCACTCTCTATGAGTTGCGCCCCCTCAGAGGCCACACCCAAAGCTTCCAAATCTCTGGCCGGGGGTGAAATATAGTGCCCCCGGCCTGAGATAGAAGGTCTTTCCTGATCGGGATCTCCAAGGGAGAACCGTCGAGGAGATGAATCAGGTCCGCAAACCAGATTCGACTCGGCCAGTGTGGAGCTACGAGAAGTAGACTTACTCCGTCCTGGCGGACTCTCTCCAGAACTCCTGGGAGCAGAGCAACAGGGGGAAAGGCGTACAGACGTAGCCTCGGCCACGTCTGTACCATAGCGTCCAACCCCAGGGGGGCTGGATGAGTAAGGGAGAACCATAGTGGACAGTGCGTCGTGTACTGAGAAGCAAACAGATCCACTTCTGCTTGGCCATAACATTCCCATATGAGCTCCACCACCTCCGGGTGAAGCCTCCATTCCCCTGGCCTCAGCACCTGCCTCGACAGGGTGTCTGCTCCAATATTCTGAGTCCCTGGTATATACATCGCCCTCAGAGAGCGTAATTTCCCCAGAGACCACAGGAGGATCTGGTGCGCTAATTTGCAGAGTGGGCGCGAGCGCAGACCCCCCTGACGGTTGATGTAAGAGACCACCGATGTATTGTCTGTGCGGACCAGCACATGATGGTCCCTCAGGTCTGGCAGGAAGTGCCTCAAAGCTTTGAAGACAGCCATCATCTCCAGGCAGTTGATGTGCCAAGAGTGATGATGGCTCTCCCACAGACCCTGAGCTGAGCGGCCTTCCATTACCGCTCCCCAGCCGGTAAGGGAAGCATCTGTCGAGGTGGTAACCCGATGACAAAGAGCTCCCAATACCGGACCCTGGGACAGGAACCAGTGTTCTCTCCATATGACCAAGGCGCGGAGACACCGCCGCGTGATCTTGATCGTACGAAGTGGGTTTCCCCTCGGGGAGAACCCTCTGGTCCTGAGCCACCACTGTAAAGGTCTCATGCCCAGCAGGCCAAAGGGGATCACATTGGACGCTGCTGCCATGAGACCCAACAATCTCTCGAACTGTTTTACAGTGCGTGACTGGCCTAGCTTTAGCTCCGAAGTGGCTGCGAGGATGTTGGCTACACGAGCGGGCGAAAGAGAGGCTCGCATCGTGACCGAATCCCATACCACCCCAAGAAAAGTGGTCCTCTGTAATGGAGATAGCACACTCTTCTTGGTATTGAGCCTCAAACCCAACTTTTGCATATGAGCGAGGACGACATCTCGATGCCGAACCGCCAACTGTTCTGATTCTGCTAAAATCAACCAGTCGTCCAGGTAATTCAGAATACGTATGCCCTGCAGCCTGAGCGGGGCCAGAGCTGCATCTACGCATTTCGTGAATGTGCGGGGTGAGAGAGCTAGACCGAAGGGAAGTACCCGATACTGGTATTCTTTGCCCCCGAAAGAAAACCTTAGGAACTTCCTGTGCTGAGGGAGGATGGAGATATGGAAGTACGCATCTTTTAGGTCTATTGTGACGAACCAGTCCTCGGATCTGATTTGAGTCACGATCTGTTTGAGTGTCAGCATCTTGAATTTTAATTTCTGAACTGTACGATTCAACAGACGAAGATCTAAAATGGGACGCAGCCCTCCATCCTTTTTTGGAACAATGAAATAACGGCTGTAAAAACCCGATGCCCTGTCGGGAGGATACACCTGCTCTATAGCATTTTTAGCTAAAAGAGATTTCACTTCTTGCTCCATGACCAGAGCCTGCTCGGGATGCACTACTGTGAGCAACACCCCGTTGTAGCGTGGGGGACGAGAACCGAACTGGATTCTGTAACCCTTCTCTACTATCTGCAGGACCCATTGAGATATATTCGGCAGACTTTTCCATTCTGTCAGACATTCTACTAAGGGAACCAGCCTCTCGAGGCTGGCCTCTGGTGTAATTTGAACAGCTAGTTCGGGGACCTGAAGCCGAAGCGCAGGAACCACCCGAGCTAACTGCTCTTGGACCCCCCTCAGAGGGAGCGAGCCTGACGCAGCATCTGGGAGACACAGCGCCAGAGACCCGCTGGAGACCGCTGCGCCCCGAGGCACCAAGGGTGGCCGGGTTGGCAGGACGGCCCCGTGAGAGCACCGAGACCGGACGGGCACCATATACTGAGGTGTACACCGCACCGTCTCGATTGGGGCTGCCCTCACAGGTCTGACCCATTTGGCGTCAGGACCTTTTCTTCTGAGCCGAAGCTTTCTTAGCGAGAAGAACGGTCCTCAGATCCGGCTTCTGCTTAGATTGCTTTGGCTGTGAGTGCTGGCTCGGTCCCCGTGATTTTTGAGGAGGAGCGCGAGACGCAACACTCTCTTTTTGAAAAACACGATATGAGGAGCATGATGGCTGGGGCTGCCTTGCACGCCCAGCAGCATCAGGATTAGAACGGCGAGGGAGAAAACTTTTAAAAGCTTCAGATTGCTTTTTATTTTCTTGAAATCTTTCAACCACTTCATTCACAGCATCACCAAACAGACCTTCATGAGAAATGGGAGCGTCTAAAAGAAAAGATCTATCTTTATCTTTAATATCTGAAAGATTAAGCCAAAGGTGTCTTTCTGTAGAAACCAAAGCAGCCATAGATCTACCAATAGCACGTGCTGTTTCTTTAGTCGCCCTGAGAGATAAATCCGTAGCCCGACGAAGTTCGCGAATTTCGTCACGGCTGACTCCCTCACTGTTATCTAACTCCCCCAGCAGCTCAGCCTGATAAGCCTGAAGCAAAGCCATCGAGTGAAGGCAAGCTCCAGCCTGACCTGCTGCTGTGTAAGCTTTACCCACTAAATTAGATGTGATCTTTAAAGGCTTCGTGGGCAAAGTCGGGTTCTTAATAGATGACGCTGAACCAGGGGAAAGATAGCTCGCGAGCGTCTGCTCCGCCCGGGGCATCACTTCATAACCATTTTCTTTCAGCCATCTTATATCAGAATAAACGCGCACTTGAGGGCTGAAAAGACGTGATGAATATGGCTTATTCCACGATCTAGACAGCTCACTGTGAAGATCAGGGAAAAAAGGGAGACCCCGTGATGTAGGCGATGTTTTAGCAGACAGAAAACGCTCGTCTAATTTGCTTTTAGGACGAGCGCTCTGTTTATCAGATGGCCAAGATATATGTAATTTATCTACAGCTCGTGTTAATACATCAACCAACTCCTCATATGCTGGGGAAAGAGATGGCGAATCCTCTTCCCCCCTGATTGTGTCACCTTCACTGCCCGTTACATCTAACTCCTCGGAGCTAGAGCAACGAAGCAATGGGCTCTCCCCCCGGGCGGAAGAAGCCGCGGGGCGGGCTTCCGACACCGGAGTTTGAGCTATGGATCTCCCAGGTAAGGGAGGAGAAAGAGCCCTCGGACCCGTCTCCAACCCCGCTGAGAGATCCATTTGCGAACCCCAGGAATGCATTCTCCGTTCTGCCTCGGCAGAAGCGTGTCCTGCACCCTGAGGAGCGCGAGGCTCGCCGCTCTTCTCATCAAAGAGTGACAAGCGGGAGCGGAGCATGCGAAGCGAAAGCTTCTCACAATGCGGGCAATCAGTCTCCTCGAAGGCTGATAACGCATGCTCCACTCCCAAACAAACTACACAAAGCTCGTGTGTATCCCCACCCGTTAAATAACGCGGGCAGGGAGAAGCACACGGTTTGAATAGTTGCTTAGCCATAGTATATAAACTTTGCACAAGACAACAGTAAATATGACAGACAGGTTTGACACAGATCGCTTGCTGAGGCACAGAAAGCTAACACCGGTTGCTCCGGTTGGGGTTTTTATCAATTCCTGGTCGTGACGTCACTCCTGACGCTCACTCTCGCCATTGGACTAGTTGACATGGATGCTTCAGACGCACTCACGCAGAATGCGTTCCCAAAGCGTTATCGACGCATCGTCTCTCCCTCGATGGGGAACTGAACAGATGAAAACAATTATGCAATTTACTTGCTATTTCATGTTTCAACCACAGATGGCATCAGAGAGGCAAAAGTTCTGAAGTGCAGCTTTAAAATACCAAGGAATAATTTGAATATCCTAACAGCAGGCCTTCTATTCACCTGTCAGCGTCACCCTGTGCATCACGCAGTCACATGGATGGCACCTGTCCTCGATTGATGCTCATCAAGGGATGAAACAAAATAATACATGGTGTCTCAGGCAGCCAAACCTTGACTCAAAGCTAATGTGTTTCTGGGAAGCTATTGATCTAAGCCGCCGGATGCTCCGAGAGTGCCCCGCTTGCCTGCTACTGTGACAAAAGACGCGCACCTGCGTGATTGTGCGCTTCATTGAGCACTTGAAACATTTAGCCTGGGCCCCCGTTATGCACCGGATTCACTCCTGCGTCTTCACCTCTTCACCTTACTTTTCTCAATTGTGTATCAAAAAATGCCCCTCTGGTGTAACTGATCAAAGGGTCTTTGATGCCACGTTCAGTCATTGCTTAAACCTAAGAATCTCTTTTTTCCCCCAAAGAATTACAGGGTTATTGCATATTTCTTTACCGCACATTTCGAGGCAAAGTACGTCTGAATAGAAGAACACTTTTTTTGCACTTTTTTTGTGGCTGCAAGGCTTACCAAAGACAAGACGTTCATGACTGCAGCACAATGAACTAACTGTGAGTTCCTTGTGTCACTTTCCTTTTGTCCGTAACGAAAGTTTTCTGTTTTTTGCTTCACTTAACAATACCCCCATTCCCACCGAAGCCCTTTGTAAAGGATGGTGAACATGAGGGTCATAGCTTGATTTCTTTTTTCATTTGTTGAATGATCACAAAGGAAATGCATTATGTGGAACTTTCTAATGCTCTCCCAACTGGCTGTGGCAAAATGGTGTTTTTTTGCTCTGCTGAGCGCTAATCCTACAGTAAGATAAAGCATATTACAGCAAGTGCTTCTGGCCCATTTGTGTTCGTACTCCCAAGACTTTGCCAAAGATTTATGAGAGTGGGCTTAGGAATATCGCCCTCTCTAAGAACTGCCAGACAAAAGGATTTTTTTTTAAAGTTCAAATTGCTAATTAATACGATATTTCTGCCAAGGAGTAATACATTCGGAGAACACTGTGAGTGAATGATTAGACTAAGAAAAAACACAATAACCATACTAAGTCTTACACATTTGAATTATATGTGCGAATTATATAACTGCCCCTGTATTTTACAATTAAGTCAATGGATAAATGTGTAGACAGCTGTTTAACATGCAAATGCTGAACATAAAATGCTTCCTATCATTGTATAGTCCTTAAATTGGGGTCAGTTGCAACTTCAAGCAATATGAAAAACGGCAACTGCTTAATTTTTACTGGCTTTCATTTCAGAAAAATATTTTCTCCTCTTTGAAATGAATGTTCTTTAACAAAGTGAACATGAACCAAACCAAAGAAACGTGAAATATAAATCAAAACAACAGCAACTGATTCAAAACAAAGAAAAAAAAAATGTTGAAAAGTATTTGAAAAGCTAAAAAACAAAGGTATGTGACTGTGTACTTATACTAAGAGAAGTAATTAACAGTGAATCATATGATCAAATGATCGTTACAAAGTGTACCTCAAAGGCCAATAAAATATGCCATCTTAAAGACAATGCAATTTTTATTTATACTCCACCTAGGAAGCATTTGTTAACAATGGACACTATTTATTTTTATTTTTTTATGCAGCATCACTTATTATGTTTGTTTCCATGCTACACAGAAGACTCCAATTATCAGTTACTGAGTATGAAGGATTCATGCATCACATATTGGTTGAAAAAAGGTGGAAAAGGCAAAAAAAAAAAAAAAACAGGCAAAAAAACAGCCTGTTTCATGTTCCTTCGCCACCATTCTGCATCACCTCTCCCCTCCGGTAGGAAGGCACAGTAACATCCATTAGTGAGATTGTTTTCCTGCAACACCCACAATACACAGTGTAACAAGTTGTTCCCAGACTGAAGACCCGAAGGGCCCTAGTTGCACACATCAACTCAGGAATTGGATTGCTTCCTTTTTCATTTCACTATTGCCTATTTTTTTGAATTGTTGTTCCCTTGTCTTTTTCCTTTTGTTCTCAGCATTTTGCTTCAGTTTCAAGGAGACATTATGTCATTCATTTGTTAACGCTGTCACACGAGTTGCAGACGTGATGGCGCTGATGTAATGCTTAAAAGGGACACCTGCAAGACGCTTTTATCTGGAGAGAAAGTGGGCGACCTTTCAGCATATATTAACTGAAGCAATTTTTAAATCACTTCTACCATCTATTTGCAAAGTCCTTGGAGCATGTCATTAAATTAAAATCGGCGACAGACCTGCAACAATGGGACTCAATAATTGTGATGGGTGTCGAATGACGCATTATGAATATGTATCAAATTTTGCAGCAAGCAATTATGCAAAACAAAGGTCCTACAACACAAACAGCATCTCACACAGGTGGTCATTCCATATTGTGGGTGACCCAGGATGCCAGATCCCCAACAAGGCACTTCTTTATAGGTTGCGTCTCACAAGGGCCCTCTCATAATGGTGTAATTTACCCATTAATGACACATGTTGTCCCTCGCCACTGACTGCGCACTGTCATTAATGAGGCCATTTGCATTTGGTGGCAGTCTGCCAGTCACAGCTCTCTGCCATGTTTGCTGAATGAGTCTTTTCAAACTGCAGACTCTCACATCCCAGCATCCTGCATGTAGGAAACTACAGCACGTAGACTGCAGATGTTCTCCACTGTGAAATGATATTTGATGTTTTAAAATCAAAACCACACAATACAGCATCTGTACTGTTGCTGAGACATAGTCCACTACAGTATGTACTGATCGCTTCTTAAGTGTCGAACCATCTTGACAGGCTTTATTTTGCTGAATTATGCAGATCCGCAGTCATCCTTTTGTTACTGTTGCGTAAACTAAAGTGATTTCAGGAGGGAGAGTGTGTCAGGCGCATGGTACTTACAATGGCAGGTATTTAAAGAGGGACTCTCCCTTCGCAGCTCATTTACTTTGTGCATTAATTTTCAGAAAGCAGGAAATGCACATTCAAATGTAGGCACCTCTAAGAGGAGAATAAAACAAACACACTTTCACAGGCAATTAGCTCTATTGCAATTTAAGCGTAATCATATTACCGATGAAATCAACAGAGAAGGCATTTTGTCACATTTACACAAAAGACGAAGGCTACTGCAATTTCCCCTCATCAAATCAACTACACTTCCTTTGAAAGCTGTTCATTAATCTGTGTCACTCTCTTACATATTAACATTGTTTAGCATACTGTCAAGCACGGTTACATTTATTGTGATTTTTAAAATTTCCAATTTGTGCTGGTTGTTTTAGTTTATTCTGGATGGAGGCTTTTGTGAGTTAAATTATTAAAGTAAGAATCTACTGTTCGTGCAAATATCTGAGGATGGTGGTACTTACCACCAAATAAAAAATAAGCTACTTATTGGCTCTTGTTAGGAAGACTGTTCTCAGAAAATACAAAATGTCCCCTTAAAATGTCCCCACAAATGACAATGTTCTAGAAATGTAGGCTCTTATTTTATAACCAAAAACTAACCTTCCCAGAATGTTACAGAGCACTTCACTGTAACCTGTGAACATCCAGTCAAACATTAAAGGGTACTTTGCAAGTATGTCAACTTATTGTACTAACCCTAATCTAACAGTATACTAATACTCTTATGAGAGTTAGCTGACATGATGTAGTTGCAAAGTTACTTATAGTTAGTAAATTGTCTAATGTGGACTACTGAATCTGAATCTGAATATATATATATATATATATATATATATATATATGAAAGTGACGCGACATTCAGGGGACCCATTCTCAGAATTCGTGCTCTGCATTTAACCCATCCAAAGTGCACACACACAGCAGTGAACACACTCCTGGAGCAGTGGGCAGCCATTTATGCTGTGGTGCCTGGGGAGCAATTGGGGGTTCAGTGCCTTGATCAAGGGCACCTCAGTCATGGTATTGTCGGCCCGAGACTCTAACCCACATCCCCACATAAATATACAGTATATATATAAATTTTTTTGATAACCTAAAGAGACCCTATTAATAACCTATTTATTGATTATCTTTAGGTTATTTTTCATAACCGTAAACTAAACATCTTAGAATGATGTGGGAACCAAAATAAGTTAACTGTTTCTGCATCTAAGTTACAAAAAAACTTTGAAGCAGAAATGAGTTTATGCACATGTTGTTTCAGTCTTTTTGACCATTTTTGTACTTATTTTGTTACACTTGGTGCTCTCAGTCAAAAATGACCAGCCAACAAATATATAGATTTTTTTTTCACTTTTTTTCTTCTTCACTTTTTCCCTCAGATCAATGAGGCCTACAACCAACCAGTTTCAAAAAATAAATACACAAATCGTGCTAACTAAAAGAAAGCAAGTTAATGAAATTGTCAATCCAAGGCTGAATCCAATATTTGGTAATAATATATCATAATAGGAGCCTAAAGGGATAATTCACACAAAATGAAAATTCTGTTATCTTTGAAACACAAATTAAGATATTTTAAATGAAATCCAGGGCTTTTTGACTCTCCATAGACAGCAAACAACTACCATGTCAGAAAGCTCTCAGATATAATCAAAAATATCTTAATTTGTTATCTTGTGGGTTTGGAACGACATAAGGGTGAGTAACTATTGACAGAACTGCTATTTTTGTGTAAACTATGGCCATTCGTTTTTGACCTGGAACACCGAATAAGGAAAGGATTTTCTGCATAGCACAAGGCTTAAGTAATGAATTTACTAAATTATAATTAGTGTACATTTCTAGTCTGGTTGGTGTTCAAGCCTTACTGACGGGGCTGTGGCATACATGCTGTAAGACAAAAAAAGTTTAGAAATGCTGGTCTAGAACAACAAAAGGAAAAGCTACCTACCATTTCTTTCATTTTCACCACTTTTTATGAGATAAGGGTATGACGTTCAAACGTTCACTCCTTTAATACAAGAACCACCTCGTTAGTCTGAAAAATCAGTTCTTGTCTTACAAGTCAATGAGAATCTGGTGTGGAATATATTACAGAAACGGTTCAATATAAATCTCAGACTGATGCACGCACACTCTTATCTTTACGATCACACACAAGCTTTGGATGAGACTCCACATTATCATGCAGCTACTATTCTGGCTAATAAATCACCGGTTGCTGATGTGAACTTTTAGAATTAGTCTCCTCAGTTAAGTCTTGCTTATATTATCCTTTGTATCTCCCAGGCTTTTCTCACTTTGGTAAAAAAAAGTTATGTTTTACTGCTCACTGCAAAAACATTAAGTATTAAGCCAATGATGGGGCTAAGGAAAATAAAGTCAAATCTCAGTTCCGTCTCAGAATCAAAGCCATAAAATTCTGTGAGATTTATTTCTTACTACAGAATGACAATTAACAGAGACTGCTAATGAGAAATCAATGGCACATTCCTATCACTGTGTAGGTCTATTTATTGACAAGACCTCAAAGATGACAAGCTACCATAGCAACACGACCATGCAGACTGCACAAAATATTAGTATTCATATGCAGTAGGCTAGAGAAGTATGTGCATTTTGGTCCAGATAAAAGTTTTTTTTTTTTATATATATATATATTGAAGGCCATGCTTTGAAATCTCTCTACTGTAATACTCAGTGTTTCTGAGAAGCACAGTGGCACACAATCCTGTTTTAAAGATGCAATGAACATAAAATTACTGTATTTCATGCAACCTTCAACATTAGAACCAAAAGTTAAATTATAAACTGAACTTATATAATTATTGATACTGTCTCAACATGTTTGTGATTCAACCAATAAAATGTTAGGAATTTAAAACCTTTTATCAGGAATCACAAACTTAGATTTTTTTTTTTTTTTGTCCTTTGATTCATTTTATTTGAAGACAGAAAGAGATGGTAAATAGAACTGAATGAAGCTGCTTTCTTTGTTCTGAAACCATAATAATAATAATAATAATAATAATAATAATAATAATAATAATAATAATGTTGTTTTTGTAAATCAAACAGTTTATAAAGATATTGAGAGCTGAGAGAGAAATCAGCCCAGAGGACTGTTTTATTGCTTTATGGTTGCTTTTTTGAACCTCAGTAGATTTCATGTTTTTTATAATATATGACTTATTTAAAAATGAGCCTGGCTTTAGATGTTTCCCCTTAAATGTATTTGTCAAATAAAAAAAATATGAAATAGTTGTTGACATAAAGAGCATAGTGCTATAAAGTTATTGTGGCTAGCCAAGCTTAAATTTGGGAGAAATCTGATAAGAAATATTTGTTCAAATTTTGACTGCAAACTTGACAAATCTCTGCACGGATTGAGACATTTTTGAGAGATCTTCTGAACATCTGGAGATAATTGCGGGATTACTGGAGTATGTTTATCAGGTAAAAAGCGTGACTAGCAAGAGACCAAAGCATGTAATGTCATTACCGTCTTTAAGAAATAGCAGAGACATTGGAAATTGCTGTGTTTCTTTTATATGAAAGCATATCAAAGATGTGTGACAGTAGAATAATTAGTTCAGAGCAATTAGATGTTTTCACAGGAAAACGCTGGATATTCCTACAGTCTGGATTTGATATTAATTGACCTAATCTATTGAAATGTTGTGTGTCAGCGATGATGTGTGATTAGCGACATGCTGCCTGGTCTAGTGCTGACAGTCTGAGAGCGATTGCAGCTGTCCTGTGTCACAGCCAGATGCAGGACCAAATCAGACCATGACTGATGGGGCTGAAATGGACTCAGAGATGTCATCGAAAGGTGCTTGAAAATTGGCTGCTGGAGACAGACTTTATTAGGTGGTGAAGAAAGTGCATCTACAGCTGTGACTTTTGGTTAATGGATGTGAAGGTCTCCATTTATTGAACTTGGAAAATTATGGTGCCCGGAATGTTTTGATCATGTCAACAACTGCACCATTTACTTCAGGGGAGGACGGTGGAGTCCAGAGCACATATCTGGCAGTGTTCAAGTTATCACCACTGCTCCACCACCAGGTTGTACAGCCTCTCTCAAGAACATGGGCTTATTTTCAGAGATGAGTCAAAACAGGTACTTGTCATCAGAAAACGTGATTAGCTTCACCCAAGCCCTGAAGAAAAGCACCATTTGTCTTTCTCAATATTTGTAATGCACTGCTACTGCCCAACATTGTTGCTTTGTTTAGGGATCTAGACTCATGGGGCTGAATCCACTGATCTGTGCTAGTCTGTCCTAAATCAACAAAACAATAAAACAAACAAAATAAATATGCATTAGTTAAACAGAAATATAATACTGGGTTAACATCAACCAAGTTAAGAAGCAAAAAATGCACTAAAAGCTTTCATTATTCTTCTTATAAAAAGCTCTCTCTCTCTCTCTCTTTCTCTCTCTCACACACACACACACACACACACACACACACACACACACAAACTGCTTAAAATCCAGGTTGTAGATGAGTTTGTTTCTTTGTAAGAACAATTTGAAAGAAATGTAGCATTCGAGCAGCTAATAAAAACATCACATTAATCCAATCCATGCCATCAATTAATGTCTTGTAAAGTGAAAATGGTGTGATCGTAATAAAAGTTCACCATTACAATGTTAACTTCACAAGTCTTCTATCCAAAATATTGCTGAATCATGAGAGAAACATGTACAGATCAAGCACAGTTTTTCTTCAAAGAGAAAACTGTTCCAAACAATAAGTTGGTGGATTTTGATGTGAGAGAACAACAGATGGACTTTTTCACTGGAGGAAATGTTATTATGGATTATGGACTATGGGCTGGATTATGGATATTTTGGCCAGACACAAAGGTTTAAAATTAAAACACCTTAATGTCAGAACTGTTTTTTAAAAACACGTCATCTTAGCTTCTCGCTTGACAAGATGTTGACTGATGGAGGAATGTTGATTAGTTGTGGATTGTTTAGATGATTTTATTAGCAGTTTGAAATCTCTTTCTGATGGCACTCATTTACTGCAGAGGAGGCATTGGTGAGCAAGTGATGTATTGCTAAATTTCTCCAAATCTCTTCCAATGTACAAAAAACTAATCTGGCCAAGGGTTGGGTACATTTTCAGCAAATTGGTATTTTTAATGCTGTAGTTAATGATTATTTTAATGGCTTTAAAATGCAAGCACCATAAAGTAGGTAAACACATTAAAATAACTTCATGCATATGTTGTTATATTGCAGGATTTTAATGCAACACTCAGTTTTACACATGCAGCTCATCTCTCTCTGTTCCTGGCCTAAATGATAAAGGGTTGGACGTTTTAAATCACAAATATGAATCAGAAATGCTGACATTTCTGAGCATCGAGTTTAAATGATCAAACAAAAATGAATAATCAGACATATATATTGCTGATCATTCAACCTATGAAAAAGCATTTACTGTAAGTGATATTATGAAACTGCAAAATCCAAAATAAGCTCAGCAGTAAATATGTGAGATCTCATGAATATTAAAGTTTGAGAGAGAAAACAGAACCTGAGGTGTGAGAAATTCTGACTCACCTTAAATTCCTGGCAACCCATGAAAAAAGAGACGGGTTCTTGATCTCTTGTATGATCTCTCCTGTGAGGTGAAAGCAGCCAGGCCTCTTTTTGAACTGATATGAAAGCATGTCTATCTCTGGCCATCTTTCATCCTGTTCTCTACAATCCCATGACTGAGAGTCCCTTTATGAAAGATTGTCAATAACAAGTGAAATCTTTCAAACTTGAGTTTTCCAGTTCCAAAATACATTTAGGGGCCAATTCACTAAAAAGTTGCATCATTTTTTGGCTTTTCAGTGCAAAAACCTGCATTATTCACTAATCACAAAAAAAATTGTTTAACCTTTTTTTTCTGTGCAAACACATTTTCTATATAATTTAGGTTCATTATTGATTGTGCCTTTATTTCACAGAGATAAATGCAGATATTACACTATTGCTTGCACAGTTCAATTCAGTTCCCTCCTTAAAGAAAAAAGTGCAGAAGTTGGCATCAACAATCATTGTAATTCTTCTTTTAAACTGCTGCTGAAGGTGTTTGGTCTTCACACACATCCTATCTCTCTGTTGTAAAAAACAAATGGCATCAGTTCATGCGTGACTTTGCGATAGAAAGCATAAGCTCCAGGACTGTTTAATTGAGGCTACAATTGACTAATAACAATTCTGTAAACAATGTTCAGTTTCTTGCACAGATTGATCGTTTAGCTTCAGAGATGGAATCCATTGACCTTTTATTATGATTACGAATTATTTTATATTATAAATAACCAATGATTCAGTGCAAAATTATCTTTAGAATTATACTATTACTATTATTTTAAAGAGTATTATATGCTAAATGTTTGAGGATCCAAAAACTAAAAATCTAAGATCTATAGAATTCCCACTCATTTTCAAAACTGATTCACAATTTTGCCAATTAGTTACCAATTAGTCACCCTTTCACTCATTTTAATCACCTTGCAACTTGCAAGAATCATTTAGGGTCTTGTAATGGTGTTTAGCCACCTCTGAATAAACTAAGATATAATGATGCACTCATCAAGAGTAAGAATAAGGATCTCTCAGTGTGAATTTAAAATCCATGAAGACAAACATGGTAGAAAAACCTCACACTTTAGGTTTCTCTCTCTCTCCCTCTCTCTCCCTCTCTCTCGCTCCCCCCCCCCCCCCCCTCATTTAAGAATAGAGAGATTGAAATGGTTATATAAAATGGGGAAAAGTGATTAAAAACTGATTAAAAATTGGTGTAAGGAATTGAGATAGGGCAATCATCAAGAGGGCAGATTTATTTTTCTGTAGCTCAATATTAGTATTTTTGTATGATGCACAAGATATGCTCTAGGTATTGTGGCAGGTGGAGTGACGGTCACATCTGTAGAGTCCAGAATCATCCTGAGATGTATCCCACTCCTCCACGGTTTCTGATCAGCACTCCTTGTATCAGATAAGGCCCCCTGGGAGCTCACCGAGAAGCTCTATCATGCTGGAGTGCCCTGAAGCTCAAGTCTTATCTGTTGCTGGACCTGTTGAGAATTGAGTCTTTATCTTGCATCAACACTTTGAAAGACGAGAGCAGAACAGTTGAGCTGTGTATCTGGTGCTCTATGAGTCACAAGAGAAGCTTTGGGATGTGCGACAGAATGCCATTTTTCAAAAAAATGCCTGTGGTAAATATGCTTTTTTTTTTTTGGAGAAAGCCTTCCAAAAACGTGGGCTGGGAGAGAGTCATCCTGCAAGCGGATGAACTTGATGGAGCCAGTCAGCTGAGCTGTCTTACATCGGCACTTTACACCTCCAGCACACGCTCATCTATGATTGCACTGTCTTAAATCCCCTGAAAGTCTGCAAAAACATGCTGGTTGGTGGCCATCTGTGGCGATTACCATGTAAACCTGCCCAATCCACTCAAAGTAGCATTGTCATTGCTCTAAGATCAAGAACTCGTCCAAAAAGCATTTGAAAGCTGGAAATGTACTTCCACAGCCAGAAACCTATAAGCAGGCCCTACTTTTTCCTTTTTTTAATCTTTCCAACCTAATCAATCATAGTGATTCCAGGTGGAAGTAAATAAGAGCTCAATTCTGCCAAGTTTTGATTTAAGATAACCAATGGTTCATTGTCCCTAGAATCACCTTTGAAACCAAAGTTTGGCTTTGGGGCGGATGAGATTTTTTTTATTGGCAGCTTAAGGATGAAGCCAAAGCCAACTTAAATCAATACGGGAATATTAAGATCACTGATCAATGTGTCACAATTGATAAGCAACAATGGTGTGGAGCTCACACCTGCACAGACGTCACAGATTAACAATGCTCTAAAAGACATAATTTCCTCATTAAGAAGCTGCAAATTATATTTTCAGGTGAGCTGTGGATCTGTCAATAACGAAACTAATTCATAAAGTCACTACTCTATTTTTTTTCTTTCTTTTTTTCTTTCTTTCTCTTTTTTATTTTATTTTTTTGGTGTGTGGTTTCAACTTGTGTTTTTATGCAGAAGACAATCTAAAACAATAGGCTATGGTCCATGCTGTTCCCATGACAGAATTTAATCTTTAAACACACCCAATTCATGCCGACGCATGCTGTTTGGTTATTAAACAGCACAGTGTGCAAACCATGATTTTCTGAAACGCTGCAAATTTGTGTCTGTCAACTCATTCTATAAAAACAAAATGATGTGAGTGATGTAAAACATGGATTTTAAAAAACAACACACTCATTGCAAAAAAAAAAAAAAAAAAGGTAAAAAGTCAAAATATATTATATTTTTCCATATTATACCTTAGGAATCAATTTTATAACAATTATTATTAGGGGACATAACAAATACAGTTTCATTCATTCTCATGTTGATATTGAGTACCTATATAGAGTAGTATAGCTTCAAAGATTCTTTAGCTTGATCATATTTATAAAAGAAAAATACAGCTTTCCGATTTTCTCAGAAAATAGCCGAGCTTCAAGAGGTGCGCCTTGGGCGGAGCTAAAGAGTGATGACCATTTGGCCGAGTGCCTACAAAACACAGATGTTTGATGCCGTGTAGGGATGCACATGGATTTCACGTGGAGCAGAATTTACTACACAGAGCCATTGTACATTGACAAGCTGCACAAAATATGATCGTGGTATGGCGCAGCTTGTCAGTGAACAACGGCTCTATGTAGTAAAACCGGCATTACTGACTTAATGTGCATTAAGTGTGGGCCGATATTTTTCTTGTGCTTCCATAATGCTGTTTCAAACTGCATCCACTGTTCATTAAAAGCTGTGTTCTTTGGTAAGCTGAACAAGGTTATCTTTACCTTACAGCCAAAAACACACTTCTTTAGAGACATTGTTCCCGAACGAGCCCCATTCAGTACAGTCGAATGAAACACGTTAATGGGCACACTCTTGCTCGTGCTCTGGTCAATGTGTGTGCCCGGGCATGCTCTTCCCAGGAGAAATGCCTCCTCCACCCTTCCACCAAAAGTTCCACCCTTCATTACGTCATGAAAAAGCCCTAAAATTATATATACTTTTAAGAATGTAGAAGAGTAGGGAAGCTTTAGAACATACTACTTTGTCATACAGTATGTATACTACCTGCTTCTTTAACGGACGTACTGTTGAACGCACAGAATAGAAAACCGCAAGGAGTAGGCTATATTTGACACAGAAATACTCCATTCTAAATTCATATATTCATATATATATCATATATATATATATATATATATATTTAATAATTATATAAATATAAAAATCATTATTATAAAATGTACAGTCTAATATGAACTTAATACAAAGTATATATTCTTTACTTCTTTTTGGTACAGACAACTGTTTAATTTAGCAAAAGCATTCTGTTTTTGTAATATCATCATTTGTATTATCTTCACAAAAATAGGGATTTATACATACATATTCTGTAGCTGTGCTTATATTTTAGGAATAGGGTCGCAGGGGGATAATGATCAAATTTAGGGGTCCTTGCATCAAAACATAAATAAAGCTTCCACCTTTACACAGACAAGAAATGTTTAGTTACACATCACAGACATGCAAACTTTAAAGTACACATGCATTTAAAATTCTAAGTGTAAAACTGAAAGTAATTCAACAAGCCCTTTTGATTTAAAAAATAACAAATGTTACAATCATATTAACCATCTGAACATGCACCCTTTTTATGATCAAAGTGTTCGTCTGGCTTTTTCTGATTGGACGGGTCTAACAGATCCAAGCAGGGGTCTGGTGTCCTATAATCATGAGGCTGATGGCAGGCCTGTCTCTTAGTGAGAGCATTTGGAGACCTGCTGGTAGGTAGCTGAACCACCAGGCAATCACTGTTACCACAGGTCTGATCCAGCAAGGCATGAAATCTTTGTGAACGGAAATAATAGGGCTAAAATATCACAGACTTCACTCTCACTGATCAGCAGCACACAGAGTTGATTTTTTTCTCCCCCTTCTTTTCCTCCCTCCAAAACACATTATTTTCACAAGTGAGTCAAACTGTTCTCTTTTCATCAAGGCTTTCAGGCAAAGACAAGTTACAGGTGGTGCTCAATGGTGATCAGCATGAATGCACCTGGAACTGTCATTCTTGCTCAAAATGATGAAGGCATCATTAGATATGTTTTTCGGTTTGTGCTTATTTCTTAATAGTTTTTTTTTTCAGCTCTCACTTACCTAATGCGCTTTTCAGTTATCTAACATGGCATTATCTATGAAAGCCTTGGATGCAATTTAAAACATCACTGTACATTAACCAGTTGGCATGCCGTGCACTTAAACATAGAATTTAAATATTTATGTAAAATACAACAAATATTTATTATGTAAAATAAAGTTATGTAAAATGTCAAGGGCACACTACTGCAATCTAGCACACTTCACATCATTGCTTCTCTGCTGTGATCCAGACACTTATCAGCTTTTTTTAAAAGCTTAAGTGTGCTTGACTACACCATGTGCGTGGTATATGATCTATTACAACTTGTGCAAACATTTGATGATCATTCGAAATACTGTTGCCATGATCATTATAGACAAACATCTCTTTCCAATAAAGATCCATTTACTGCATGCTTCCAATGAACAATAAAAGCACAATGCTAATTAAATAGCACTGACTTATGTAAAGACGATGGAATCTCTAACAGGCCTGATTTGCATGGAGGTGTGTGCACTGAAAACATTGACAATGACTTCCTTTAAAGGAAGGGTAAGTGATTTCTAGTAGCCAATGTTGTCATTTGAAATCACCAAAACAAACATGCTCCTGGTCCCAAAGGTTCTCGCCTCTATTTTAATAGCTCCGCCCCACACATACACAACCCAGGCAATGATTAGTCTTGTGAAACAAAGCAAACCAACATTACACCATGTCTACACCAGACATAAAATTTGTTACAGTCAGTGATACTGTCTACAGTACAGCATAGATATATATATATATATATATATATATATATATATATATATATATATATATATATATATATATATATATATATATATATATGTTACTTGTTTCAGCTAATGTCCATCCTGTGTAGACTGAACGCTCTGTCCTCTGCATCATGAGTAGACACGGCCCTTTCTGCTGATTGGCTACAAGTTTGTTTTTTGTTTACAATTTAGTTTTCCAGAGCGTTTTTGAAAAAATCCCTTCAAATACTTGCACAATGCTAATTTGGTGAATTGGCCTTTTGAAGTTATAGTCTGCTAACATGACAAACTTAATGGCCTTTCTCAGAATAGGATGCAAAATGTGTATCACAGCACATGCACAGACACTATTATTAAAGTAAATTGTTTTTAAACTCAATCTGCCTCATCTGTTCAGGAGATGGATTGGCCTTTATTTTACAAAAGCAACCCCAATTGAGTGAAAGGTCAACAAATTCTCTTCCTTGTCCTATGAGAATATTATTACTTCCATAATTTTACAATAAACAGCAGGTTAGCCATTTAAGTTTTGTTTACAATTCTAAAACAAATGAATTTGATTTTAGGTATTCGGACAGAGGAAAATTTCTCCAGTGTTGTTCTTCTGCAAAACTAACATTTACCAGGATCAAGAGTTTAGAACTAAACATGTTAAGTTGGAATTACTTTGCACACAAACACATTGGCAATCCAGCAGCTGGCCTTTGAAAAATGAGGTGAGGAAATGTTGTTTGTGACTATGCAATTCCATTATGAGTTTATCTCCCTGTGTTGGTTGTTTATGGTGCTTCCAAGAATTTAAAAGCAATAATTTATTTTAGTTTTTTTGTTCTATGTGTATGAACAGAACCAATTATGAAGTCCAGTAGGAAACTAAATGTTTATGGAATTACTTTTCCCCATGTCTGGTTTAACAGCTATTGGTTTCTTTAAAAAAGCCAAAATAAATCTTGAAAGTGTTTTTTTTTTTGGCTGTATTCTAAGATTTTGTTTGAGTGTATCTAAGCTGTAAAGTGTGGAAAATATGACGGATGACAGACAATAAAGGATCACAGACAGAGAGGATTAGAACAAAAAAAAGTGTGGAGTTTAAATACAAATAAAAAAAACTTAATAACTGTTCTATGCTGTTTGATAACTAGAAAATTAGAAATGGATGATGTTGAATGAATTTCCTGAAATCAGGAAAGTCTGCCGCTGTAGATGGTCTTGGTGGGAGATCATTATGATCGGATCTGTACTGCTAGCTTCTGTGAGTCGACGTTAAGCAGCTGTCAGCACAAACACTGACATAAGGAGGAGGAAAATTTTGAAGGTCAAAAGACTGGCTAGCCTGAATATAAGCCTTGTCAAACACACTGACCGCTGTGGCATCAGAGAGTGATCTTCCAACTAAGCAAAAGTATATCTAAGCGCAAGTAGCAATTACTGGTCGAGTAAGTGGCACAAACGACAGCAAAAAACTGTGAGTAGAATTACTTATCATATAAATGCAAATATTTGACCAACAGCTGGCATATTACCAAATTAAGAAATAGAGAATCGGCAGTGAATATTCATGTTCTGATACTGTATATTTTGACCACTAGATGGTGCTGCCATATCGTTTGGACACTAAGTGGTACTGCCTCCAAATTAACATAGTGACATAAAAACTAAATTTCCCAACAAATTTAAAATGGTGATAGAAACAAATAGTAAAATAATAAGTCTGAAGATGGCCTCTCCAAAGATGTGTCGAATGCTGAATAAGCAGTAAACAATTCAAGTAAAATGGTAGAATATATAGTATGTACTCAGATTATCATGAGAAAAATAATCAAATTTATTCCAATTATATGTAGAAATACAAGCACAACTTCTGCTGGTACAGACCTCAAATTGACCACCAGGAATGTTAACCATGTCAAATTGCAAGGCTTTGGGAATTTCTAATTCTGTGGGATGCCATGATAGAAGAAGTAAAAGTCTTGAAAAAAAAATTCCCTTATCAAGGAAACCAAAACAGGTGCTTGATATAGTGAGAATAAATGTATATGCAGTAAATTTAAATGGAAAGTAAGAGTCTTGAAGGGAACAAACCCTAATCTCATTTGGGTCTCCAAAATAATGTCCCAAAAGTTTGCTTTCCATATTCTCAAAATATCTAATCAATGGTCTGAAATAAATTTATTATCTAAAGTAAATATCTGAACTCCATAGATATTAAAGTGCAACATATGAACATAATATTTCTCTCAGGGCATATGACAATAGCTTTATTTGTGATCACAAAGACATGGCTACAACGAATTGTTAAAATATCTGACATTTTTTAAAGTGGATTACAGTTTTATAAGCAGTTGAAAGAACTGGATAGCTCAACTTTATCAAGTCAACTCAAGTTACTCAGTAACATGACATGAAAATACTTAAAAGATATAAAAGATACTTCAAGTACATTTGTCTTTTCAAGCCAGCCATTCAGATTTCCACTTCAATAATAGAAAATGTATCACATTAGAAGTGGCCTTTGCGATGAGCTGAGCTAAAAATAAATGTTTGTCCTCATCATGATTTTTCAAGGGTTTCATGAGTGTCCATCCCCTCACGTTAAAAATACCACAGTACAAAGTAAATGCAGCTCCTTGCAGCTGAGCCCCCCAATAAAATCTAAAAGGTTGACCATTTACGAATCCTTTCAGAGAGAAAGAATAGAATCTTGTTTGGTGCTGGATGGCATTCAGAGTCAATCTTGAGTCCTAGGAATATCAGATAATTCTGCCCATTCTCTCTCCTTGCCATTTGGCCACATCATGCTCTGCTCTCTTATCTCTGACAGAGCAGCCCCCTCCTCTCCACTATAGCCTTGACCTCCAGACTGGGCCACAGCTCCTTGATCAGAAGAAAAACAACAGCTACCTGTCAGAACTTGGAAAGACTAGCACTACCCATTGTATCTTTTTTGTTTACACTGAAAAGCAAGACAAAGGAAAAATTGACACAATGATATATTTAGTATATTTACAAACCCAATTCCAAAAAAGTTGGGATACTGTACAAATTGTGAATAAAAACAGAATCCAATGATGTGGAAGTTTCAAATTTCAATATTTTATTCAGAATAAAATATAAATGACATATCAAATGTTTAAACTGAGAAAATGTATCATTTTAAGGGAAAAATAAGTTGATTTTAAATTTCATGTCATCAACACATCTAAAAAAAAAGTTGGGACAAGGCATGTTTACCACTGTGTGACATTCCCTCTTCAGTCTGCAAACATCTGAGGATACAAGTTGATCAAGTTTAGGAATAGGAATGTTGTCCCATTCTGGTCTAACACATGCTTCTAGTTGCTCAACTGTCTTCAGTCTTCTATGTCGCATCTTCCTCTTTATGATGCACCAAATGATTTCTATGGGTGAAAGATCTGGACTGCAGACTGGCCATTTCAGCACCCGTATCCTACTTCTACACAGCCATTTACATTAACGTTTACATTTAATCATTTAGCAGATCTACAATATTTTTATCCAAAGCGACTTACTGTACAAATTAGAAAAATAGAAGCAATCAGACCAACAAGAGAACAACAGTATACAAGTGCCATGACAAGTCTCAGTTAGTCTAGCGCAGAACATGTAGTCAGAAGTTTTTTTTTTTTCCTCTCAAGAATATGATAGACAAGAAAAGAAAAGAAAAGAAAAGAAAAGGTAAGTGGTAGTATTAGTTGGTTAAGTGCTGGCGAAAAAGATTAGTCTTTAGATGATTGTTTGAAAATGAGTAAAGACTCAGCTGTTCAAATTGAGATTGTGAGGTCATTCCACTAGCTGGGCACAGTCCGGGAAAAGGTCAGTGAGAGTGATTTTGAACTTCTTTGGGATGGCACCACAAGGTGTCGTTCACTTGCATAATGCAAACTTCTGCAGGGCACATAAGATTGACCTAGTGTGTTTGGTATATTGGTGCTGTGCCAGTGGTCGTCTTGTAGGCAAGTATCAGTACCTTGAATTTGATGCAAGCGGCTACTGGTAGCCAGTGTAACCTGATGAGGAGAGGAGTAACCTGAGCTTTTTTTGGCTCATTGAAGACAACCCTCGCTGCTGCATTCTGGATCAGTTGCAGAGGCTTGATAGTACATGAAGGAAGGCCCGCCAGGAGAGCATTACAAAAGTCCAGTCTGGAGAGAACAAGAGTTTGGACAAGAAGTTGGATGGCTTGCTCTGACAGAAAGGGTCCAATCTTCCTAATGTTGTATAAGGCAAATCTGGACCAGGTCGTTGTATCAATATGGTCTGTAAAGCTTAACTGATGATCTAGAGAAGTTGTGATGAAACGATGAGTTAGCTGGAACCACCAGCAGTTCTGTCTTAGTAAGGTTTGAAGGTGATGGTCATTCCAGCTAGAAATGTCACTCAGACAGGCTGAAATGCGAGCAACTACCATTGGGTCATCTGTTTGGAATGAGAAGTTGAGTGTTATCAGCATAGCAGTGATAGGCAAAACCATGCTTCTGAATCACAGATCCTAATGACGTCATGTAGATGGAGAAGAGAAGTGGTCCAAGTACTGAGCCTTGAGGAACCCCAGTAGCAAGTTGTTGTGACTTAGAAACTTTACGCCTCCAAGATACTCTGAAGGATCTTTCTGAGAGGTAGGAGTTAAACCACAGGAGTGCGTTTCCAGAGATGCCCATCTCTGAGGGTGGACAGTAGAATCTGTTGATTGACGGTGTCAAATGCAGCAGACAGATCCAGCAAGATGAGTACTGAGGATTTTGAAGCTGCTATTACCAGTCGCAGGGCTTAAGTAACCGAGAGCAGTGTACAAGAAGCATAGAGAGCTGGTTGAACACAATTCGCTCAAGTGTCTTTGCAATGAATAGAAGAAGGGATACTGGTCAGAAAAAAGAAACAGAGTATGCCATTAGCATAGTTTAGCAGGTCAAAAAACACTCATTCAATCATTATTCAGAGAAAATGCTACCAAAAAGGGTTTTAGCAACCAAAAATACTGAAGTACTGAACCTACATTAATGAACAGGACTTAAATGGTTCTAAGCAATTTGAGGAATTGATTAATGTGGAAGTGTGGGAAATTATAGTCATCCATTAGGCAATCAGTGTCTTTTCTTTAACTAATGATGAGGCCAGGCAGAACCACTTTGATTCATTAGATGGTGTACAAAAGACTGATTCCAGTGTGACATTGTGTCACGCCTAGACTGTCAACCACCTCAGAACCGTTCAGCTTTGCTGCATGATTATAATAAATATACCGAAATATGCTTTAACTGAAATTTTGGGGTTTTGCTTCAGGACCCAGTTTTACATTGTACACTAAAAGGCAAGCCACAGTACCATTACTGTTTAATTAATAATATGGGATTCATTAATATCATTATTAATTGTATATACAAACCGTTTTTGACTATCCTTGAGGAATTCCTTTTTTCAGTGTATGTCTTTGCAGTTATCATCATTACAGCATATGACTGCAGTGTCTTTCACTGAAATTTTGAATCTTTTATTTAACCAAGAAGTTAAAAAAATGGAAAGGAAACAAACATTAAAGGTATAGTTTACTCAAAAATGAAAATTTGATATTTATTTGCTTACCCCCAGGGCATCGAAGATGTAAGTGACTTTCTTCAGTAGAACAAATTTTTAGAATTTTTTTTTAGAACAAACCATTTCAGTCTGTCCGTCTTATAATGGAGGTGAATGAGAATCACAGCTAAAACATACAATAAGACAAACACACACACACACACAACCAAATTAAGACCTGTGACTCGTGATGATACACTTATGTGTAAAGACACAAAATGATGGGTCTGTGCAAGAAACTGAACAGTATTTATTTAGTTTTTTTTTTTTTTTTTTTACCTCTGATTCACTCAATGTCCAAACTGATAGAACTCTCCTTAGCACGTTCTCAGCAGCATGCGAGTGAGGTGTCTTCTTCTTCTTCTTGCTTTATGGCGGATTGCAGACTTATAAGTACATTACTGCCATCGATATCTTAAATGGACCATTGACAGTCTATCTACAATCTCAATTAGGAGTGTCAGTGGTCCACTTGAGAGATAGGTAATGCACTTCATTTGTGATCCGCCATAAAGCAAGAAGAAGAATACTTCTCACACGCCTGCTGCTAAGAACGCAAGTTCTAACTGTTCGGACATTGTGTAAAAACGATATAAATACTGTTCAGTTTCTTGCATAGAATGATCTTTAGGTGTCTTTACAAATGAGTGTATTGTAACGAGCCATAGGGTTTAATTTGTTTGTTTATGTTTTGTTTGTTTTATTGTATATTTTAGCCGTTATTCCCATTCACATCCATTATAAGACTGATGGACTGCAACAGTTTGTGTTAAAAATCCCTGTTTGTGTTCTACTGAAGAAACAAAGTCACCTACATCTTGGATGCCCTGGAGGTAAGCAGATAAACATCAAATTTTCTTTTTTTGGGTGAACTATCCCTTTAAGTCACTGAATCATTCAGTCGAATTTAATCACATAGATTAATGTATTTTATTCATTCGTTCATAACTCATACCCCACTCAACCCCCCAAATTATAGATTTTTCTTTTATGGCAAAATTCATTAGGATATTAAGTATGTTCCATGAAGATATTTTGTACATTTTCTACAATAAATATATCAAAACTTAGTTAAATACATTGCTTTGGAAAACTTTACAGGTGATTTACTCAATATTTAGATTTTGTTGATTTTTTTCAGATTCCTTTTTCCTCTTTCTCTCTCCTCTTCTTCTCTGATGTCAGTTCCTCAACACACAGATGAGACTATATTGAGCTGCCAGGCTCACTGGATTGAGCTGGAACAGATGGACATTCTTGCATTTCAGTTGGATTTGGTCCAGTGAAAAAGCTGTCTATCATTACTCAAACCACTTTTATCCATGCAAATTGTTGAAATCAATGTCAATGCATGACCTTCGCATGTATAAGCATATGTGTGAAAATGTGTGCTGCTGTCCGTGAATGGAAAAGGTTTAAAACTACTCTAAAAATAGTACATGGCTTCTGCTTCCTACTGGGATAATATCATAATTTTTTAGCTACTAATGTCATGTGATTCTGATCTATTACAGCACAATTGGAAAAGCAGTGTGCTTCCATTTTTAATTAAAGAATAATGGTAAAACTTCCATATCTTACATGCTAGTAATTATGGACCGGTTTGATAAGGTTTGATAAGACTGATTTAAGTCTTTCCTTTACCCAGTGAAGCAAAATATAGGAACGTTTGAGCTCGAACAACTTAAGGACATTAACGAGGAGAAGAATGATTTTCTTATTAATAAAAGGTCACTATTATGCTAATTAACTTGTGAAAGAATAGTTTTACTTGATATTATTCAATCATGGTCAAAGTTTTTTGTGAGAGCACTATAACTGCACCAAAAATGATTCAAAGGGCAAAAAAGAAAACACCTATTCTTAAAAACAAGAGAGACAAAAAGGCCTGTTAAAGAACATCAACCAGTGCTTTTTTCAACCATAAGAAACTGGTAAATTATTTTGAGATTGCTACTTATTGCAGAATCAAATAATTTTTCGTTTTTTGTTGTTGCAATCAATCATTTTAACAGAAACAAAAACATATCAAATTAATACATTGCTTAATTTTTGAAAGAAAAGAAAAAGCACTATAAAACCTGTAATCCACAAGTATGCCTGTAAAAAAATAATAATAAAAAAAAATTCATATACGACAAAAAGGAAAGTACCAACACTAAAAAATACCCCTTAAAAGGCTGTCAGATTCTAGCAGCATCTTTATCTGCTATAAAGTTTGTGGCAATATGTATTGAAAAAAGGTTTCATGATTGCTCATTAATGTTGAATCAAACCTTTGCTACAATAGTCTTGAAAATGTATTCACCATTTCTGTCACCTTATTTCCAATACAATCAATAGAAAACCTGCTGTGTGCATGACGTCAGACAAGGCCACGGGCAACAGAGCGTGAATAGAACCGCAAAAATCTACAACACAATGGAAAACAGAGATGAACTTCCTGTGCACAGTGGAGTGCAGTCATTTAATTACGTGTGAGTGCAACATACGTTATCTAGCCCGGCGAAAATTAAATTAGGTGCAGGGTGATTCAGATCTAACTCAGCTGGTATTAAACCCTAAATCAGAGCAGCAACAATAGAAGCTTGGGACGTGACCGTATTTTCAACGACACAGTTTCTTTAACTAAGTTATCCCTTTTATAGTGCACTACAAGACTTGAAATGAGAATTACAATTTGTGACTTAAGGGTTTGCAAATGTGTACATTCTCTTATACCAGAGTTTGATGGTGTTAACCATTTAAGTGTAACTTGGGATACGACTGGCTAGCTTGAAGATGAGCCTTGGGGCTTCTCAGTTTGAGCCCTTGGAGTCGACTCTAAATGAAATTGATGTGGAAGTGATGCTTCACTTACGTTTGAGCAAGCAGAATTTGGTCCTCTGGAAAAACGAAACGTAACAAGATTACCCAGACAGACGGGCCATGGAAAAAGAAAGTGAACAGCGAGTAACCTGATTTTACACAAACACAGAAAAGAGTATGAGGAGAGTTTTATCACATACAACACTAGTGTGTCTGCAGCCCTGGTAATGCTGATAGTCCCATTCTGAATTTGCCAGAATATGTTTTCTAGTCAATGTCATTAATCAAAGTTTGAATGTATCATTGATTGACTCACTATGTTTATGTCAAAACCCAGAGTGCTGTATGTATAATTTCGCCTCAAAATCACCAATTTTTAGCAACTGTCTGGATTAACCTGAATTATAATTTTGCATTAACAGACAATAATCACAAAACTAATTTGGACCTAAGCACATGCTCACAGTGACCAAAAAAACACCATGAGAAATATTACTCTCAAATCAGCCTGATATGTGTAGCATTTTATGAAGAGGGCAAGGTTTTCAAGAACCATTCTTTCGTTTTTGTATTCTTTTTCATCTTGATTGATTGAGTCACTTAAGTATTCAAACAGGGATTTTTGAGGCTGTGCTAACTGTGCTCTAGGCATTCATTTCGGCTAAGGCAAAGATAATGTGAGAGGAGTTTGAACAACAAACTTGTACTCGAATTTCTGTATTTGTTTATTTATTTGATATAGCGACAATGCATGTTAATGAACATTAATATGAAATACAAATGTAAACAAGCTGGATCATAGCAACATTGCTGGTTACATCCGCAGGAAGGTACACACAGATACTCATAAAATACATACAGCACTACATAAAAGTACCTCAAAACACATTATTTAAAATATCTAAGTATAATGTTTACAGAACTGATTCATCATAAGCCACTTTTTAAGATTATATTTAAAAGTATAAGTGGAACATTGTCTATTGACTGCGGTAAACCATTCCAATATTTACTCCCTATTACAGACAATGCTTTCTGTCCAAAATATGTTCACCTACAATAAATGTCAACCCCTCTAATGATAGAACTAGTAACAATACAACATACCTCTGTTTTCTAAATTATTGCAACAGAGGTGGGGCATGCCACCTTTTTTTTATGTTACAGTAATTAAATGGGGGGGGGGGTTATCCAACACTTTTATCACCTTACAATGATTCTATTGACTGTTGAATGACCAACTATTAAAACAATACTCAATATGTGATAAAACCATTGAATGTAAATACAACCTGGCAGCACCGACTGTCAGAAATGGCTTAGTATACTTAAATTCCTTAAGTAAAATTGTACAATATTAGACAGATTTTCAGACACAACTTTTAAATGTAAGAGAATCCAAAGTAACCCCAATATATATAAATTCCTCAACAACTCCAAGCTCCTCCCCTCTCAGGAATACATTTGAAAGTGTCATATCTACTTATTGTTTTGCAGAAATCATATACACACTTTTGTTTTGTGTGTGTTCAATAATAAACCTGATCTGGTAAGCCAATTCTGAACACTGAAGCAGAAGTTAAAGAATTCCAAGCTTTTTCGAAGTCATTAACATGGGTAAATATTACTACATCATCAGCATACATCTGAACATTTACATCTTTACATACTCCAGGTAAATCATTTTAAATAAAGTGAAAATAAAATTGGTACCAAAATGGAACCTTGTGGAACCCCCTTAGTGCAAACAAGGTAAGAAGATTTTGTACCATCAATACAAATAAAAAGTTTTCTGCTTAAAAGATATGATTTCATCCAAAATATTTGCCTCATCTGAAAAAATAAAAATGTGTTTGTTTAGATAAAAGGCTTGATGGAAGAAAGAAACTTGATGATTAACAATGTCAAATGCCATCTTTGAATCTAAAAAGACAGCACCACCACACACACTTGAACCATTTTTTATATATACAAATGTATTTATTTCCTTTCTTGTTTAAATTGTTTTTCACTGTAAATATTATGAAACACACAGACACACACACAGACACACACACACACACACACACATACACACACGAGCATATATCTTTAAAACTCAAACTTATCATCTCATTCTCTCTTCACTGATATACTGTATCACTCCCTCTGACAACTGATTTGAATGTAATGCCTGATTTAACATGGGCAACAACTTTCCAAGGCATATCCATGTTTGCGCATGATAAAGCAGCAGGTGCTCAGTAAACACAGCTAGCATTAGCACTGACTGACCCTAAACTGGAGGAACAAGGAAGAACATGGTATGCAGTAATGGAGGTTTCTCTCATGCTGTGCTCTGAAGTGGCTTTACCCCCAGCAGGGTGGAATGGAGGGAGATTAGTGTTGCTGAATGTGGAGATGACCTTCAGCCCTCTATCTTTGTGAGGATGGAAAGTGTGGTTTGTGTAATGATAGCTTTGAAAACTGTGAAGAAAAATGCTATGAATAAGGTGAAAGGATCAGTGCTTTTATCACATCAACAAGTGTACAGGCATCGCATATTTTAGCATGGGGTTCTACAAACATGAGGCTTTTTATAATAATATGGTGTTATGAATGCTTTTTTTCCACAAAGTCAGTTGGCAGTTTGACTATTATGCTTTTAAACGATTCCAGGTTGTCAACAGGATCCAAAATTAACACTGAAATAATTAAAAGGTAAACTTACTGAATAACCATGGTAAATATTTTAAATGAAAGTGTTAGAATAACTGATGTAAGTAGTCATTGAAAGTCATACATAATTTAACAATATTTAATTATGAATTCATACATTTTGTTTGTTTAGTACATAATTTTTTTTTCAGTGTATATACTGTGCAATGCATAAAGTATTTATAAACAGTACATTCTATTGTTTGATTTGATTACATGACCAGAAAATGCATTTGGAACTGTAATCAAAATAAATCTATTCTTCTCTTCAGTATAATGTTTTTTTTTTATTTCACTATTCTGAAATATGAAATTCTCAGATGCAGACGGATGGACAGTCAGACCTGTTGAATCCTCAATGACAGGATTATGAGATTAAAGCAGAACATGGGAGATGGTGTTATAACAAAGTAAATCCCAGGTTTCCCCTGGGTGACAAGCTTAAAGCACATCTCTAATCTCAAACCCTGATGATTTAGGAGTTTGAGATTGAGGCTGAGCACCACAAAAGTGTGAATTTATATGTGTGCGTGAGAGAATGAGAGTGTTCTTAATAAAAGGAGATACAGATTCCACAGACAGGAGAAAAAAAAAACTGAGTGAACTGGATTACTAGGGGGAAGGAGGAGTAAATAAGGAAATGAAATTAGGGAAATGAAAAGCCGGCATCTGTTGCCAACTCGACTTCTGCCCAAACAGTCTCTGTGGATAGTCTACCAACAGCTGGAAGCCACTGATAAGCAACAAAGCCAGAGAGAGAAAAAGGGTAGCTGGGGAATGTCTATACAATAAGTTTAGAATATTTCTTAAGTTTGGAAGGTGGAGTGAACTGAACATCGCATTTGTACATTGCATAAGAAATAATTTTAAATTCTGAAAATTTTAGCCAACAAAAGTCAGTATTCAAAATATTTTGTCTAAAAGAATCAGCATGTAAAAAAAAAAAAACATCCACTAGCCCATTTTTTCTCTCACCCTATTTCCTTTTCCGCAATAAGATTATTAAAAGTCAAATCTTTCCTTGCATGCACGTTTTTTTGTTTTCTTAAATAATAATTTTTTGCAGAGGTTTAAAATATTGAACACATTTATAAATTATAACATTTCATTTCAGCATTCACCACAAATATTACCTTGTATTAGTTCTTGTCTTCCTCTAAACATTAACTATTTACCACAAAATTTAAGCGGGAAAGTTTATTTCTGAAAATGGTTTGTTTATTGATTGCTTTGAATAAATGAGATCTTCAAAACCACATTAGGCTGCTAACATTTAGCATTTTGCCACCAGCCAGAAAAATCTAGTAACTCTCCCCCTACAACTGGCAGAATAAATAGAAGCCATTTAATCCCTTTTTATTAATTTTTTTTTTTTTCACTAATAGGCTGCTTTGCAAATGTTTGATACACCTCCCGGCAAACATTTGTCTGTTCCAACAAGAGAAAAATGTTGGCTCTAAATCTTCTCCCAGCAGAACCATTTCTACAGAATATCTAATGAACCATGAATGGACCTTCTCAGTAAACAAAGATGAATAATTAAAGAAATGAAGTATTTAAGCATGACACTTCAAAGCTGCCATCTAATCAAGTTCATTGCTTTACAAAATGAAAACCTCCTTTCACCTGGCAACTGCAGCCTGCCAAAAGAATTCAGATTCAAACTACGTAAGCTATATAAATATCTTTAATTTTACACAGTGAAAGCAAACCAGAAAGTAAGAATTGGCTATATAACATACAGTATATATAAATAACTCACTCAAGACAGACATTATTCAACCTTTAATCTTGTATTCTATTGCATGAACTTTTCAGAAATGTGACTGGCACTCAATCCAGAAATGTAGTTCCTTGGTGTCACTTTGACCCTTGCAATGATACATTACACTAAAACACAATAAGTAACTGGAAATAAGAAACTGGAAAGAGTGTATAGCAATGTTAGAATGTGAAATATTACAATATTTAATGTTGCTGTACTACCATTTCCATGGAATTGGCAAACTGAGTTATCAGGTTAAAGTTTGCTTATAATAAATAAGAAGTTTGTGTATGATTAGGAAAATTGCTTAAATAAATAAATAAATAAAAAATGTCTCTCAGACCAAAGCAGAATATGAGGAATAAAGCAAACCACATAAAATTAAACATACTGAATCATTTCCCTATAATGTTTTTAAAAATTCTGAACCACACAAAGAGTCAGTAAGATAATCTCCTTCATCCCTGTAAACCCTAGCTGCCTGCAACTCTTTGAAAAATATTATAAGGTTAAATGCACACGCTCACACACAAGCTAGATGTGACTGAAATCTGACAGAAGGTTCTACAGCAGAGTGTTCTGTCAATTCACACTGGAGTCTATTTTTAAGCTCTGCCATGCCACTGTGGTGATTAATTCGAAATTTTCTTTGAGCATATGTTCAAATAAATCAGGTAACATATGTTCTGAGAGCCTGACAAAAAAAACAAAACAAAAAAAAACATTTAGATATTTTTGCAATCTACAGTATGTAATTGAATTAATAACGTTCAGTATGTTTATAGCGTTAACATTTGAACTGACCAGGAAAGGTGAAGGTTGAACTAATTACTACAAAATGGTATGCAACAAAGAAAAAAAAAATCTGATTTCTTAATTTTTTTAATTTGAGGTCATTCTTGTCTATTAAGAAAATAATGCATTCAAAGATTCTAGCTCATGTATGCATCTGTGCTATGTATTTATGTACTTACATTTGAATATTTCCTGGAACAACTCAGTTGCCATCGTCCAGTGTGGATAAAACTGGTAAGCAATCTATATTCAAAAGTGCATCATGTACTTATTTTTGAGATAAACACCTTTACCAGAATAATAATTTGCATAGTTTGGGTCACCACTTCAGGTGTGCATTATATTCTAATAATTAAATGGACCGGAGTCATACAGTAATTGTATTTCAAGATATTTGTCAGGTTTTGTCCTAATTCATAATTTCTTCCATGCTTCCATTGAAGGGCTCCAGGTTGCTCCTAAATGGGGTTATTTTGGGCTTGGGCTGTCACGGGCTGCCAGACAAGTAACATTATTAAAAATCAGTAACCAAAAATAACTATAGTACGTAAACACCAAAATGCAAGTATTATTCTGATTTTATTACATTTAGAGTAAGTGGCAATAGTGGATATAGCTACTGTATATTTCAACAATTGAAAGTACAAGGTTGTGCTGCTGAGGCGAGGCTCATGCAGCCTTTCCAGGAGATATCAAAAACTCATAATCCTGAGGTAAAGATTAAAAATGGAACGTTTTATATTTAAATTATACATTTAGTTAGGCAACATCACACAACATTTTCACCATTATGACTGTTTAATAGTTAAAAAAAAAAAAAAAAATGATATACAGCCAAGTATGATGACCCATACTCAGAAATTGTGCTCTGCATTTAACCCATCCAAAGTGCACACACACACACTGTGAACACACACCCAGACCAGTGGGCAGCCATTTATGCTGCAGTGCCCATGGAGCAGCTGGGGGTTCGGTGCCTTCGGTGCTCAAGGACATTTCAGTCGTATTGCCAGCCCGAGACTCAAACCCATAACCTTAGGGTTAGGAGTCAAACTCTAACCATTAGCCCACGATTTCTTGCTTGTGTATTCAAAAATATTTTAAATAATCTCATAATATTATTTAATGCAGTTATATTTTTCAGTGTAAATGATTTCTTTTGATAACATATAGATAATCTCATTATTATAATTGAATGTCACAGCTGGTTGATAGCATTTCTACTAATAGTTAATCTGCTTCAAGAACAACACTTTTATGAGTTAGAAATTAAATGTAGCTTTTAAGTTGCTAAACTATTAACTGATAAAATTAATAATAATAAAATTATCAATGGTAGTTTAAAACAACACCCTTTTTACCCTGTCAAAATCAGTTCTATTTTCAGCAAGCCATTTTAGTCCATGTTCCTTTAAAATTCTAATGAGCTCTATTCATCCCCCGCCCCTCTTGTCAGTTGGGGTGACGAGCTATTCTCATAACACTGTTTACCTTAGCAAAACACCTCAATCGCTTAGAAGCCATTAGAAACCATTCCACTCCTTTACCTATTCCACTGCCCGTGTCACATCTTTGTCAACACAAAAGAGCATTCTGGGTGAATGGCACTATGCGTTATATATATTTATGGTCCTTCACAGAGCGCACCACACTCAGTTAAAAACGTGCACCAACATGTGGTTGGATCATTTTTTTAGTTTTTTTTTTTACTGTTATCACCGGCATATTGTAAAAGTGCCTTATCCTAACATTTGGTAATATTTCTATTCAAAATCGTGATTCCTCAATTTCTAAAAAAAAAAAAAAAAAATTGTGGCAAAACAATATATTTAAATTAATTAATAAAATCTGAAAAAATCGCCCAGCCCTAATGACAGCTCACTCAGGGCAGGTCTAAGGTAAGACGCTAGTGTCATTCAATAATTGTGGGAGGGCCACATAGATAGGCATCTGAGAATGGCTTGATATGAGAATGGGGAAATTATTAAAAACAAAAATACTGGGTGGAATTTTATCATTATAGGGTGGTTGTGTACACACACTGCCAACACACATTTCCATTCAAACAACTTATAAAAGTGCATGTCGCATCTGATGACACCTTTTAAAAAGTATTTATAATGCATGTATAACTTGAAAAATCTAAAGGGGCATGTGCACCCTCTGCCAAACCAATCACAATTTGAATTGAAATTGAGAGCCCTTACATCAAATTATCACAGTTGTGATGTTTTGTGACCATATTGAAAATACTTAGACAACTGTAGAGCATGTTCCATTTAATGTTGTGCATGCAAATGCTGGGAAATTTATGCTTAAAAACACTAAATGGAATTTCAAGTGGCATCATCAATAAAAGTCCTCCTCATATTTTTCCACTCAAGTGAATTTAAATTGTATTACAGTTTTCACATCACAGATTTCCCAACAAGCTGTGAAAATTCCAATCGTTGTCTAAAAGCATGCTTTACTTGAAAAATCACTCATTAAGCTTTTGGACCATAACTCATACAAGTACTTGCCGAAACTCTTTAATTAAAACAAAGTTGTGAATTTTCTCCTGCTTATTATCAATGAGATCATGTTTAGCCATGCAGAACTAATGCCAGAAAGTTATTTTCATTATAATCATACTAAGCTTTGTTTCTGTTCTACCTTTTATCTGTGCTGTAGAGCGGTATTATAAGCACCAATTACTGTGACTTGTGTTGTTGAATGTGCGGTGTGTGTGTGTGGTTTGTGTGGGTGGGGTAGGGCATAATAAAAAATAAAACATTGTTGTACAGATATGATTTATCCAGTTATATAAATCTTGTTTGTGGTTACATTAATGATATTTGCATAGCATTTTAGATTAGTGATGTAAATATTAGCTTTCTCAGCCAGAACCTCCTTAATGCTGGATTGGTTTAATCACTGATTAAATTAATGATCTGGTTGAAGACATACATATATACTTTTTGAGTGATACAGACTTCTGACCCGGATCATAAAACATTATTAGCAGAGACGCCCTCTTGATTTCTTGCAGTGGTAAAGTTCAAACTGTGCCAGGTCATTTAGTCTACAAGTAAGTTTAAATTGTAAAAATTGACAAAACAATTCTAGTTCAAGTATTCAGCTGGTTAGGCCTACAAAAACCATTTAACAATAACGCTTTCTTAAAATTTTGATGTCGTTCTCAAAATGTATATCAATTAGCTACTAATGAATTCATGCTCATTTAAATTTCTGAAATATTCTCACATAAAATAAGTCGTCTAATAGCAAATGCACATTCAACACAATGCTTCTGCTCTGTTTACATTCTATGTACTGTACTTGTTGAAGAACTTGTCGTATTGATTTTTGTCTTGCCTCTAAGAGCTTGCCCTGAGATATAAGCCTAAAAGACATATTAGACCATCTTCATGAGACCGTTTTCTATATTCATGCAGAGCCTCTCGCAAATTGATCAGTTACAGTGACATATCCCACAGCGTCTTTGTTTCTATGGATTTCTTAACCAGCGGGAAGCTATTGATGGAGAGGGCAAATCAAACTAAGTTCCATGCTTGTATTATTGTTCCTACCGGAGGGGAAAGTGAAACATCTGTGCTGTGAGACAGAAGCAAGAGTGAGCTCTTATTGACTTGTTATGCCAGTCTCAAGGTCACTGTTCAGCTGCGCAGGCAACAATAAGGATGTATTTTCTCGGTCCTTGACAAGTCACTTTTGCTGAATCAGTGTGATTGCTCATGGGAATAGAAAAAAAGCACTGGTTAATTTGCTCTTAATTTGCTTTGCAAAATGGCGGATTGAGAATCAAGGTTGAAAACACTGGGCTTAATAGGTCGTTTTGATTTTGCCAAGTAAGACATGTTCCTGGATCAACATTATTGTCCAAAAATATAAACTTTACCCAATCCCTGCCCCTAAACCTAACCCTACCCATAATTTATTCCTAAAATCAGTGGGAAATGATAACTGATTAACAAGAGTGTAGAAGCACCTAACCCTGATTTTAAGCCTAAAACAGATATTTCTTGAAAAGTAATATCTGAATACTGATTGGTTGATTGGAATGTTGTTCCAGGATCAACAAGGATGTTGGAAATCACGCTCACCGGGCTTAATATGCATTATCTTTTGTTTGTCTATATTTCTGTATTACCAAAATATACAACTGACACCTTCATGAATGACTGGTACTAATAAAATTATTATTAAAACATTATTATGTGGAATATTTACTAGAACGGTTATTTAAACAGAACAATGAAAATACACACCGTTTTATATATATAAAAAAAATGATCCTGGTACTTTTAAGCACGAAAAATTGCAGTGGGTGGGTGTTTCTGTTTAACAGTCCAAAACATGTTAAATAATGTGTCCGCATCCATAAGAACACATGGCTCCAGGGGGTGAATAAAGGCCTCCTGTTGAGAATCCATGTGTTTTTGTAAGAAAAATATAAGTTTCAAATGTAATAAACACTTTCCTATCACTTCTATCTTTCATATGTGGAAGCCATTCCGGCAGATGATGTAGGACGTCTGCGTTGCATGACAGACATGGAGAGAGAACAAAACAAAATGCTGGTCATGAATTAGAAGTACAAAATGAGGATTTGTAAAGAAAAATGTCTCCTCCAAGAGGCAGTGGCGTAGCCAGGGGAGGGGCCATGGGGGCACTGGCCCCTCCTGAAAACTGATTGGCCCCCCAGTGTGCCCCCACCCTTCTACTTGTCTGTCACTCACAAATTCAAATCATAACCTTCGATTAGCGAGTTGTTGCAGTGCAAGAAGTGTTTGGTACTAACGTTAATGTCTTTCAGTGTTAGACAGACCAGGTTCGATGATGATGTTATCTCCTAGAGCAGACCAAGATGCTAATCATTATATTTACTATGCTCCTCTGATGCTGAATGTAAAAGGGTTTTACTGCGTTACGATTTACTTTTTTTTCCGGCCGAACCCGCCGATATAGGCAACAACGCAATTTAAAGCAATGATTTAAAAAAAGTATAATAGCAATTCTAATAAAGTCATTATTGAATCATGCAGTCGATTAGCGACTTTTTTCACTCAAGTGAGGTGACGAAACAAATCGTGTAATGTTTATCTAACGCTCCACACTTGAGACTTTTTTTAAAAGTCTATATGGGTGAGACACATGCAAAAACGAGATTTGGGGCTGTTTGTCTTCAATAACATGTCTTCTTTCAGACTTATGGTGAAAAAAAAGTCCAAAATACACATATAGGTCTTTATTTTTCTACACCTTTAGTCTATTTGCGTCTGTAGATTTCTCATAAATTCAGTTGGCGTTCTAAATCACCATGGTGCTCTGCGATTGCTGTCTGCACCCTGGAAAGCTCTCTCTCCCTCCCTTCACAGAAGTTATTGACAAAACGTCATTTGATGACACCCAGAAACATTCTCAAATTAAAAGTCATACATAAATATTTAATGCATGATTAAATAGCAAAATAAATAACTAATACTAAAATAACACTGGACTAATTAAGCTATTCTAAACTGCTTTTTTGTAGGATCCACATATTTTACATGTTAAACTAAAGCTTTTTGAACAAGTAGCTATCTAACAAAGTATTGAATATGATATTTTTAAATCAATATGCTCAAGATTATTTAGCCTTGACATAAGTAGATTTTGTTTATAAATCAATGCAAATTTACTGCAACTGCTGCTATGCAAATTGAATGGGATGTGGATAATAAACAAAAACAATTTATAATATTACATTTATATTATATTAATTCATTAATTGTGTATTTATTTCTAGGAATTATTAATGTTATTCTGCATTTATATAAATAAGGCTATTATATATATATATTATATAAGGCTATTATAAATAAATTATATTATTATTATTTGTGAGTTGTACACTATTCATACATTGGATTATTTTATTTATTGCAGTTTTTCTTTCACTTTTGTAAAGTGAAAAGTTAATACAAATTGTATTTGATTGTTTTGATTTAGAGCAGTGATTAACTGCCATTAAAATATAATAGGGTATCACTGTTTATTACTGATGTTAAAGGTTACTGAACTCTTGAAATGATTTGGATATACCGTTCAAACAACACAAGATTGGCCCCTCTGTATTATTCGTGGCCCATCTTGTGCCCCCCAGTTGAAAAAATCCTAGAATCGCCCCTGCCAAGAGGCTAAAGTAAGGAAACTTTGCTTCTTTTGTTCATTTTTGTAAACAAACTCATGAGTCTAGCATATCTCAGAGGTGCGTGTGCAACACATGTGCAACACATACATCCTACGTCATCCGCCAGAATGGTTTCCATGTACAACAGTCAGCAGAACTTAGAGAAAAGGGTTTATTACATTTGAAATATGGATATTTTTCCTAACAAAAAGTTCCTGTAGTCGACATCGCCATCTAGCCGTTTGGCTGTATGGCTGCAGAAGGATGCACAAACACATCAGAAGATGCTTGTTTAATCAGCAGCAGTACAGAAAGCATGTTTATCATTTGATTCAGTATTTGGGCAGGGGACGTTCAGTATGCCAAGAGAGTGGTTGGTGCACGTCTTTTTTTTTTTTCAGTTGGGTTAGGATATTTTTACACCAACATAAATTTATCACCAATAAGTATGAGAATATAAAATATTCTGATACGTAATTACTAATGAAGGCACCCATATATTAAAACAACTGGCCCTATTTTGATACACTCACCAAACTAATGCTGAACGTGAGTAATTCTAAAGAACACTTAATACTGATGAACATATTTAAATTGTTACTGAATCTAGTGCTGCAAACAATACTGAAACTATATCATTGCTCTTTTCAGTGGCAGAAATCTACACTTTAGCCTGCAGCTTTTTTTTTTTTTTTTTTTTTTTGGTTCTCTACAGTTTTTGAGTTTTAATTTCATGCACTGCACAATGCAATCTCATCTAATCTAAATTATTTGCAATTAGACCATGTACACTGTTCTTCATTGCCTAAAGAATCTCTCGACACATCCTACTTAACAGAGGCATTATAGTTGCACCAGGCCTTGACCAACACGCATAGATGCTACAAATCATACAAATGGAAACAAAAAGGAAAGCAAAGCTAAAAGTTTTGTACAGTTGTTCTCCCCAGAAAATAAAAATAAAAGGAAAGCCAGATTTGGAATTGCATGAGGATGGGTAAATGATAGTATTTGAACTAACCATGTAAGTATAAGTTTTTTTTTTTTTTTTCTAAAACGGAGGACAACAACCACGATTTCCCATGATGCAGGTTGAAACCTTGCATGCATCACCAAATCATTTTCCAGAAAGCTATGAACTGTCACTCCATTAACTCTTCTGCTTCTTTAATGATGTACACACACAGTAGTCTCACAGTGACAGGTTGTCTACATCACAGACTAATTCATTCATCAGATGTGAGCGTAATGCACTACTACCGCTCCTTAATTAGATGAAGCTCATAAATTCTTCAAATTAATTGCCCAGTGAGAAATAGTTTATGGATCTGTATGTTATTGAGACTTACAGAATGTATGGATAGAGATGGGCATTGATGAGATGAGAATATGAATGTACATAAAAATTAGAGAAAAAATGAAAGGCACAAAAGCATTTAATTATGGCATGAACCACATTAATTAGTGCTAACTGAAGAGACAGTTCTGTTGTACAGGTACAGCAATCCACATAACTGCAAACAAGAGTTTACAAATACATTACATGTAAGAAATACTCGCCTACAACTAAATTCAGCAGTTATCAGTTTGAGGGTGTGTGCTACAGTATTTACAGTACAAAGAACAAGGAAAGTTCTCTCATTTGAAGTACTGGTACTATGTACTTTAATTGTAATGTGTAAGTACTGTAAAAACCATGTAGATGAGCCTGCAGGCCAGTTTTCCTTTTCCATGCTCAAGAATTAGAATCAAGAATCAGTGATTAGCAACTAATGACCTTTGACCTTGTAACCTTCATTTTTCTTCGTGGTCTCCCATGCATTACCAGGATTCATTTTCCAAATCACATAATCACCTGTGCTCTTGTTCATATCATCCTGAGAATCTGAACGGTGTTCAGTTTTGCTACTTAATGTTCACACATGGATAAATGTGTGCTATTTGTGTTCATTTGTGTTCTTGCATGGGCGTAGGTTGGGGGGGGGGGGTGGTCTAGGTACTAGTCCCTATCAATATTTTGAGATTACAAATTTGCCCCCACCATTATTAAGCAAGCTCCTTTGGACTGCTATTTGGATCTTTGCACTGCTATCTGGATCGATTCTAACGGCCAGAACGAACGACAGTACAAGAAACGCCGTAATTTGATAGGCGGCGGGGTACCTGACAGGCTACACGTGTGGGCCGGGACTACTTTTTTTTGTTTGCACTAGCAGCGAGCGGGTGGTGTGTGTGTGCGTGCGTGTGTGTGTGTGTGTGTGTGTGTGTGTGTGCGTGCGTGTGTGTGTTGACGACGCCGGCGACGGTAAGTTACCAGGGCTGTCTCTCTGCCACATACAAAGGCCAGAGTAAAAACATTTTAATATTCCGTTTTTTTTCTTCCCCCATATAAATGAAAAAGGTTAATAAAGAAATTAAAGGAAAGGAAAGCATGTGTCTACGTTCTATTAGAAATAGTTTGGAAATACAGTAGAAAAAAATAAGAAAAATCAAAGTAAAACATTTCCAACACTTGAAGGTTTTTTTTTTTTTTTTTTTTTAATTTAAATATTTTGGTCATTCATAAATTTTTCAGTATAGAGTGCTGGGATACAGGAGTATTAAACATTAAATGCCAGAATCAAACCATTGCCTGAACTTCATTCATTTTAAATAGTGTTTATTATGTGAATTAATTATACTGTCCCAAAGTCTTAGAACAGATACTTTCCAATTGCCATAAATAATAAAGTTAACGTGAATATGCTAATTAAAATCAAAACACATTTCACAGGATCTTGGACTGTGCTAAAACTAATCAAAACACGTTAGTCCAAAAGTTTCATTCCAGTTTCAATTCAATGGCAATTGTTTTCATTGTGTCATAAAAACCGGTTTGGACAGAAAATCATGTATCTAGATCTTTTGCACATTCTCTGGTTATTCAGATGAGATTGAGATCCTACTAATAAATTATAAAGTTTGTAAGGAACTTTGGTTAAATGCAGGCAATATAGTTCATTTACTGTGTTGGTCTATCAGCTTCCATTAATATTAAAAGACCCCAAAAGCTGTTTGCACACATCAGTGCAACAGCTGACCGCAATAACACAGACTGGCATTTACATATGAAGCTGTCTTGAGCTAAATGAAATGCAGAACACAAGGCTCTTAAAGTTATTATTTCAAGTCATTAAACATGTCTTATCTAGCTGCATGTTTGTTCTTAAAATGCCAAGAAGAAATCATTTGTTTTGGTGTTTGTTTGAAGAATTTTCTTCTTGCTTTTCTAAATGCAGCCTCTTTATTTCTGGCACAGTTATGACAGAGATAAATGGTAATGTTCTTGTCATACCATTTTGTAGATAATCGAAGGTACTTATCAAAATACATTTACCTAATCCTGTCATGCAGTTAAGGATAGAATTCACTGCTCCTTCAGCCTTTCCATGATAAAAAGAAAGTTTAATAACTCCAGAAACACATTTCGTTACTCTTTTGCAGAGCGTTAACGAGTTATGAAGCTGCTCAGACAGGAAGTAACAGAAGGAATGCCGAGATAGCTTTGAGTAAGATGACACAGAGACGCAGATGATTATAATGGGAATCATAATGTACGTGACATATTTATTGGAGTTCTCAATTTCCCCTTGGCCACAATAAACATGATTCTCAGGGGACCCTCTTGCTTAATTTGCAGACAGAGCAGCCCTGAGCCTAAGTCACAAAGGAGCGCTATAAAACAAAGATGCAAAGCTGTCTTAGAAGATGAAAAGACACAGAAATGTTTACAGTATTTCTGCAACACACTGCTGTATCCTGTAAGAAATCAAGCATTTCTTCACTCAGATAGTATTGTGCATTGGAGTGTACTGGTGAAAATGAATTATCCACAACTTTAATTGTCCCCCTGCTGGATTGATATGCATGTGAAACTGCTGAGCCCACTAGATGATTAAGTCCTACAAGGGCATACATTTACCCCCCAGTGTATCTGAGAGCTTGTCAGGCAGTAATTCTATATTGCTTTGCCAATTAAAAGATCTGATTAGATATGGTGTTCTTAATTAGAATGCCTTAAAATGCCAACAGGACATTTTGGAATGGTTGTTCAAATACGTAAAAGCCTGAGAATGGATCCTGAGGCTAGCTGGTATAAGAACCTGCAATAACTATCAAATGCCGGACTTGCTCAATGAAAATGCATTTACCAAAATTAGGGTTTTGTAGTGGGCAATCTTGGAAAACACAACTTGTGTAGCCCAACTGCTAACTAAATGACAGTTCAAAAACCAAATATTGGTGCAGCAGTTTTATATAACATTCGTTCATTTTCGGAACAGAAATTAAGATATTTTTTTAAGAAATGCAGAGCTTTCTGACCCAGATAGCAACACATCTGAAACGTTTCATGGAAAGGTAGTAAGGAAATCGTTAAAACAATCCATGTGACATTAGTGCTTTAACTGTAATGTTACGAAGCTACAAGAAAACTAAAATAATTATTTTTTTTTCAGTGCAATTAGAAATTGTTGAATAAAGTCATTATTTTTCTTTTTTTTCTTTCATTGCACAGAAAAAAAGTGTTCTTGTAGCTTCACAACTTCACAGTTGAACCACTGTCACATGGCCAATTAGTTATCAATGTCCTTACCTTTCTGGGCCATAATATGTTTAAGTTGTGTTGCTGTCTATGCAGTGTCATAAAGCTCTGGGGTTTATTAAAAATATCTTAATAACTTCTGAAGTTCTGAAGATGAACGAAGGTCTTACGGGTTTGAAGCGACATGTGGATGAGTATTAATGACACAATTTTTATCTTTGGGTGAACTATCCCTTTAAGGAAAGATAAGGTAGCAAACAAGATGCAAAATTGCAAATTACATCTAAAATTAAAAAAAAGATTATTAAAAAAAGTAACTAGACAAACTAGTTTATACACTTTGTGATCATAATTTCTATCCATCCAAAAGTGAAAGGTTTTCACTATTTCACAGACATAATTAAGATAATCAAGTCTGTGAAATAGTAAATACCTTTACTACCTTCTCACTCTAACATCCTAGTACCAAACGGACAAATTTACTTCTTAGAATCAAGCACATTACAGAGTTCCCAGCATGAATGCTTTTAATATTGGCTAACAATTCATAAATATTGACTTAGCACTCCATCAAATCATTGAGTGGCAAATCCATTTTATGTGCTTTCACAATTCAGTCCCATATTTGGAATGGCTTTAAATGTTATTGTGATCAAATCATGGACACTTCATCAAGTGAGCCAAATGGAGCATTTTACAATTTTTCAATCCAGGGATTGTCGATGCACAACAACCACCCAGATGCTCCCTTTAGAAAATCCTACGAATTACAGTACACACATAAAATATTCAGTCTCTAAAAGTGTGCAGGAAAACGTAAAACGTCAGGCTCAGACAGTGTGACTAAAGCGAGACCTTAATGTGAAACGATTAAAAAGTATTAACATGCAAAGTGTGAAACGACTGGCAGTTCAGTATACTGTTATTCCTAAAGTTTGCATTTAGCTAAAAGATCTTTAAGCGTATGTTTCCTTAAGGAAAAAGCGGCAATTTGGATGTTACTTCTCTCATTTGCATAAGATGTGTGGCATTTACAATGGAAGGAATATTACCAAGGGCATGCGCTCCTGCAAGAAGCTTTCATTACAAGTATCACACTCAGACAGCTGGCTGCCCATTCTTGCGCATGCAAACCAGTCATTATACTCAGAAAGTGTTTTTTGTGAATGTGTGTGAGAGAGATAGTGAGAGCGAGACCCACTGGGCTCAAATAAACTTTCATCTGTGGCCATTCTGACTGCATGCTGTCCACATTTATCTGTTGATGTCAAGCGATTTTGCTAACCGTGCTGCTGGTTAGACCACTCTAATTGAGGTGCGAACATTACAGGCATAGGGCAAATTAACAGGCAGAACTTTGTGCTTTCACTCAAATGTCGAGCTGAGATTCACGGATGCTATTTTAGGTGGCAATAAGATTAGAATGCATCTAGTTGTCACTGCAGAACTCGGGCTGTTTGCATCGAGACAAAGGCCAGCACTGAATAATGAAATGTCACAGCAGACAGCATAAGCAATGGGCAAAAAAAAAAAAAAAAAACTTGTAGGAATTAACCTCTCTGTATCAGCTCCTGCATTGGCTTTCACACCATTACATTAGATTGCATCACAAACAAAATCACGGCAACATCAATCCAAACCCATTGACCCATTGCGGAAAATCACAGTGCAATCATGATCCCATTAACTCCATTTGCACAAGGCCATTCGATAACATCGGTCAGCAGGATTAAAAATAAAGATTAGCATGGGAATTAGTCTAATTTGCTTAAAATGCTGACACACTTCTCTGACACGGGTACTGCTAGATCTTTTGAGATAGTATGACTAGTGTGATGGACCTAATATGTTTATTATTATGCTCCAGGAAAAGAAGTCTGGGGACAGGAAATAAATCTTCCCTTTCTCAGCTTCAGTTTCAGGGCTTTGCTTTAAAGGTCATTTCCCTGAAGCTGATGCTGATTTATAGATTGAAGTGAGGTGGAGGTTTTATAAACTAAAGATACTGCGGAGCTAAAATATTAAAGACGTTGAAAGTTTGCCACACAGCTCGGCTATCAGTTACAGATGGTTGCTTCCACCTACTCTTCCTTTTAAATGTTAAAGTGTTTCAGTCAGACTCTTTTCAGCGAAAAACAACAAGGAAGTTACTCAAACCACAAGATATTATTCACGATTCTAGGATGAATTTTCAGTCCCAGATAAATCACGGACTGAATTGTACAGCAAGTAGCTATTTGAGAGATTAGGTTTTACCTGTGTTTCTCTGAAACCTTTATTAAACCTGTATAAAAGTACTAAAGGAGCTGAGCATTCAATAAACAGGTCTTTATCACACACCAGCAGTTGTTGACTGTCTCTTTTGTTGACTAACACTATGCTATTGTGTTATTAGAGTAAAATAGCATCAAAGGCTGTCATTTCCCATCATACTGAGTTTTCAGCATATTTCCAATAAGACCATAAGTTTCATTCTGACAATATAGAACTGCATGGTACATTTGATCAAATCCCCTACCAAAAAATAAATAAATGCTGGCACTTGATCGATACATCTTTAGATTGCCAAATGATTGCCAACTCATTCATGTGAAAATTCCACATGTAGGCTATCAAACATTTACAAATACAACAAAGCACTCTGATCAGCACAGAAATTGTTCAGAAATGTAGATGAGCTGCAGGAGATTAACTGCATCTTGTGCTTATTTAAAAGTTTTTAAAGCATACTTCTAAAAGCCATAGGTTAGATCTATATATAAATGCAGGTTCTTTACACTTAATTGCACAAAATGTAGACTACATTGTGACTCAGACACAAAGGTGAAAATGTAACGAGCCAGAATATGTCAAATCGTCACTGACTGAGACTGCTGGTTCCAAGCAAGACTTTCAGTTATGTTTGCAGACCAAACAGATATACAAATTAAAAAATCAAAGCAGAGATGGGGTATAAGGGACAAATCACACAGGACCTGCTCTTGCTTTCAAAGAAAGTTTGCTTTCACAGAAAACTTTTTTTGTTGTTGTTTGTTTGTTTGTGTAAAGAGCTGTGGTTTTCATCACCATGCTTGTTAATCCTCTATTAAGTACAGCATATTTTGTGTAAAGACATTTCCTGTTCATACAGACTGAAGGCCAAGTTGAAAATGAGGTAAGTCTGTTAGCATATTTGAGCCAAACCTCTCACATATTTTCTTGTAACATTGCTTAAACGGCTTGCTAACAAACAAAAATATGGATAAAGAAACTTATTTAGCAGTCTATAAAATAAGGATTTTTCTTCAAATAAATTCATACTGGTAAAAAAAAAAAATGCCTAAATCAATTAATTAAATTAATACATAATATACTAATAACTAAATTAAACAATAAATAAATAAATGCATACATTTACTTAAATATACTGTATATATACACTGGGATTCTGAAGCATTTTACAGGAATACAGGCCCTGCAGTGGAAAATCCAGTGAAAGCAGGGCTCTTTTAGTAAGTAGATTATCTCAGCTGTGCTCTACAGTGTATTGTTGGACAAAAGCCTATCAGCCTTTACACTCAACAGAACCTACTCAGAAGAAAAAGAGTGGGTTTATAATGCCTGTTTATCATCATTTTTGTGCCAGCCTGTTCCATGTCTGTGGCACACGCTCACAAGATCAAGGGATGTAAACAAACACCATTTTTAGTGACATCAAAAGGAAGATGAGACATGTACACAGTCTAAGCATCCATATATGTTCTGTACATATAAATAGACGTAAAGAGATATTATAATTAAACAGCTGATGCATAACAAACTTAGAATAAAAACTCTGTCTACTACAGTTGGTTTTCTCCAAATTGTGATCAAACAGAGACTGCTGAGGGACATGTTGAATAGAGATGCTCTCATCTAGTAGAAAGGCCGCTTCAAGCATTTTAGCAGTGTGTACAAGGGTCCTTGTGTCTGTGTGTACAAATCAAATTTGGTAAGTTTTGAATAACTCATATTGTGGATTTTTGATAATAGTTTACTTGTTAATATAACTGCATTTTGTGACATTGAGTCTCTTACTCGAAGTTTGGGAGTAATAGAATTGCATTGCTTTAAATGTAATAAAAAATAATGTGAACAAAAAAGGATGTCATGATAAAACCACTGTGGGCAGTTCAGTGGGATAATTCATCCTTTCACCTGCCCCCAGCGTCACAGTACACTTGTTACATTTTTGTTTCTAGAGTAGACAAATGCAGGTGTACAGAATGTTTGACACTCATTTCAAAAGGTGCATAACATTATAAGCTACCCACGTCTAGCTTTGTTTGCAAAACAAAAATGCACATTGCCAGAGTCATGAGGAAACATTTGACGCACCACAAACTCCTCAATGATAACTTTTAAAATGACTGATGTAATTTCAATCTGACTCATTACATGGAATGAGTGTATCTTGGCAGATTATTTTTATCATATATCATTTGCTTCTTTACCTGCGTTGTCTAATTACTGGACTTCTTTTTATTTTAAGTTAACAGTAATATAACTTTTATAAAGTTATAATAGATTAATGCTTGTTAATCCTCTATTAAGTACAGCATATTTTGTGTAAAGACATTTCCTGTTCATACAGACTGAAGGCCAAGTTGAAAATGAGGTAAGTCTGTTAGCATATTTGAGCCAAACCTCTCACATATTTTCTTGTAACATTGCTTAAACGGCTTGCTAACAAACAAAAATATGGATAAAGAAACTTATTTAGCAGTCTATAAAATAAGGATTTTTCTTCAAATAAATTCATACTGGTAAAAAAAAAAAATGCCTAAATCAATTAATTAAATTAATACATAATATACTAATAACTAAATTAAACAATAAATAAATAAATGCATACATTTACTTAAATATACTGTATATATACACTGGGATTCTGAAGCATTTTACAGGAATACAGGCCCTGCAGTGGAAAATCCAGTGAAAGCAGGGCTCTTTTAGTAAGTAGATTATCTCAGCTGTGCTCTACAGTGTATTGTTGGACAAAAGCCTATCAGCCTTTACACTCAACAGAACCTACTCAGAAGAAAAAGAGTGGGTTTATAATGCCTGTTTATCATCATTTTTGTGCCAGCCTGTTCCATGTCTGTGGCACACGCTCACAAGATCAAGGGATGTAAACAAACACCATTTTTAGTGACATCAAAAGGAAGATGAGACATGTACACAGTCTAAGCATCCATATATGTTCTGTACATATAAATAGACGTAAAGAGATATTATAATTAAACAGCTGATGCATAACAAACTTAGAATAAAAACTCTGTCTACTACAGTTGGTTTTCTCCAAATTGTGATCAAACAGAGACTGCTGAGGGACATGTTGAATAGAGATGCTCTCATCTAGTAGAAAGGCCGCTTCAAGCATTTTAGCAGTGTGTACAAGGGTCCTTGTGTCTGTGTGTACAAATCAAATTTGGTAAGTTTTGAATAACTCATATTGTGGATTTTTGATAATAGTTTACTTGTTAATATAACTGCATTTTGTGACATTGAGTCTCTTACTCGAAGTTTGGGAGTAATAGAATTGCATTGCTTTAAATGTAATAAAAAATAATGTGAACAAAAAAGGATGTCATGATAAAACCACTGTGGGCAGTTCAGTGGGATAATTCATCCTTTCACCTGCCCCCAGCGTCACAGTACACTTGTTACATTTTTGTTTCTAGAGTAGACAAATGCAGGTGTACAGAATGTTTGACACTCATTTCAAAAGGTGCATAACATTATAAGCTACCCACGTCTAGCTTTGTTTGCAAAACAAAAATGCACATTGCCAGAGTCATGAGGAAACATTTGACGCACCACAAACTCCTCAATGATAACTTTTAAAATGACTGATGTAATTTCAATCTGACTCATTACATGGAATGAGTGTATCTTGGCAGATTATTTTTATCATATATCATTTGCTTCTTTACCTGCGTTGTCTAATTACTGGACTTCTTTTTATTTTAAGTTAACAGTAATATAACTTTGTAGAATTATTGATGATACAAACTGAAGAGTTTTGATCTGAATTGACTTTTTTTATAGTCAATAAAAAATAGAGCTTTTAAATGTCAGACATAATTACCAACTGATTCATTATGGGGAAAATATAAAAATAAATCATAATAATGCTAGACACTTGTGGCACCCACTCATAAAGGGTCTAGCATTATTATTAGTATGTGATTATTTTAATTACATTTTCATTTGCTTGTTTACTTGTTTGTTTGTTTATTTTTGCAAATTTTGTAAACTCAACATTATTATAAACTAAACGGGTTTGATCTGAATTAAACCTTTTATTGCCAAAAAATCCACTGAATTAGTCATCCTTGAATGTGAATGGCTGGATGAATCCCACAGACATGAAGAATTCTAGGTATTTGTATATAGAGTAGTGACATGAAAAGAGAAGAGAGCGAGTGCTCGGTTTTATTGATTATTTGGGAGTAGATGATATGTGTGAGGGGCATGAAATGTCATAAGTGAATGAGAGGGAGACAATGAAAGCCGCAGTATTTTATGGAGAGGCGTTCCACAGTCTGGCAGGGATTTGAATAGAGCTTGATGATTAGAGATGAGAGGATTTCTGATGTTTGTGAAAGCCATTATAACCCAAAGATTGAATGGGCTGAGCGCTCAATGCACGCTCAGTCCTCTTTCCATCTCTCAGGATGTTAAGCACTCCACAGAGAACCAGCCTCTGGTTCTTCACAGCAAAGACAGGAGAGAGGAGGAGGTATGGGAGAATGGCATCTGTTTGTGTGGGGGTGTGTGTGTGAGGGCAAAGAATTCATTGGTTTTCAATGAGCTGGTGAACGGAAAAGAGGAGATAACGGCTGCTTGTAAGAGTCTGAGCATCTGCTGGTTCCCATTTGTTCTTGAAATCAAACTGTTCTCTACAGGAAGTGGGGGGGGGGCAAAAATGGATATTTAAATCATCTCCCATACACAAATATATGATAATGCATCCTACACAAACACAGGAAGTTGTGGCCTAATGGTTAGAAAGTTTGACTCCTAACCCTAAGGTTATGGGCTTGAGTCTTGGGATGGCACTTGAGGAAGGCACTTCCAACCTCCAACTGCTCCCTGGGCGCCGCAGCATAAATGGCTCACCATACTTGGCTGTATGTCACTTCACTTTCAGTTAAAGTTATAATAGAATATAGTTTGTTTATTAAAACACTTGAATAAATTTTGTCCACTGCATGCTTTTTGTTATACTTTGGGTTATATGCTCAGTTACAGGTTGTAGCCTGTATAATTCATTTTGATTTACTACTACCATTTTTAATAGAAAACATTTTAAATTCTATGAAATTCTGTTAAAAAGACATTTAATAATAAGTAATTTTAGCAATTTGACTGCATTGACACTATAGGGTGAAAAATTAATTGAGATGAATAATGAATTTGTGCATAACTGATTAATTTTGCTACAGATACGTATCGGACTGAACTGACTCAAACTGAACTAGTAGCTGAAGACGGGGTGCGTCATGACCTAATGGTTAGACAGTTGGACCTGTGATGTAAAGGTTGCAGGTTTGAATCTCAGGTCCAGCGGGGATTGTAGGTGAGGGGAGTGAATGACACTCAATACCATGACTGAGTTAAGACCCTTGAGCAAGTCACAGGACCTCCAACTGCTCACCGGACGCCATAGCATTGGCTGCCCACTGTTCTGGGGTGTGTGTGTTTGTTCACTTTCACTGCAGTGTGTGTGTGCGCACTTGGATGGGTCAAATGAAGAGCACAAATTCCAAGTATGGTTCACCATACTTTGCCACACATCACGTCCTTTCCTTTCTTTTACTTATCACATAATTTAATTTGTTTCATAATGAATGAACTTTCTACAGTTATCAAACTGAACTGAACCAACAACTGAAGCCAACATCACTATTGTGTTTTTAAAGCTGCTTTACAGAAAAATTTGTCTCATTTCTGAAGTTTGCGTCATTGATTCCGCTATACCTTCCTGTCACTGTGAGGTCGCTTTTAACTCATTCCCCACCAGCATCTTTAAAAAGAGTTGCTAGCCACCGCCAGCATATTTGATCATTTTAACTAAATTTTCATGGCCCCCAGAATATCTGAACATGAATACATAATAAAGAACAAAGCTTTACTTTGAAACAAAACTATTTTTTATGTAGTTAAGTTTCATAAAAAAAAAGAAAAAAAAAGAAGAAGCTTTTTTTAAACAAAAAGCTGAGAAAATGTGAGTTTTTATCAAAGACTGCATGTGGATCATTCAGTATGATGATCAAAGCATAGATGTAGTCCATCACTTCCATCAACACCACCAAAGCTTGCACAGTCATTTACCACATCCTGGATCAACATTTCACTTCAACATTAGGCAATTGATTTATATGCTGTTTATTGTTGATGATCACATTATTTTACATATGCATATGAGATCAATCTTTTCTGTATGTTCCTCGACTGTGTTTTTGATCGGGAGATTCTGCTCTCATTCAGAAGATGCATAATAGCGCCTCCCAAGTTTATAACAGTGAAAACATGGAAAGGCAAAAAAATCTTGTCTTTTGGTATTTGGCTGGGAAAGAGTTAAACAATCATTATGGTATAAAATGCTATAAAAAAGAAGTGGCTTGACTTAAAAAAGGATTGAGAATAAAACAATCTATAATAACCCAATTTACATTATAGTGTTTTGTGAATAAGATACATAAAAGTGGGGCATCCTTTAGTGAATTCACCCTATTTTTATTTTATATTTGTTATGATGTTAGCAAAACAGCACCCTTAGAATCCCCTAAAACGAGCAATCGCAGCCTTTGAACTAACTCATGTACATAACATGACTATTCTAAAATGAATTAAAAAAAATAATAATAATAATAGGTAGATGAAGGAAATGGAACTTCTCCAGGAGGTGAACGTCTGCAAATGGCAAAATTCCTGCATGCTGCAGATAAAAGCGACAGAGGCCCGCGGGGATGTTGCAGCAATCCCCACCCCCACCCCCGCTGAACCTCTGCATTCTTTATTTATCCCAGATTACAGACACTTCTTTGTGGAAATAATATTACTGTGAGTCATTACACTGAATTTCAGTATTTTTCTGAATTTCTCCGGGTACCGTTCTTCACGCTAGTCTTCGCTAAAGGCATTATTTCCTAGCATTCGAACCCAACTGCACACAGAAAAGCTTGATGACTTTAAGCAAACATGCTAAAACCTATCTGGAGTTTGATAACAAGGCACATTTAGAGTTTTAAACAAGCTGAATACTAAATAGTTGTAGTGAACAAAGAAAAACAAAGTAATTTGATTATACACTACAAGTAATCAGACCACCCCAAGGGCCCCTCTTTAGCATGCAGTGTTCGTGCAAATGTCTGCATTTTTTTCCTTGATGCTCATTTAAGAAAAAGAAAAAACAAACAAAAAACAACCAAAGGCAGAGCAGTTACGTGTCACATACTCCGTTTTTCGTCCAGACCAGAAAGCATGAATAAGGAAGGAGTGTTGAATTGGACCTCTGGCAAAGGCTGTGACATGGTCATCTTAGTACATCTGACAGAGCGACATCTCTCTCATTGAGCCTGTGAAGCATTCAGCCGTGGCCTTCGGGGGCAGTTTTCATCTTTTAATGTACTTTGAGCATTGCCTTCACATACATTTTCATATTTTTCCATTTTAAGTCGCCAGCGGTGGGTGACAGGTGCTCCGGGTGCATTTCCATATACATTTAACTGTCTCTTATAATATGATATATCTTTTAACAGGCTGCTGAAGGGGTACCAGTCATGCGGTGAAACTGTGCACATGCCTTTCAATATTGCAGGAAACTGATGGGAATTCATTGCATTTGTAAGTATGGTGTTCATTAACAGCCTAAAGGCCTTGAGGAAAGAAGCCTGAATTTGACCTTTGCAAAAGTGCTACAGTTGTTTGACACAAGACTGGTAATCCACCCAGATACATTAATCGAGACTCACCTATATTCCTATTCAACATACTGTACATGTTGACAGTGTGATTTTCTCTCAGTCTGACTTCTAAAATGAAGTCTGATGATCTAGTATCTACCATACCCTTCATAAGCCTATATGTATGCTAATTCCTCATGACACTATGTCAGCACTATTAAATGATGTAACAACACTAACACTTCAGTAGTTGATACCAATATGAGAAAAATGTCATGTTTGTCTATACCAATTTTAATACCACAGCAAAAACAAGTACGCTTCTGAATACACCACTATATTTAAAAAGTTAAATATTAATATTTGTGTTAACAAAATATAAAATTTTTATTAAATAAATGAATAGTATTTCACAATTTAGATCTGCATCACATGAGTACTGTTTTGTGCTGTGTTTTTATACAGCAGTTCAGTAAAAGTAGTGTATATTGTGTTATATTTTAAACACAATACTGTCTGTTTTGCTCAATTTTTCAGAGAAAATATAACCTTTAAAGCCACCACAAAACTGTTGTGTGTCCATGAGCAACACAGCGATGTTTTAACTAATAATTCTAACCATCAGATTATGCAAACAACACTGTATTTATCATACTGAAAGGATAGGTTTAGGGTTGGTGTAGGTGTACTGTACATGTTAATAAAGGATTATTTGCTTCTGAATTATGCTACCATCTGTTTTAATGGGAGGTAGTAAAATCTGACAGGGCAGCACAAATCATCAGAACACCGGTGCGACGAAAAAAAAAAAAAAAAAACGATAAATCCCATTATAAACAAGGCATTTGTTGCATCCAGTGAGAACATAATTACTGATTATAATGACTTACAGTATACTGTTTTTTTATGAGTTGCGTTGCATCACATCGTGCTTCCTAAACATAAAACCATATCTGTGTTTGTTATCGGAGAAATTGTATTAAAAATAATACAAACAACTAGCACTGCTCCACACACTGCTCAAAATTAGCGTTTGAATCGTCAGGGGCAAATTCTTTAAATTTGAAAATGTACTAACATTCTGTGAGTCATGTTACGTACTAGGATAGCAGCAAATACAGGCATGGAGTCATGAATCTGTTTCAATCATTTATCTGAAACCCATTTGAAATAAATTTACAGCTCACTATATAACATTCGTGTTTTTTTTTCTTAAACAAAAAAAAAATTCACATTCAAATCACCCCCAAAACATATTAACATTACTAGTAGCCTTCTGATACATCTCACTGTCCTTTAGGCATGGCCATCTCAACTATCCTACCATACATGCATGCACGTAGTGTCTCAGTCACTGTTTCAAAAGGGTGACGGCGCGAAAGTCCTGGAAAACATCCAAAAGATATGGTATCCACTCCCGAGAAAGTCCACGAGATCTGTGAAAAAAAAAGGTATCCAAAAAGTAAGAAGTCATATGGTCCAACCATGTCCTTCGCGAAAACGGAGTGCATCCGAAGCTTGTCCGTCATCCAACAGAAGTCGCGCTTCCCGAATGTTCTCCTTCGCGAATTCACGCGCTATCGTGTGTGATCAAGAATGAACCAAACACAAAACATACTGAGATGATCACTAGCCATTTGAGCGTATCCAAACTCGTTGACCTGCTCATGAACTCTTTTGTATGTTTATTTAAACTCTGCTCTCCATGCAAACGAAACATAAGAGGATTAAACATTGCTAACACCTTAACCACTGTGTATTACTTATTTTTACGTTATTGCCCTGTACTTAATTAGACAAATAGATGACCTTATGACAAAATAAAATACAGAATCAAATCAAAATAAAACAATACAATAGAGAAATAAAATGTAAGTGTGGGTTCATCACAGTCAGAAGTGCCTGAACATTCGGGCAATGTTATGCAAATCTTCCCACACAGTGATGTAGAGATGTGGGGGCGTGTTTAAACAAGGCGTTTTAGGAGGGCGTGGTTGAGTCTCAACTTTTATAAAGGATATCTCTTTTGGTTTGAGACTTTAGTATTTGCAACTTTACAGATCTTCTTTATTCACAAACAGCTTGAAAGGAAAACTTTAAATCGCATCATATAAAAATCACATTTAATGATAACAACAACACAACTGGCTGAATTTACATACTGTTTACAACAAAGCAGACTACTAAAACATGTCTTATTTCCTGCAGAAGGAACTATATTAGACTTTGTCAGTCTCAATCCAACAAACTAATCTATATTGTCATTACAGCATTATGAGCCACAGACTGCTCGGGATCCACGGGGACAACGAACAGTGCTGAAGTCTGTATTAACACCATAAATAACATCAAGGTTTGCCCATATTGTGCCATGCTCCCTGGGCTCTTCTTTATTGCAGCCCCATTTTACAACTGTGGTCCGTCTGAGAAAACACAAGAAAATGGTGGCAGCCTCTGGCAGGGAACTTAACTTTCTCTCTCCTTTTTCCACATTGGCCTTGAGCCAGTAAACACTGAGTGAAACATTACAGGCTGATCAACTCTGTCATTTCTTCCCCAGTCTTCACAGCCTCGGGAACCGGAGCATCAGACCAGCACCTGAAGCCTCTGAGCATCCGGGATGCTGCTGAACCTTCTGTTTATCTTGGTCTGATGAAATGCACAATGCGCAATAACTAAAGCTACAAATATAGATTGAATTTTTGACGGCTGTTTCTAGGCAACGCTGCACTACCACCAGATATTGGAAGTAGCACTTGAATTGGTGAATGGTGGTCAAGCATGCTGGCTACCTACTGAGCTAATCATACACAAATACAATCTGTGTTCACCCAAGTACTGAAAGGTTTTTTTGTCATGATTGTAACTGTTGACATGAATATGTAACAAAGAGTACTTATTACAGGTACAGTATATGAGTTAATATCAGGCTAATCATGTGCAAAATCTATCCATGAGGACCTAGAACAGCTAATGGGGCCCTCTGTTTCCCTCTGGATTTTTTAACATTTCAGTCTCACAAAAAAAAAAAAAAACATCAGTTTAGACCATCCGACCTATGAGAAAGTTAATATGAGCACAGAAGTCTTGCCAACGTAGTGATTCTCTTGCTAGATTTAGCAATTTTTTCTAAAAATGCACCTAGTGAAATATCTAGTGACTTCCGAACAAGGTCTTGCACCTTTTTTCTGTTGAGTTTTCTGTTGCTTGCAACCTCAGTGATCATTTTATGTGGAAACACAGCCAAAATCACAGCAGAGCCATTGTCTTTATCTTAAGTGCATTTAAGTTTATCAGACAATGATATGATTTTAAATCAGGAGTTTTGTAACATATTGGAAGGAATAGTCGGTTATATAGTTTTAATGGGCTGCATTTCAGCCACTATTTCATATTCATCCCATTGTCTGGCAAAAAGTTTTATTGAGAATTTGGATGCATTAAAATATAAAACTACTTTTTTTAAATCTGTGATATTTACACATTTTCAACTGAGATGCAAAAATCTAAACAAACAACAGCTATTGGCTAATGTAAGTAATTAAAACTTAATTTATATACAGCACCTTTTTCAAAAAAGTGTTTACAAAGTGCTTTAGACAATATAGTAACGTACACAATAAACAATTAATTCATATAATAAAAAATTAAATAATAAAATACAAAAATTAATCAAAGAAAAGCCCTAGTGAACAAATGTGGTTTCATATGCTTTTTAAAAATGCACAATGAATCAATGGCTCAAAGGTTATCAGGAAGAAAGTTAAGGGAAATAACTATAAAGCTGACTCTCCAGTTTTTATCAGAGTCTTAGGCACAACCAAAAATTTACCTTTAGATGATTTCAGTGCCGCTGCTAGCCATTTTGGTGCCCTAAGCATAATTCCTTTATGATGCCCCCCCACCCCGACCCCGAGAAAGAAAAAAAAAAACGTTTGTTTTTGCCCCTTTAACTTTTTATTACCAAACATAACTCAATACCAATAACACACAATAGCAGCATCACAGTATAAAACTTAAGAACACTAAAAAGAGAAAGAAAATCTTCACAGCTTTGCTGACTTTGTAAACAGTCAACAGAATAGCAAAATAAAAAAAATAAAAAAAATAATCCAGATTTTTTTTTTTTTTTAATTCAATGTCACTTTGAATAAATTAAATTAAATAATCATCAATAAGTACTAGGGCTGTCACTTTTGTGAAAAAAATCATTTTCGATTTTTAAGACATAAGTGTTCATTGAATCGATTGTAAAATCGATTTTCCATGTCCAAAAAAAAAGACGTTTCCTTTTTCAACGTCAATAAACGGACGAACGTAAAGAGAGAGCTGGAAACACTCAAGTCAGCAATATTTCTTATTTATTGGCATGAAGTTTCATGGCAAAATTTTCGGGGTCCAGAGAAGAGCGTTTTTTATTCACTATATGTCCAATTGAGAAGACGCGCTCCGACCGCACTGATGTCCCAGGACACTCAGGTAGGCTATAGCTGCGCAAGGTGGGGGTACTGACAATTTTCCACCACAAAAGCCGGTCGCAATCAGCTTGCAATGGTCCTTTTCATAACTCAGAATCTCTTGTAACTAGATGCGCGAATGAGGAGAATTCGCATCTACCGTGCTGCGAGACCTCCAGACGCCTGGAAACACGTCTTTACATTTTAAGTTATAATAAGTTTGCTAATGCTAACATTAAAGTCAGCAAGTTCGAGGCGCATTACAATTAGCAGCAGCACGCACGTGCAGCAAATTACCCGTACTTTCTAGACTAGACCGGACAAGACTAGAGCAATTATTAAATATCTTTCTTGTTCCCCCTTTTTTGTTACATAAACATGGCTAAAATGTGCCTAATATTTCTATAGGCTAATGAAATAATACAGGCATTTATATGTATTTTTGGTGCCCCCTCAGCACTTGGTGCCCTACGCACAGTGCGTGATGCGCGTGCTGGGAGCGGCGGCGCTGGATGATTTTGCAGGAGTATACAGTATTTAAGAAAAAAAAAAATATGACAAGAAAATTACACCAGGCAAAAAAAAATTTTAGCAGAAAAGAATACTTTCATTTCAGATTTACCTGTGACTTTTGACTACCCTGTGAAAAAGAATTGTCCAAAAAAAGATGGACAATGTATGTCCACTTCCTTCCAAAACAGAAAAGTGAAGCCAAAACATTCTGAGTATGGCCGCTGTCATCTTGCAAAAATGATGTCATTTGGAGCCGAGTCTGTGCAGATATGTTTGAAGCCAGAATCTGCGCAGAAGTGTTGTGAGGTGGAGCCCCAGTATCAAAGTCCTGCCCAAACCCCTGCAAACCCAGTCACAAGCTCACAATCATGACAACAAACCCCATTTATATAGCATCAAATAACTAATTAAAACCAAACTTATTAGAAAACTTAAGTCTTTCACATATGTACATCAGCATGCTAAGAACAACCTAAAATGAAAGAAAATGTAAAAATGCATTTGAAGTTTAATTTGATTATTTAGTTTGTCTCATGTCTCATTAGATTACATGGAAAGGGCAGAGTTTATGATCTATACTGCAGCCAGACATGCAATCAAAACATTCTGGCTTCACTTTTCAAGACTTTTGCATTACACTTGGGTGGAGTCATATAGTAAAATTCAACATATGAAATGCATTAGGCAAAAAAAAAAGTGAATTATTTTAATGTAACACGTTGTACAGTAATTGAATAAAAGTATAAGCAACAAACAAAGCTTTGGTAATGAACACAATATGAGTAAACATAACATCACAAGTTGTGAATGCAATACAAGTTGTAAATGTAATATCATGCTCTTGCTCTATTCATTATTTCCAGGAGCACCTGGAATGAAAAAGAGAAGAAATGTAATTGTGCAATCACATAATTACAGCAAATTGAAAAATTAACATCTCGCCTGCACCTTCAAGTCATTCATCAAATGTTTGCACAGTCCTGTTGCATTTTAACGGACGTCTGGAACATACAAAAATATGATCTGTGAGAGAGCAAGCTGTAATTCGAGCTTCTTGCCATAATATCCTGTTGGATGGCAGAATGTGCTTTCTTTTTTCATGATGCTGTGGGAGTCCTACAAGCCTGATGGTGTATGACACTATTCTTATGGTGTCTGTTCTTACCTTAAGTCTGTTCTTCTTGTTCTACTGCCCAGTCAATTATAACTGATAAAAACGGACATAGCTGACATTATAAGTAATCCTGATAAATTAGGAGAGATACATTTGCACTGATAAGATTTAGCTTTTAGATATCATATCCAATCTAAGGAAACTCTTGTGCTGCTCATTTGAAGTACTTGGCAGATCAGTGCTTAATTTATTTCAATACCATAAATCCTTAATCCACTCCAGCCTAAAGCCTCAATTTTAATAAACTAGATGGACACATTGTTATAATTTAAAATAAAGCATGATTATTAATTAGTTGACACATGATTTGTTACAGTACTATAATGGAAAAGATTAATTTGCTAACAGACATGTCTGACATGTTGATATATAGAAACATCTTAATGAACATACAGCTAAAAAATAAATTGAATTAATTGAGTTTATTCCAGCGTTTTTGGCCTCGGCGATTCTTTGCTTTCTTTCCTTTTAATCACTTTTATGCATTTTAATTTTCCAAAAAATTCATAATATACTTTGGCACACTTTTTATGATATAAACAATTCACTTAAGTCCAAATGGCTATTTTGATTACCACAGAAGGCAAATGAGATCATTCAAACCTGCTGCAAGGAAAACTATAAGTCCTTAAACTTCCAATGTGCACATAGCAAAAGTAACTGTAGCCTGAACAAAAAAAAGAAGAAAAAAAGAAAGAAAGAACGAAAAAAAAGGCAAACTAGAACAGTACAGCAAACAATACTTTTTCTTCTCCTGTTAAACTACTACTTAAAGCCTTCCTTGGTGCATGGTAGCTGTCACACATATGCTGAATGTTAAGCTCTTCACTGCATTATGCTGAAATGAGCTGCATAAATGCCTTTATGCTCCGTTACTCAAATAGTTCCTTTAGAGCTATTTTGATCATACCAATAAAATGGAATGATTCTGGCAATTATCTCTGAATGAATGCATTAATGTTAATTTCCGTTTTTTACCCATAATTGCAGAATCCAGGCTTTGCAGCTTTACAGCTTCACAGAGAAATGAACAAATACAGCAAAGAGCTTATTAGGTTGTCCTGTTAAATTCATTTTAGGAAAAGAAAGTTCATTAAATATTTAAGGTTTCCAGTTGCACATCTTTAGATCGGTTTAATTGCTTTGAGTAAACAGCAGCATTACAAAAGTGATATACGATGCAATATAAACTACCATTCAAAGGTTTGGTGCCAGTAAGATTTTTCATTTTAAAGAAATTAATACTTTTTATTCAGCAAGAAAAAATACATAATGCATAAAATGTATCAAGCGCCAATAAAGTAATTTGTAAATTATGACACATAATGCCATTCTTTTTTTTTCTTTTTCTTTTTTTTTTTACTTTATACTTAACAAAGAAGCCTGAAAAAATACATCCCAGTTTTAATAAAACTTTTTTAAACAGCATAACGGTTTTCAATAATTTAAGTTTTTTTTCTTTTCTTTCTTTTTTTTTAAATCATCATTTAAAGATTTAATATCTAAAAAATAATTTGAAAGTGAAGAGTGGAGAAACAGCTGCTGAAAATTCAGCTTTGTCATCACAGGAATAGATTGCATTTTAAAATAGATTAAAAAAGAAAAGTCATTTAAAACTGGGAATTCAATTTCACTATATTACTATTTTAACCATATTCATAATCCAATAAATACAGCCTTGGTGAAAAAAAGAGACTGCTTTTAAAAGCAACCTCAAATTTTTAAGCAGAATATATAAAAAATTACATTTCAAATGACATACATATACAGTATTGAAAAAAAAATTGTTTTGCAAATATCAAGCACAATTCAATTAAGATTAACAGTCTCTCCATTATTGACAACATCATTTAAAATTAGCACTACTACTAATCGCCGCTATCACGTGAAGATGATTTTTGCTGCACTTGTTCTCCATCACTGGTCTTGCTGAGTGTCTGTATGGAGTACTTTGCAGTCAGTGTGTGTAGAAAAGGCCTCTTGTGGATGCTGCTGTTCACATCATTTACACTGACAGACTCAAACAGCTTTTGGCTCACAAGAGCCCCTCTCGCATCTCTCATCCCGTTTTTTTTGTCTCTCTCTCGCGTTCCTCTCCTTAGCACCGCACCGTATGACTTATGTCTGTCAAGAGCTATACTTTATTGCCCATTATATCAACCACAGACCTTGGAGAGGACCTAAGTCAAGTTATGAGCCTGAAAATGCTTCGAATTCCTTGCACAATAGCATTGAATGGCTCATATTTATGGTAAACAGTGATGGGCCGTGTAACAATAGCTGTGAATTATACTTATAGCTTTGGCCTCGTTTTTGTTAAGAAATGCTACCCATCTATAACAACATCAGAGAGCATGATGGAAATCTGAAACGGTTGTCTGACTGAAAAAAAGTGTGCGCACCCCTTCTCACAAAAAGTCAAAAATTATCATATTATCTCACCTGGTGCAGAATAATAACAGGAAAGTATATTTAGGGATGCCAATGTGAATGAATGGCTTTCAAGGGACACTGAGAAGCGTCATTTTGGGGCTGAGATTTATCGGTTGTTGCAGAAGAGAGAACAGGAATTTCTCAACCGAATGTTTATGTTAGAGGTGACAAATGCTGTGTCAGAAAGAAAATGTGAGTCAGCTCGCAAACACACTGCTAGACACACGTCAGCCAATGCTACCGATTGATCACTGCTCAGAGTATCAGTAATCACTGAAGAAGTTACAGATTTACAACTTCTTTATGAATAATATAATTAATCCCATCATAATCACCATCATAATCATAATACTAATAGGCCTAGCTCAAAAATGTTATTGTTGCAGATAGTTATGACCATCGAGCCACATTAAAAGAACACTTACCGATTTTCTTTGTGTGTGTGTGTGTGTGTGTGTGGTGTGTTTTAATAACACAAGCAGTACATGATCCAATATATAATTGTAATATAATATAATAAGTGCTAGGCAATTATACTATTTTTTAAACACAATTAATCGCATGATTTTCTGCAATATAATATAATATTTACTTATAATTATTTATATACTTATAAATACGTCATTACGTATAAATACTCTATATTAGAACAATATAGATCTAAATAATCGAAATCTCCTTAAAACATAAATATCTGAATTTGCTTTTAATTAAATGTTTGGTTTCCAAATATCTATGCACTTATACATATACAACTCAGCCTTCATTTAGACCGAAATATGCAGAGCTCTTTACCTGCTGGATTCATCCAATTATCTCCAAGAGAATCCCTGCTTTTGAAGTGGGGATTAAAATTGATCCATTTTCCTCTAAAGGGCATTTGTAATTGTAAAGCCAACCATCTCAGACAGCCGGCAAGGACTTTCATTATTAGCCGATGATATGAATCTCTTTCTTGTGTATTTGTTCGTAATATTCTGGCTGAATTCACCTCTTGTTCTTGTCTGTGACTGTTTGGGCAGCCACAAGCAGATAGCTTCGATCCTACCATCGAGTCTGACAAAAGGAGATAAAAATAGTGCTTTCAAATTCCATTTTTATGACTGGCTTTACAACTGCGCAGACCAAGCGTAAATATCATGAGATAACAGTCTTATTTAAAATACGGTCATTTCTGTCACAGAAAAACAGTGATTACTTACGAAATAAATGACAGCCGTAAATGGCAACTGCAGTGTCTACTATGTATTCACAAACACAAGCATCTGCAATTTGTATTTGACCAAATACAGAATTATCTATGAGTTCAGGATAAACATCTCCAGTGCTTGTCCACACAAGAACTTACTTCTAACACATACAGGAAGAAAAGCATGCAACTAGATCTAATTAATTTACCCTGCTCAATAGACCTCTATGATTTCCTCCACACAATGAACAGTACTGTATAATATCCTCCTGCATTAAAAAACACAATATATTAAGTAACCTTACAAACATATACCCTACTGATATGTTCATCATAACATGCCACAGTGTATGAGTTCCATAAATCAAAGCAATCCAATGATTTAGGAATTAGCTGCTAACTACAAAAAAAACTGGATACAAGACAACTCAACAATAACATTCATAAATGATTACGTCCAATACAGTTACAATCTGCTCCAGGGACATTTTGTGCATTTTGCAAATCTAAAATATCACAATCCATCCCCTTCATGATCTTTAATGTAACAATATATCATCACTCGTGTATGACTGCTTGGCAACTGTGACATCTGCAAGGTTCTTCAGACTATTTTGTGTCACATTAAGAGTTTCCTGTCTTTCAGATTTATGGAAAGAGTCAAATTTGTAAATAATTACCAGTGAAGATATAAATAAAACATACACAGAAGTACTTATGCATTAATGATACTTTGTTTTTCACATGGTTTCATCTACAGATTATTTTGTAATTTTTTATGCTGTCAAGCAATAAATGTTACAGTTAATTGTCATTGCAGAGAGTGAGCTATATCGGTACAGATCATGAATCATGATCTATAAATAAAAACTATTTAACTATAAGTTAATGGAACTGGGCAGCCATTGCTTATTCTGCACCAGTAAAACATTGCCTTTATGATTTACAGTATCACATTATTTGCGAAGATGGTGTCAAAGTCTCTGCAAACTTTAGATGTATGGACATATTTGGATGATGCAAAAGCAAAACACGGAAGTCTGTTAAATGTGATTGGATTTCAGGGCAGTCCTCACACAAAAGCTATCCCTCACTGATCTGGAATATTTGTGATATAGCTTTTGAATTATATGGGTGTTTATGGTTACTTTTAGTCATTTTTTGTGCTAGTTTTTTTTCTTATAAAAAGGCACAGTTTGGACATTCTGCAAAAAAACCAAAAAAACATCATGCACGTTTTAAACAACATAAAGGTGAGTAAATTAGCCTCCAGTAAAGTTATTGCATCCTCCAAAACAATATATTTGAATAAGTGGTGGTGCTGCATTAAAGAAGTAACTAGAATGATGTTTTCTTATGAGAAAGAGTGTTGATGATTCAGTTGCTGTGCAACACACAGCACCGTAATGAGCTTTTTTCTTCCAGCTACATTTAGCAATGATCACTAATAAAGCAGTAGCATTCAAAAGATCACAGAGGAGATTGTCTTCTTTGAAAACTAAAAGCATGCTCCTTTCTTAAAAGTTGCACAATTTTTTGCAAATGAAGGGACGATTAAAAGACCGCTAGGCATCTTTTTGCAGATTAAAAAATGAGCTAGGCAGAACCTACACAGAGGTACAGACTGACTCACATTCACTGTTTCCTGACACAAAGAAACAGTGTTTCACAGGTAAAAACTTAGCACAAGAAACTGTGTTCACAAAGGAAATATGTGCAACAGGCTTCAGAGTTCTTGGGCATGAAGAGCAAACAGAGAACATACCTGGGAAAGTGATTTGCTCTCACTCGTACCTCTTTGCGTCAGCCTGATCAGAAGTTGGAGAGGCACGTGGGCTCGACTGATTTTAGAGTAACCGGCGGCGGAACTGACAGAGACGGATTCAGTGCGGCCCGAGCGTGGAATTGCTTTTCCATTCCCCGGAACCACAGCAGGAAATGTCTATAGCAATGGTCCAATCACTTGCAGCTAAAGCATCAGCAGCTCTTGAACCAGCGCTGAAACCTGAAGAGAAAAAGAAAATGGAAGAGTTCTTCAGATTAATAAACTCTAACAGCTGGTATGATTGAAGACTAAAAGCTCAAGCCATCAAACAAGCTCTCTCCATTTTATGATGTTTTGAAAAGTAGGTTACATGTTGGTTTTCACTGTAACTATGGTTTTCAACAAACCTTTAACCATTTTTTTGTTTTAGTCCAAGCGCAATTTCTTTTACCTTGTGAATTTTTTTTAAACATTTTTTTATACATTTTTTTTTTACTGGCTTCTACAAAGTTACAGTAAAATGTAGGATTTGACTCGATGCATGGTCTTACACATCAACAACAAAAATATTGTAAGCGTTCTCTTTTTTTCCCCCTTGCAATCCATACTGTATATCTATATATATATATATATATATATATATATATATATATATATATATATATATATACATACTGTCTGCTCTCTGCGACCCAGTCAGAACAGATATACAACCCATTATGGGCTTGTGACCTACAAGTGGAAGAAAACTGGATTTAAAAACACTGCTCTTCTGTTGCTTTCTTGATTTTATTTCACCTTTGTGCAGCTGTTGTGTTCCATTTGTTACAAAGCTTACTTTAAGGCATCTAGGAGTGCTGGTGGTGGGAACTGATTCCTTTATGTTGTGCGAGAGGTCACTGGGTTCAAATCCTGCTCAAGTCGCCAATTATGTTGAGGGTGACTTCAAAGGCATAGAAGTAAACAAGAAAAATAACATAAAGGGTCTACCATGTCGGTTAGAATTAATCAGTCTTTTATTTTGGATTAATTGGGCTATTTTTGACATATTACATATTGTATTACTTATACAAAAAAGTGAAGTGAAGTTGTACTTACTAACCTAAACTTCTGATAAAAACACACACCAGAGTACGAAGATATCCTAGCATTTTTCAGCCAGTACAATCGATCACATTCATTAAAAATCACAAATTGAGCAGAACATTTTCTAAACTAAAGACTCAAGAGCTGAGATGACCAACCTACTGGTTTGCTGACCAGTTCACATAGTTGAAATGCTAGTGATTGTTAACTTGATATATTTTAAAATGTGTTTTTAGTACAGCCAATCGCTTAAGAGCAAAAACAGCAGCAGCCCCAACAAACAACAGACACACCAGGAAGTGAAACAGAAGGTCAAGACATGGCTGGCCGAGAATTACCTCTCACCACCAGCTGAACTAAAATAGAATGCAGCAAATATAAAAATGAGTGAGACCCAAAAGCCATTTTTGTCCTTTGATTAATTATGATTAGCATTATAACTTGATAATTATGAAATATGTAAATGTGGAAGAATGTCATCAAAGCTTTAATTATAGTGTTTATTTTTAGTTTGGTGACGCCCCCATTTGTCACCAAGTGGGCAGATTTCACCTTCTTACCCTTAAACAAGCATGCAATTACTTCATTTAGAATATGTCATACATGCATGAATGCTGGTAAGATCATCTTGTCTTAAAATGTTACAAAAACAAAACATCAATACAAAACTAATTTGGTGGGATAGCTGTATATTATTTAAAGCACTGTGGCTTTTATTTATACAGAAAAACAATAATGCAAAATGCTTGATCCTTACCTGAAAAAGAAAAGCACACACATACACACAAGAATTTAATACTAAATTCATGTGATTTGCCTTCGCTTTAATTATTTTTGTCTAAACCAGCTTTCATTAATGTGTGAATGTTCTGCATGCTCTTCATCAAGCTATTTTGGCTTTTTACACAGACTCATGAGCGGCTCACATCCCAGAGGCACATTTCAAGTCCACAACAACCTCTATTTAATGGAACTCATTAGGTAAATTATAATCAAACAGAGCTAAATTGTTTGAGCTGCATTCTCAGAAAGTTCTGTAGAACACAGCTAAACAACTCACGCATAGTGTCAAAAACATTACATCAACTAAGGCACCTGCAGGCTATTTTTACACAGAGATATTTCACCGTTGCTATGTTTCATAGTCCTACACATTGCAATTTAGGTATTTTAATATAGAACAAAAGCAGTACGGAAAACAGTTAGCTCCCACACAATGTAGCTTGCATGATATGATGACAGAATTTTCATTTTTGGTTGGACTATCCCTTCAAAGAAAACATGAAAAGAAATCAAGTTTTTTAACATATAACCCAATGTCTTCTGACGTGAGAGGATGCCAAAAATGGAGGCATCCCAGAGACACAGATGGCAGCTAAGCCATCTTGCAGATTTCATGGCATGTCTTTGCTTCATTCTTTGGTCCACATGACTGGCTGCTTAATGGATGCAAAGCTGAAAGTCATCCCTCTGTCTTTTGCTTGTCTCTTCAAAGTATCTGCTCTGTCATCCCATTTATTTCTCCAGGATTGTCTGTCAGCCTTGTCAGATGGCAGGTCTTAAGTAAGGCTACTGATGGCAACGGGGTCCGTTTGTGTTTGAATGAAAAAAATATTTTTTGACTGAAGTGATAGACAGCACCTGACAGGGCTTCCTGTTCTTATCCACTGACTCCTTCTTGAAACACTTCCATGAATGTCCACCAGCCAAACTAATGTTCGGGACGGGAAGTAATGTACACTGCATCCCATTCACAGTTGTTTCCTATTTTAAGAGAAAATTATTCATGTTTGGCAGCCAGATGTAATAATAAATTAAAATCATATTCAAATCTTAATGCTTTTTCCTGCACTGTGTGCTGTGGTAAATACTGCATATTGTGGCACATGTTGAAGGTCATCCAGCTAGGAAGGAATATGACTACATTAGACATGTACTGCTCAAAAACGTTTGGGGGTGTCAGTAAAATTGTAATGCTTTTGTGATGGTGTAAACATTTACAATGATTTGTATTTCGAATAAATGCAGTTCTTTTTACACTAATAATCACAATTTCTGACAAAAATATTAAGCAGCACAACGGTTTACAATATTAATAATACAAAATATCTCTTGAGCACCAAATCAGAATATTAGAATGATGTCTGTATGATCATGTGACACTGAAGACTGGAGTAATAGCTGCTGAAAAAATCTAGTTTTACATTTTAAAATGTATTAAATTAAAAAAGAAATAGTTTTATTATTATTACATAAACCAGCCTGTGCAAGCAAAACAAAACAAAAATCTCACCAACCCCAAAACCTACGAACAGTAGTGTGTAAGCTACAATAATAGAAGCAAGAGTCATGTTTTCCGACAACATGCTCACGTTAGATTAGGAGCCCATGACATAGTATTACTGACATGTCACTTTAAGGTCTGTCATTTGCTCTTGCAGGAGAGTTTTGGTGCATAGCAGAACTGATGGAGAGAGATAGAGAGGAAGATTATCACTCTTTCCCACATCCCCAACTGCTGTGAGGCCAAATCCACTTTAAATGAGGTGACCTTCCTCCTCCTACACAAGGGAGCACAGTTAGAGGGAGGTACGAGAAGAACGAGTGATGAAGTGAAGCAAAAAAAAAAAAAAAAAAAACTAGTATAAATTATTCCTCTAATACTGTCTGACAAGAGTCTCTGTAGGCATGTTACAAAGCATCTCCTCTGTTTAGCGAAACCTGAAAAAATCAAATATTGAGGAGTTCATGGCAAAGAAAGCACTGACTCATTTAGCTTCTATTTCTCCCCTCATACACACACAAGTCCCTTTCCACACCAGCATCCAGCTCTGTCAGTCAAACATTTCAAGCTTCAACAGGAGTTCAAACCAAAGGGAAGCATATGCTGGAAGGACATGCCTCGCCTCAAATTAAAAATGAAAGTAATGCCATAGGTCACCAGGAGGTGCTAAAACGTGTCTCCACAGGTATCTGTGCCCAACCTCGACAGGCTCGATCAATTTGCCAGGAGTCAGTCACGCTGACTGACACTACAGCGGAATTGCATTGAACATGGCGTGTTAAAGCAAAGCATTGTGGGGTAGGGAGCAGCAGGAGTGCTCCAGACCAGCGCTACTGGATGTCACCCTCAGGGCTCAGCAGACCTCTTTCGTTCTGCGAGAGTTAGAGACTGGGGATGTGTTTTTGAATGGGGCTTAGTCTGAGGTCCTCATACCTCAGAGAAGCTCTCAAGTGAGAGTTATTAGAAGTTTTGGTGAACTGCATTCTGACTGTAAGTGGACCTGATGACCTAAAAATGACTTTACAATACTTTACTGTAATATTTTTAGCAGCAGTTCAAAGAGCACATTGCAGCATGGGATACAAAGGACATACGTAACATTGTTTTGGTTGTGATTCAGCTCTGTTCCTCAGTCTGCACGGATTAATGTGGTTAGCTGAATCGGTGTACACATTCACATCAACAAAATGTGAGCAGGTACTCTATCTTTTGCTGTTGTTTGGGCTTTTTGGAAACACATTTTTTTAAATAAATAATGCAGAAAGTTTACTAGTCGTAACATGACATAAGGATTGCTAGTCACGGTGAAACTACAACCCTTGTTAGGGAATTAACTCACGCTACATCAGTTCAGTAAAACATCTAACCTTGAGTAACAAAAGTAGCAATCTCAGGGTTTGAAGCCTTTCAAATCTTGGATTTCTCGACACCTCTGAAAACCCATGCCAATGTCAGGTTAAATTAAAAACTCTGTCTGTCACATTCCGTTTTTGCTTAGACGCTGCTCTGTTCAGGGTGTTTTTGCAAATGTTTATTCTCCAGAAGTTTGCCCTTTTCCATGGTTCATGGAATTTCCGGCTAGTTGTGACCAACTTTAAGCCTCATTCTTCTTCCACACCATGCTACAAAGTGCCTGGAGCCACAGATATCACATCATAAGCACAGCTGTTATGCATGCAATATTTGCAAAATTCGCCCCGACCACTCGAAAGCACGAAATTTGCTGATTTTGTTCCAAATATCACGACTTTAAATGTGATTTTATACAACAGTTTAGTAAATAAGATGTTGATATTGTGTTATATTTTTACATTAAATTAAACTTATGCATTTAGCAGATGCTTTTATCCAAAGCGACTTACATGTAGTGCATTCAGGCTAACAATTTTTACCTATTATGTGTTCCCAGGGAATCAAACCCCCAAACTTCCGCTTGTTAACGCAATGCTCTACCAATTGAGCTACAGGAACACATATTTGAAACACAATGTATTTTTTTGTCTTTTTTACATTTAAGTCCATTTAAAGCCATCCCATAAATTGATGTGTGTCTCCGAGCAACACAGCAGTGTTTCGTTTTGAATTAATGTTTTGAACAAATTATTGTTTGAACCAATGATTCTAAGGGCCATTCATAAGGAGAGCCATTTAATTCATTCCTGAATGAATCAGCCTTTTGAACAAACTGGATGAATGAATGACTCATAAAGACATTTACCACCACTTGCTGGCAGATTTAGTTTCTTATTTAGAGTATAATTTCATAAATAATAATAATAATAATAATAATAATAATAATAATAATAATAATAATAATAATAAAATTGTCTTTAATTTCTTTACGTGTGTTGAGTTTAAGTGTAAACATTATATATGCATATAAATGTAACATTAATATACTCTTATTTTGCCAAATAAATGAAACACATTATCGTTTATGATACTGATACTATCGTTCTGCCCTATCGTTCTGAATGCATATAAATCATTTTTAAAGCTTTGTGAACTAAGGCTTTTCATCCCAGCACTTCTGGTCAATTTCTGGTTTATGAGTTGTGCAGAAAACATGACTAACCCACAAAGCATTATTTCACAGTTATGGGGGTGTTTGAATACAAGCGGATCTATCATGTTTTAATCAATACAGAGCAAAGACTGTATCATTTGCCATTTGTTCTGTTGTCCAGCACCATTTTATTCCATATGAATTGACCTTTTTATAGACTCGTCTTGGCTCATCCCCAGAGCGCTTAGGAAGTTCACCATGATCATTATGTTGTTGAAAAGCACTCGTTTCAGTCCATGCACATCACTGGTGATACATCCACTTAACATTAGACAATCTGATATGCTTCCTGACAGCAACACAGCTGTCAAAGATGTTGCTTTGAGTATTATTAGATCATCATGTTTTTTAGATTGTCCCATTATGAATTAATTTGATGTGTAACCCCATTTCTCCACTGTTAATTTCTTATCAAGGACTGTTTATTGATTTTGAGTATTGCATGCTAGTACTCAATAATCAAAAACAAGTTCTAAATCCTCTGGTATACGACTATTTTACAAGCCATTAGTGAAATAAATAATTGGTTAAGAACATAGAGTAAGTGTAGAATGTAAACATAAAGCCATGTCGGCTAGAAGTAGCCCTAGGAAATTATACATGATGAAATGCCTCACTAAAGTTCACATTCATTTGTAGATAATTATGCTTTGTTGCAGTTGTAGTTAAAGTTAAAGGTGGGTCAAGATATTATTCACCACAAATTACTCTTGTCAAGCTCTAAATATATGATAGAAATAAAAGAAATATCAACAGTCCTACCTGTATTGATGCCTCTCTGGCGGTGTCGCATAAAGACAGTTTAAATATCAATGAGAAAAGTGAAATGAGGTGATATTGCTGGACATTGATCATATGCGCATTTGACTCCATTCTAAATTCATGAAATGTTGCTAGAGTGCAAGATGAATCAATTTCTGAGAGAAAATTGTAAAAGCCAAGCCATCAAAAGTTTTTCTATTTTCTCAAAGTTTTGCCTTTAATGGTAGGTGGACACTTTCTGAAGTTCTGCCCTTGGTATAGGATTTCTATTCATAAACGGCTCACACACTCAAAAATGTTTCTTTAGCATAAAATATCAGAACAAGATTTTGTAACATTTATACAACTATTCGAAAGCTGTTTCACATTAGGCTGTTTATTATCGAGCAGATGCTTTTATCTAAAGAGAATTACAAACGAGGACAGACAAGTCAACCAAAGTAGAGACTAACAATAGGGTGCTTCAGCTTTCCGTTTTAACCAGAAAAATATGAGCTAGTACAGAGGTTAACAAAGCTAAGCTAAAGCAGTAGGGAGTAGATTTTATAATGGCCATAGTAGGGAGTATGTTAAGTGCATGAATGGTTTTTGATCAAGTGCTTGAAGAGTTTTTAGATCGTATTATGTGCAGTCATAATTATCAGTCTGTAAATAAGCTCCATTTATATGTTCAGATTTACATTTTATATACAAGGCAGTTATTAAGCTCATTTTGTTTATCAATAAATCATTATTTTGGTCATCGGTCAAACTGTTGGTATCTAGTAGGAAAACTAGCTCAAACAATCAGTGTGGTAGCATGACAAGATCCTTGAGAAATCATTGTAATATGCTAATTTGGTGTTCAGAAACCATATTTTCTCTTATTAGTTGAAGAAGAAAATCTTGGTAAAAAGAGAAGAGCTAAACTGTTATTGGATCTTCTAATAAAGACTCAAATAGAAAACTTAAAGTAACAACTAAACATAAAAAATTCAGAGTATACCATAATTAATAAACAGGAAATAATTCAGTTTCCATAGCTTCAAAGGAGTTAATCAGGGATGCCCTTTAAGCGCACCATCCATTCTTTCCTGAAAAGAAAACAAGTGCTTTTTTTGCATTAACAGCGAAAGCCTCACATGATAAACAGAGCAGCATATCTCACACAGATAAGCTGAAGAGAAACAGATGGTGCGGACCTGTGCCTAGCTCATACAGCGAGCCATCGCTCTGTAACAGGTTTTGGAGATTCACGGGGTGGAGGGAAGATAAAGAAATGGAGGAATGGAACTCATCCATGTGTCCACTGCACTTGGCTATCTGCCTCCAAGCTATGTGTACTCTATATCCTGGGCGCTGAGCTGGAACAACAGGTTGCTCAACCCCCTCCAGAGAGCCCTGCACGTACAAACCGGACGAGATAAGAGGGCACGTTTGGACGACCATAGGATCTGTCAAGCAGGAACGTCCAAAACCAGGCCATCTGGCTGGGGTCTCTTCTACCCACTTTACAAGGCACCGAACCGCAGCGCCTAGAAGGTTCCCACCTGCTCTACACAGCATCGGGAAGAGATTACGACTGCAAAGCAAACATTTGTTGGTAAGTGTTTGCTTTATACATAGCAAACCTAGAATTTGCATAGAGAAGTAACACTTCAAAGCCCAGAGGAGAGCACTGGCACTTACATCTGTGAGTTTAAGAACCACAGCATGAAAACAGAGACGGGATAAAGATGGGAGAGACAGAGTGTCTACTGTATGACCTCTCCAAGGACAGAAGATTAGCATCTGTGGCCCCAGATCTGCAGAATGTCTGAAGAACCTCAAAGAGGGGCAAAATTGCAATGGTAACAGAATGCTGAAGGATTCTTTTGGAAGAATGAGGGAACATTTTCCATTCTGAATTCTGATAGGATACTTTTTTCTTTTCAAGGAATGAATAACAAGAGGTTTACTCTATTTATTTATTTATTTAAATGCATGTTCAAAAAAAGGAAGATAAAGGGAAAAGAAAAAATAAATCCATTAAATCCATAAATGCTAAATTGATGTTGATGAAAATGTAACACAGAGGCTAAACATTTATTCATATTTTTTTTAAAAAGCTGTATTTATCTAGTTCAAAAACAATTATTCTTTAATAAATGGATATCAAGGGTTAAAGTTCAAGAACTACCAGCATTATAAATGCTATAAAGCGGTAGGCGCATCAGCATTGCTCTGGATCATGAATATGAATTAGGTGACATTCAGCCATATTTAGATTACACCCAGCAATTGCACTTCCACTGATTTATGAAAAATGATACTGAATTTTCACAAGTATCATTGATACTGAAATGTATTTAAGTGAAGACTGAAAGAGCTGTCGAAAGACTAATGGTGTAGTTCATTTATAGACTACATTTAGCTTTTTACTTCTTCCAGTTGTATTTATAGGATTCACAGTTCATAAACATTGTGTTCACTTGAGAAGATCATCATGAATAATTTTTTTCATCATGTTTTATTCAATAATCCATTCATAATTCAAACCTCTTGTATTTTTGTCATACTAACGTCTAGGGTGGCCTAAAGAAATACATCACTATAAGTTTAGAGCAGTTTTATTATACTGATAGCTACAGTAAAAAATAAAATAATAAAAAAAATAAAATAAACGGCCCTAAAATGAGTATGTAACTGATTCGAAAAAAAAAAAAAAACAGTCAAGAACAGCTGCATTAAACCATTTCAAAATTAAAAAAGCAAAATTTAGCCAGTTTAACCAATCTACTTATATAAACCATTTAAATGAACCCAATTCACTAAACTATTAATGGGGTTAGAAAGTACATTTTAGACTGAATTAGACTACCTCGCACAGTTATAAATCTGTCTGCTCAATACAAAGCAAAATGAAAACAGTAACGTAACATTTTGCTGGAAAAAAATAGCTTGTTCTTATAAAAACCTACAAAGGGTTGAAAACAGCTCAGCTGTCACACCAAAGAAAGATGTAGTTAGTAGGATTGCTACTTTTAGCTAGCAACTCCTCACACTGCAGTTCACAATATGCGCTATGACAGAGGAGGTCTTGTCCTCTAATTAATCTGGCATGTCTTTAAGCTCCAACACTGGATCACTTTGCAGTCCTATTGAATAATTCACATCTCCTCCCTGAGCTACTGTATGTCATAGGAGAAAGACTGCGGTCTGCAGCCACCTCACATCCACGGCAGAAAAGGGGGGATACAAAAAAGGAGTGGCTGAGAGAACCAGAGCGTGCGCAAAGAGAGATCGAGTACAAAAATAGACATTACAGAGATAGAAAGACAGTGATAAGAACCACCAGACTGAGAAAGGACAGAAGGGAAGGATGGAGAGGCAGATGTAGACGGTGGTCTAAAAGGGGCGAGAGAAGCTAATGAATCAGCAGAGACTCTGAGACCATCCCACAAGAGCTGATCTGAAATGTCAGTGCGGTCAGAGTCTTTCTGTTCAAGTTCCATTTAGGATGTGCCCAAGAACAATCGGAACCCTCAATTCTCTCCCAGACTCCACATAATTATGGACTGTCTGCCCGGTAATGGCTTTCAATTCCACAATGCACAGTTGCAAATGCCATGACTTCTTATAAACAATGTTAACAATAAGCAAGGGATAATGTACAGCCGGCCTGTCATTATCACAAAATAAACACAGATAAGGTGACGAAACAAATAAAGCTGTGAACAGGAAACATTGATTTGGGTATACATATTGCAGGGTTTGTTTAATCTGGGTCCTGCTATATAGTGTTGCCTTGTATGACTTGAATGAGTATTTAAAAGATATTGTGAAATACTGTAAAATGGGTATTTCATAACACAATGACAATAAATATTCTCAACTTTTTTTTAAATTTATACTTATTTTTACACAAAATATGCACAAAATTGATGTTTGAATTCAATATTGTTCATTGTTAATTCATGTTAGTTGAAAATACATTGTATACTAATGCACACAACTTCAAATATACATGTAGAAATGAACATTAACAATTAAGATTTTAAAATAGTTTTTCGTTGCTATGCCATAACGCCAAGTCCATTTAACTGTTCTAAATGTTACCTATGAACATGAGAGTTTGAAGAAATGATTGCTCCAATAACACAATTACAGTCTTAGAACATTTTATTGTTGTTTGAACACCCATCCCACCCCAACCCTCAGTTCCCCAAGAGATATACGCCTCTGTGTCCGCTTCCTGTCCCACAAACACATGGTCAAAAACACAGTTCTTTTCCAGATCATTCAGTATCATACAGAAACACTTGGAAGGAAACGAATGAACAAACAAAAGTCACAAAGAACAAGGACCTGGCTCAACAGCTTCCTCTCTCATAGTGACACACTAGGGATAGTTAAGCGGTATTAGCATAGAAGTGAATATAGAGACCATTAGAAGTTGGCTAATGTCTTTGGAATGAGCATGGTTATATAAAAAAAAAAAAAAAAAAAAAAAAATGAATTGGAAGGTTTTAAAGTGACTGAATGGGCGACTTTGGGATGGCTTTTAGAAATCCTCCTCAGCTGACTGAGCATGTGTCAGATCTTTTGGCGGCATGTTCAGGAAACAGGTCTTAAACAGTACATTCAACTCTTTCTATTACTTTTAAATTGTTAAATCTGGTCGAACAAACTTTATTCACATACTATTCACAGAACACAAATATACATCTATATGTACACATACTTTCCACTTGAAATCTGAGTGTCCAGGCACTTTCCAAGCAAGTCCAAAGGGGGATTGGGTGAAAAAAAAAATAGTCAGAACATTGTCTGTGTAATCTGTCAAATCAATATTTTCTCTGGCTCCCTTAGAACAACAGTTTGTCTAAAAATGAAAATTCTGTCATCCTATCGTCCCAAATCCTTTGTGTTTTACAGTGGAAATAAAGTCACGTTTGGAACAGATTTCTCATTTTTGAGCGAACTGTCCCTCTTAACTACAAGAGCTTGTGAACACCATCAGAGAGCCGTCAGTCAGTGTGGACTGAGGCAGGCTGACATCTGAGATGGTTTATGCGGAGTAATGTAATCATTGAGAAAACGCCTCTGTGGTTTGCTAACTTGGCATCTTGCTGATATGGCAATTTCACAGTTAGGGGTCATAACAATTGGAGAGATGCGTGTTTGTAATACTGATGTGGATACCATTTTATTTAGTGCTTTTAGTTTAAACTACTGTAATTTTCAATGGTGGTAACTATGGTTTGGTATTTTTATCACTCAACACCTGGCTGTCGGTTCTACTTACTGCACTAAAGTGTCTGGCACCTTCCACAAACTAATTACAAATTACAGCCTGAAGCTCTTTCACTTATTTCAACCAAAAGACAGTGAAAGAAGGTTGATTTTCACCCTCAGAAGGTCACATCGATTTTGATACAAGCTGTTTTTCATGTTTTTTCTATGGGGAATTTGTTGGTAACCCTGTTACCAATCTTTGGGAAATGTTTAAATCAAGTTTAAAAGCCAGATTTATATGCTTTTATAATGTGGCAACAAAAAATCTGAAAGCGTAAAAAAAATATAATAAAAAATATAGCATAAAATAACTGTTGCTCAGTAGGAGTGGAGCAAAAACAAAAACATATTTTTGTTATATATACCAAACGTATAGCTTTAATAATAATCCTCTGAGGCATGAAAGGCCAAAATTACTATTTTAAAATGTGACAGAAATCTGACTAGCTAACATGGTATTAGACATCTGATGCTTGAAAAAAAAAAACCGTTCCATACATTAAAATGCACACTTGACAAACAGATGATAAAGCATTGTTTATCCAGCTATTAAAGTGGCGAATAAAGCCCACCACATACTGCAATGCAACAGAAATGGACTGTAAACGTCAACTTAAAGAAATGCTTTGAAAAATCTCGAGCCTTGGATTCAGCTGTACACACAAAGCTGCACAATTGTTAAACAAATTCACTCAAAGAACACGAGTCAGTCCGATAAATAGTTACAAGTGAATAGAAGAAGATTGCCGGTGTTCCTTTTGGTCTCTTTCTCCTCGCTTCTGACACAGTTTCGCCTCCGTTCCCGTTTCACAGCGCTGTTGTAAAAAGACTATTAACTGCGCTCGCTCAGAAGCATTGAGTGAGAGGATAAAGGTCAGGGTGTAATCCACCGCAAGCTTTAGAATGCCATCACGTCTGCCCCTTGTTAATGTACTTCCTTTCCTTTAAGCACACAGGGCCACTGTTAGCACTTGAGACTTACACCTTAAGACGTAAGAGATTTCCAGCAGACGTTAAGTATATATATATACAAGTGAGAGGAAAAAAGACAACAGTCACAACAATATAGGAAAGCCACAGTGGGGCAAGGTGGCCGCCCAACTCTCCTGTCAATCTCCTCTTGAGACATATGGCACTGTATATAGTAATAAACTCCACCTCCAATGATACAAGAACCAATCTTCAGAGAAAAGTACCCATGAGGGAGAAACAGCGTTGAAGAGGCATCAGCATCTTGATAGGCAGTTGATGGAAAGCTGTCTGCTGGTTGAATCTGTGTGTGCATGCATGTGTGTGTTTGTCCTTTTGGCGCTTTTTAAGGGGCACGACAGGTACCCGACTCCTTTTAAGAGCAGTAAAGGCGCCCGACTCTGCTCCACTGTGCTGCACATGAAGAAATCTTCTCCAAGTGATGTTTATTTCTGCTCTTCAGTCCAGCCAGTGAGAAACAGGCAGGTGTAAAATAAAGCTGCCGTTTTTACAAACGGCTCACTATCTCTGCGAGCAGAGCTAAACCAACCACACCGCACCAAGCAAGGCTCTGGAATTGCTCACAGTTCTGAGGAAAATATGCTGAAAATATCCCAAACCGAAAATACAGCCATGACACAGAAGGGTGAACATATTTAGATGTTTGGGGTAAAAAGGCAGAAAACTCAACTCGAAATTTGTTTTTTTTGTTTTTTTTTTAACCATCTTCTTCCTTTAGCTTTAGGATCTGGAAAGAAAGAAGGTAAGCAGAGGTGATTGAGGGTGTGAAAGTGAGCCTGCCGGTGGTCCTGCTCCATGCAGTGAAGTCAGCATGGTGGGATGGGGGGGGGGGGGGGGATTCCGCTATCTGACCTCCAAGCAGTCCAAATACTCCAGAACCAGCTCATAACAGAAACGGTACTGCTCCTGCATCACACAGACACAGAGAAATCAGAGAATTAGGGCAATAAATTGAGTGTGAATCCTACTGTTCAATGGTTTGGGGTCAGAATACTGTTCTTTAAGACTTTATATCAGAAATCCATTATTCATACTAATTTATTCTATCTGCATATGGTTTTAGTTTTTTTTTGCAGACAATTTAGTTCTCTTTTAAATTTCACATTACATTTACATTCAGTCATTTAGTAGAAGCTTTTATCCAAAGGGACTTACAAATGAGGACAATAGAAGCAATCAAAACCAAAACAGAACGATAACTTGAAAATGCTGTGTCTCGGATAGTTTAATGCAGTACACATAGAAAGGTTTTTTTCTTTTTTATAATAAATAAAAAGAAAACAAGCAGGCAGAATAGAGAAAGCTAGTATTAGAGGGTATTTTTTTAATAAAAAGAAAAAGCTGAAAGAAAAGAAAAAGAATAGAGAACGGTAGTGTTAGAGGGTCATTTTTTATTATAAATCAAAGGAAAACAAGTAGATGGAATAGAGAAAGAATAGGGAACGCTAGTGTTAGTGGGTAATTTTGTTATAATAAATCAAAAGAAAACAAGTAGGTGGAATAGAGAAAGAATAGGGAATGCTAATGTCAGAGGGTCCGTTTTATTTTTATTTCTTTATAAAAAGAAAACGAGTGAAAGAATAAAAATAGAATAGATTTCAGTCAGGGTCAAGTTTATAAAAAAAAAAAAAAAAAAAATTAAATTAACATTATGTTTTTATAGATAATCTATAAAGCCACTTTTCTATATTTCCATCATTTTTGGGGCTCTCTCCAAAAGATGAAAACCCCCTGCTAGCTTCTCATTGGGCCCAAGAAAAAGCGAGTGGGCCTGTGGATTTTCTGGATAAACCCTTTTCTACTGAATGGACTGTAGCAAAACTGATGCTTTTGACAACCGGCCATTTACTTCAAAGGCAAGACTGCCTTTTGTGATTCGTCTTATTTTTTTGCAACAAATAATCTCTTTATTCTGGCTCTGAATAGATCTGCTATAGTACGATTTCACTAGTCCTGGACTTTTGTACCCACCAGTGTCTCCACCATGTTGGGCTTAGCGTTACGCAGGGTCTTGACGGCATAGAAGACGTCCACCATGTTCTGGTACTGAATCATTTCCATCAGGATGTTGCTAGCACAATACATTCCGCTGCGGCCACCACCGTTCCTAGACAGACAAGAAAACAACAAGCCCGGCTGTCATGAGCCAAGAAGAGACAAGAGGAGAAACAGATCTGGCTGCGCTGCATACTGATATTCAGTCTACAGCAGAAATTCCACATATCTAGTTAATATAAAACCAGACTGCATGAGAGGCATACAAAGAGCCGTCTGAAGAGGTCTTCTGCTATGTATGCGTACGGCACGACGGCGGCAGCTAGATGAGTCAATGGTGAGATAATCAATCGAAGTCAGTGCTTTGGCAGCTCTGGATTTAGAGCTGAGAAAGGCCTGCGCTGTTCTATATTAAAGCATAATTGATTTCATCTCCATAATCTCTTCTCTCTGCCTGTGGTTGGTGTGACAGTTTTGAGTGATGTGCTTCTGGGCGGCGATGGGAAGCAAATTCGTGCCTGGCGTTCCAGATGAGGTGGCTCGGTGGGCAGGAGGGGAAAGTGAAGCGTGCGTTTAAAAGGATAATGACCATGATAACACCTGGGCTAAGATCAGCGAGTCTGGGTATGAGTGAAGTGTGTCCCCGTTTAGAAAACGATTTTATTTGAGAGCCGTTTGGTTCGTTTAATTGTTCATGTCAGAATGTTGTTCATGATTTGTTTGCAAATATACACAGAAATAAATAATGCATATAATATCACTTATCTGGCTCAGTGGCAAACAGAGATACGGGTCACTGCACACACAGATAACACTGTGAGGAGACAAGGATTAAGTGTGTTGTTCAAGGGCACAACGGCTGTCACAACAATATGCAAAGCAGGAACGTGACCTGATGGACTGTCCACGTGCTCTTATGAAATGCCCTGTGACATTTATCTGTGGCCAATCACAGTTTATATGTCATTTTCAGATCACACAAATGGTAAAATATTACAAAATGGAATATTCCTATCATCAGTTCTCTTGTGCCTAGTCTTTTATCTCTTAATTTTTGTCGTTCAGTGTAACTGCTATTTGATTAGTTCATTTATTTCTGCTCTTTGATGTTATTACAATGCTTTTATCTTCCCATTCTGTTCTATCATATTTGATTTGGCTTTCTATTGACTGTATATGATATGTAGGAGCTTATGGCTTATTGTAGGATTGCACACCATTCAAAACTGAAACAATGAATCAGATGTACAGTACTGTACACCGTCATTCAAAAGCTTGGAGCCTGTAGAATTTTTTACATTTTAACATCTCTTACTGTATGTTCATCCAGGCTTCATTTATTTGACCAAAAATGCAGTAATATTGTGAAATATTATTATATTTTTTTTATTAATTGAAATAATAATCGATTGTACTTTTTTTATCAATTTAATATATACTTGCTAAAAAAAATTATTAATTTATTTAAAGAAATTTATAACAATCCCAATATTTGAAAGTAGTGTGAACTCCAGTAAACTCCACTTTCTGTGGCTCCAATTCTACTTTACATGTTGGATGTGGCCACTTCAATTTACATTCACACTAAATTTAATGGCAAACCTTTATTACCGAATAAATTACAAGATAATATAAACGGTGCAATTCCAATAGGATCCTCGCACTGCTGTGCTTGGGCCCTAAAAATCTCAAATTGAGAAGTGTTTAAAACACACTGGCTCATAAATCTTCCACTACCTGTATTGAAGAGTGCACCTGCTAGTCTAGACATACATCTCACTGGGCAAGTAGAAAAAAAAAAAAGAAAAAAAAAAAAAAAAGATTTGTTTGCATCATTTGCTTGGCGAAACATCAATCAATGACACGCTGCAGAGGACACATGGCGGAAGTAAAAGTTGCAGTTAAGCACACCACAAGACTGTACCATTAAGCTTTTTTGTATCATTTGTCTGTATCTGATTAGCAGTGATTATAGCTTATAACAGATTATAAAATACAGTTGCAGGTGTGTATCACCCTGCAGCAGAAATCAATGGACAGAATGCAAATAATCAAACCAAAACTTTAACAAAGAAATATTAAAAGTAATACGCTCAAAAAGAGCAACTTTTTGTTCAGTTTAGATAATTAAAAGCAGCTAATGCAACACAATTCTTGATCAAGTTGTCACAACCTAATTTAATTGTGTGCAAATTTCATTTGCAAAATGGAAGTTTGCTTAATTTATTTGCATTAAGACTACGTAAACAAAAAGTTTGTAGACACACAGTAACTAAATGTAAACTTTAAGATTGTAACAAATCCAATGAAATCACTTAAGAGACATTGTTCACAATGAACTTGCAGGCTGTAAATTAATCAAACAAATTAGTTTGTGTGTGGGATGTGTAACAGTACTACTCACAGGCAGTGGACTACTGTACGACCTTCCCCACACTCCCTCTGCCACTTCTGCACACTGGCCAGCAGGTTGAGGAAGGCCTTTTTGGAGTCAGGCACGTCACGATATGCAGACCAGCGCAAGAACTGGAACTGGCACACGACTAGCTGACCCTCCTGCAGCTTCATATGGATGAGATGAGGAAAAGGAAAGGTCACGATCAGTAATGCATCACCAGCTGTGCATTTGGGCTTGTTTATGAATGTGTACAGTAGCCTAGGACTGTTCTCCATGCTGAGGTCTCAGCAGTGCCAAGTCAGCAGTGTTTAGGTTTTGATGAATGAGTCTTCTGGGAAAGAGATTCAGTTGGGTGGGGAAGAAACACATGCCTGCTTTGGCTTGAAACACAGGTGGAATTAATATAGAGCCCTGAGGCACACCCCAAAACTGCCCTGAGGGTTGCTGTGAGGAAGTGAGCGCACTGACCATAGGTGAACGACACACTTTAACAAGTTTGACATAATGATTTTTTTGCCAATAATGTTCTTCCAATTTGTAAACAATTGCTAGGACATACATACACACCAGAAGATGTTAAATTAGGGTGTATTATGATGTTATATTAAAATTAAAGCAATTTTAAATGAAAATCAAGCCATTTTCATTGATAATAATCCCTACTGATTCTCATTCATGTTCATTTTCTATATAGTTCGTTTAGACACATTGCACCATACCTTTGCTACATATATCATAACTGATTTACAGAATAGAGAATGTAATTAAAAGGACAATTTTTCCAGTAAATATTTTTTTTAAACATAAACCAGGAATTGGTTACACCCCTCACTAATAATTTTAAGTTCACAGGATGTTCCAACAGATTATTTCTTGGTTCCCAAAGCTGACAATTTACAGGTGCATCTCAATAAATTAGAATGGCGTGGAAAAGTTTATTTATTTCAGTAATTCAACTCAAATTTGAAACTCATGTATTAAATAAATTCACTGCACACAGACTGAAGTAGTTTAAGTCTTTGGTTCTTTTAATTGTGATGATTTTGGCTCACATTAACAAAAAACCCCACCAATTCACTATCTAATTAAAATACTTCATTAGATCAATAAAAAAATAATTTTTAGTGAATTGTTGGCCTTCTGGAAAGTATGTTCATTTATTTTACATGAACTCAATACTAAGTAGGGGCTCATTTTGCTTTAATTACTGGCATGGCATCGAGGTGATCAGTTTGTGCCACTGCTGAGGTGGAATGGAATCCCAGGTTTCTTTGACAGTGACCTTCAGCTCATCTGCATTTTTTGGTCTCTTGTTTCTCATTTTTCTCTTGACAATACCCCATATATTGCTGGCCAGTCAAGCACACCAACACAATGGTCATTTAACCAACTTTAGGTGCATTTGGCAGGAGTGTTTGCCGATATGACCATTTTTCAGATTGTCATATCATCAGCCCGTGAGATCGACGATACACGATATTATCGTGCATGTGTGGAGCAAGAGAGAGACTCTTTGTTCTTGTCATAGCATAACTATTTGGTATTTTACACCGCGCAGGTGTGCGAGAGAGCCTTTGGAATCACCAATAATCTAAAAAATATACTTTCAAACATACTGATAAACTAACGTTAAATATAAAATAATGTATTTAAAACAGCTAGTTCCTATATAGTCAGACACAACTGTCATCTCGTGCGTGCTGTGAGAAATCTGCTGTGTCTGCGCACATAAGTTATCAGTCAAAATCAGTCAACGATGAAAATTAAAAGTTGAACACTAATATTGGACATAAACGAACATGTTAAATATAAAGTATTTAAAACCGGTAAGTTCATATATCTGGAGTAAAGTTGAATTGAACTGATCCATCTGTCATACAGCGCTCCGGACCACATGCCTCATTACGAGCCACAGAAACAAGAAGGAAACTCATTCTAACATAACTGTGGCATTAAACTCGGTTAATGAGGGATCATTTAAAATTTTGCACATATATAGACCGTTCAGATTACTTGTTAAAGTGCAATGAAATACCTTATATCTGCAGATGATGTGCGTCTGTTTGAGGATGGAGACTTTGTAACAGCCAAAACTGTATTTTGAATGAATCACATTATAGTGCGGAGTGCATGAAAATAATAACAAGGTGGCAGATAGAACTTATCCATAGTGGTTCTCACGTAGTCCTTCTACATCATCACTGCATAGTGTGCATTATAAGTTAAGTGATCAGTCTTTAAGAGAAGGACTGTGAAAACCACTGTGGATCGCTCTGCCACCTTGCTATTATTTTGTCTTTACTTTATTTGTAAACCAAGAAAGAGTTAATCTCTCGTGCATGAGAAGAGCGCGTTGCCGTGTACCAGTCATTAAATGTGTGGGACACCAACTCCTCGTTTTCCATCTCTTTCATTTCATGGATTTAACGAGTTATCCAAGTCAAAGCGTTTCAAATTCTACAGCGGCCACAGGCTCTAATCCTCTTTTGCGCGCGGTGTGTGTGTGTTTGAGAGAAATGCGGTGCTGAAGTGAAATAGCTGGGAAGTTTGATAGCCGAATTATAATAGGTCGCCTAATAAAAATAGTGATAGTTATTATTATTATAATTTAATACATTAACATGAGAATGAGCCTAATATCGTCTTGACTATCAACACGGAAATCTGCTTACGTCGATATCTCAGACTATCGTCGATACACGATTCTATCGGCTATCGGCACAACCCTATTTGGCAGTGTGGGCAGGTGCCAAATCCTGCCAAAAACTTAAATCAGCATCTACAAAAAGCTAGTCACCAGAAGCATGAAGCATGAAGTGCTCCAAAATTTCTTGGTAAATGGGTGCAGTGATTTTGGTTTTCAAAAAACACAATGGACCAACACCAGCAGATGACATTTCACCCCAAATTGACACAGACTGTGGAAACTTAACACTGGACTTCAACAACTTTGGCTATGAGCTTCTCCACCCTTCCTCCAGACTCTAGGACCTTGGTTTCCAAATGAAATACAAAACTTGCTCTCATCTGAAAAGAGGACTTTGGACCACTGGAAACAGTCCAGTTGTTCTTCTCCTTAGTCCAGGTAAGATGCCTCTGATGTTGTCTGTGGTTCAGGAGTGGCTTAACAAGAAGAATATGACGACTGTAGCCAAATTCTTTGACAGGTTTGTGTGGGGTGGCTCTTGATGCCTTGACCCCAGCTTCAGTCCATTCCTTGCGTAGTTCACTCAAATTCTTGAATCGATTTTGCTTGACAATCCTCATAAGGCTGCGGTTCTCTCGGTTGGTTGTGCATCTTTTTCTTCCACACTTTTTCCTTCCACTCAACTTTCTGTTAATATGCTTGGATACAGCACTCTGTGAACAGCCAGCTTCTTTGGCAATAAATGTTTGTGGCTTACCCTCCATGTGAAGGGTGTCAATGATTGTCTTCTGGACAACTGTCAGATCAGCAGTCTTTCCCTACGGTTGTGTAGCCTAGTGAGCCAAACTGAGAGACCATTTTGAAGGCTCAGCAAACATTTGCAGGTGTTTTGAAGTTATTTAATACATGAGTTTCACAATTTGAGTTGAATTACTGAAATAAATTAACTTTTCCACAACATTCTAATTAATTGAGATGCACCTGTAAAATTATCTGTTGATTAGCCGGAAATCTTTTTTTAGGTTTGGAAAAATTTTAATTTTCTAATAAAATATCCTTTACCCAACAAGCCTTCAAATCATGTCTTGTTTATCTATTGTTCAATCAATCATTAAATAAACCAAGTGCATCAAACATAATATGGAGGATTAAACTAATATGCAAGATTTAATTTTTCCATTAACATTCAAGATTTCCTGGATAATCACAATCAATGAATGCCCATATTTATAAGGGTTTTCAAAACACAAGTATCTTCGGCAGATATGCAACAATGCAGAAAGAGCACCTTTTAAAAGCAGAAGCTTACAAAAACAATAACACATTCTCTACCACATAATCTAAGTAATAGAGATGTCACATTTGAAATCCACATCTACACACCCCCTTGATTCCCTCTACAGTGCTGGAAATGCCTTCCCCTGACTCAGTCGCCTTAGTTTTTCTTACGCTCCACAGACACACTGCGTGCCAAAACATTAAAACACTGTAACATCTGTCAAAAGTACATTGAGCTGAGAGAAAAAACATGCATCCATTAGGCAAAGAGCACTACTATAAAACATCGCATTGCAAAACAGAACAAAATTGGCCCTTCCAATATAACAAGCTGGGGCAACTTGAAAGTGGTAAAAATGACATTCTGTGGCATGCTCATTAATGTATATTTCATATCTGCAGGCTTATGAAAACTTATTTCAGCATCTGTCCTTGCCTGAGAAAGTGCCGCCATATGAAGTGTCATGTGCTGATGGTATGAAAATGGATATTTTGAAATAGCTTTTCCTCTGTTCTTTAATTGCTCTTGTAGCTTTGGCTGACAAAATATATTGGACTGACAAACTCTATTTATTATACCACTTTATCTTGTAGTCTATTAAACCGTGATCTGAATGTAACATGGCATAATAGCCAACAGAGTAATATAAAAGGCCCTAGAACGCTTTCAAAGCTTTTTAAATATTACATAAAAGTCTCAATTTCCACACTTTTCAAAATTAAGCTGACGGTTAAATGGCACAACATAATGATCAACCGGTTCCAAGGTATGAAAAATGTATTATCGCTGAATATCATTAAAACCCTGTGGTGGTAATTCAAGGAATTCTCCCAGGAAATTACACTGGAATCTACTTCCCATTTTTAGAAAGGCCCATTTGCACAGCTGGATAACTTTTTACCTTTAGAAGCCCAAAAGGATGAAGTGAGTAAACTTAAGGGTCTGCTAGGCTTGCAATATAATGAAGTAATGTGAGGGGGGGTAAAAACACATATGTAAGAAATAAATTATCATTGATGGAACTCACTCTTGTTACATTTTTGACCCGGAAAAGCCGGGTGATGATGTCCTCATCTGCAGACATGGACAGAAACTCCACTTGCATAGGACCATACTGCTGAAGACCTGGTTCGGGCCAGTACTGCACACAAGGCTGGAAAGATAGAAGAAAACACAATGAGACATAGGAAGTAACAAATAAGGAAGACACATACACTATAAATATATACAGTATATTGACTTTTTCAAGGTCATGCTTCTTTCAAAAGTGTTTCAATAATTTTTTCACTTCATGGAATGTTAAAACTAAAAACAGAAGAATAGAGAAAAAAAGGGAGATGGATTCTGGAGGAAAAGTGGTTCTGAAGAGGTGAAAGTGATTTAAGAAGGAATAGGGGTTTATGCAGGAGTGGGATTCTGGAAGAATCGAGAACTAAAAAATCTACTGAAGGGAAAATGATTCTACAGTGACAGGTGTTCTGACGGGAACTGGAGTTCTGAGGAAATAAAATTCTGCATGGGAAAATAAAAAAAAAGGTTCTAGAGGGAAATGGGTTTTGGAAAGAAGAGGCTTCTGAAGTATATTTTACAGTGTAGCTGCTGAAATTATGATGATCAGGCAGGACAGTCAGAGGCCAACCCCCATAATCTAAAAACCCATACGGATTTCAATCTAAGAATGTGATATGAAATGCATCCATATTTTAACTCATCTGTATTTGGAATATACTGCAGCCTTAGAATTCACCATCCATACATATGAAACGCTGTAGCCTTACTAAACCGAACTGAGCTGAAATTAAATGGGCGGGGATGGTGAGAATAGGCATGAAAGAGGAAGAACATTAATGACAGTGAAGCAAGTGAGGTGATAAATATTAATACTTATGGACTGCAGAGAGCAATCATGCGAATGAAGAAGAGGGAGAGACGTTAATCCACCACAAAGAGAAAAAAGGAACAGATCGACTGTGAGAGTGACACTGAGTAACTGCCGGCATGTTAGCGCACGTCAGGGTTTTCAGAGAGTCGTGATCGAGAAGAGCACCGGAACGCCACTCCGCAAACTCAAAGGGAAGCTGTATGTAAATGAGACTTGACTATAGGCTTATGAATATAGAACATTTCACAGGGAGATTAAGAGGAGCTGGGGACAAAATAGCTTAAGCGACTTCAAAGGACATGTGATGATGTGAATGCAAAAAGGCAACCGATAAAGATGTATTTTGAAGAAAAACTCCCAAAGCCCTCTTGGGCGTGGTTTTTAGTGGAACTTCTGGTGCTTTCACTTACCCAGGCAGAGTTTGATTGGTTCAGCTGATTCAGCATGACCACAGAGGTGCAGCCGTAGTCAAACACCAGCCTCCAGAAGTCAGAGGTTGTGCCGGGCAGCGGGTGAGGGGTTACAATGAAGGCAGCAGGCCGGTGGAAACTATCCATCAGTGCTGCATTAATGTAGTTGTTACTTTCTCCCTCAGTGGTCACCAGGAAGGCCAGGGCCCTGTCAGGTGGGAGAACGTCCATGCTGCGGTTCTTCTCGCGGTTTCGTGGTAACAAGGCAATGCTGCACTCCTCCACATCCAGATGAGGAGTCACCGAGTTTAGCGTCTGAAAGAAACAGAAATGGAACATTGATGTTGAAGACGGGATTTGTAGTATTTTTTTTTTTTTTTTTTTCGTTGCTTGAGACTTGGTCAATGGGTTTATTATTGTTGTAATGCATCTAAAGTGTATGACATCAAAATGTTTCAGAGGTTCAGAATGAGACATTTCAAACCAGTGTTTATATCATCTGTTTTGCCTAAGATAAAACTATCCATTTTTTTTTAACTGAAAATGTTTAGTAATTTGTTAAATGAAAAAACAAACAAAATGCAACACAAAATATGAGATAAACTAAACTAAAGAAATGTTGGCAACTAAAATAAAATAAATACATGTAATTTAAAATGACAATCACATATTATCACAAAAACATAAACTTAAATGAAAACTTATATTTGTTATAGTATATTTTATATAGTATATAAATAATAGTAAAATAACAATGTTTCAAATGCTGTCTTGGAATGGGGAAGACATTCGATTCTGGAAGCACATCAAACCATTTTATCTTAAAAGACTAAATCTGATTCTTCATGAGAAGAAAGAGAAGAACACACACACACAAAAAAAATTAGCACAATAACTACTGAAGCCTGTTTCTGCTACAGAGTTAACAAACAAACAAACTAACACACTTATAAACTAATAAATAAATAAATCAGTGAGATAGAAGTTTAAAATTAGAAATTAAGACAATTCAGAGATACAAAGTCACATTTAGAGATATAAAGTAATCAAAATAAATAAAGCAACACTGTGAAATATGAAGTCACAACTTGGAGAAATTAAGATTTATGTAAACTTTGTTTTTCCACACAAAGCAGGGAAATTAATAAAAACTAAATTAAAAGGCGAAAGAAAGAAAGAAAGAAAGAAAGAAAGAAAGAAAGAAAGAAAGAAAGAAAGAAAGAAAGAAAGAAAAAGAAAGCAGAGTCGAAAACAAAAATGTTTCTTGCTGGCACACTGGTGATTATGAAGATTTCCATTATGCACTAATAGTACTGTGCATCTGGTGACCGCAGATGTGCCCCAACTCCAACAACAGCTTTTGAAACTAGCTTTAACATGCATTAAATCTCACTCTTCTAAACTAATACTGCAATTACAGTACCAAACAAAACTGCAAACCAGGCCAACATCATACACAATAAATGTAGTTTCTATGAGCTCATTAAAGTCAGGAAAAACCATGACACATGCACTGTTCTGCCTGTGCAAACCACCTAAAGCAAAGAAACCTGACAATTCAACAGAAAAGATGATGTCTACGTGAGCATCAAAAATATTTATCTACAAAACCCATTATAATATCCTCCATCAGAACCTAATAACTATAGCACAATCTACACTCTGTAATGTAAAGCTGCCTTCCTGTACTTCTCTTGGAAAGCATTAGGAAAAAAAATTGCTTATAATCAATGCATTATAATTCACCTGGGAAGTAAAGTCAGAAAACTGCAATGGGGTAAGTGCAGGAGAGCAAGGATAGTTTTCTGCCTGCCTTCCACTGAATCAATAAAAGTGTTCTCAGCAACACATGTGGAGTGGTACATCTTTTATTAAATTACATTCACCGTTCTTTCGCTCCCTGAGGATCTGTGGCAAACTGAAACACAGCTGACTACTGCTCCCAATGGACACGGAATGCAAGGTATTTCTTCTATTAAACATTTTGCACTACTACCTTTATCAATGTTCGCGAAAGTGTACTAAAACAATTCAACTTCTGTAATCAATAGCCTCCTACTCAAGAACCTTCACCCAAGATACCCACGTTTCCAGTGTATACAAATCAAATGAAAGCTTCTGAGTTCTGAAAGCGTTTCCAACATTCTGTCATTTATTACGGCTCAGTTTTCTCATTGTTATGTGTGTAGGTGTACATACGCTACAGAACGGCCCCATGTTGCCGCAGGCATCTTTCGTTGAAGTCAAAAAGATTATTTAAATGTCCTCTGAATGTCTAGCCACACTCAAAATACATTTATTCAACAGTATTGATCATTAATCTACTGTGTCACACTTTGTGAAGCTCAGAGTCTTGTTTGACTGCTGCCGTCAACCTCCACTGAACAGATTTTGCATTTATAGAACTTCATACAAGTTGTGTACTTGTAGAGGAATCTGAAAAATGTCATTTCCCTTCTTTTCTTGCAAATAAGAGTTTAATTTATGATGTAAAACATTCTGCCCTGTTCAGGTCATTTATTGAAACTAAGCTGCAAAAACAGACCCCAAGAGTATTAGTGTATAATTATGCTACAGCAAATGATGTTCATTAATACCAAGGTCCCTAAACATTTCTGTTCAACATTGAATGTATAGTGTGTTTCACTGAGATTGAAGAATAGGCTGTACAACCTGTGAGAAAGGTGTCATGTAGGACATTTCAGGTGACAAGCAATTTGTCTGCCCCCACTGACTGTGAAACCGCTTCACAATGTGACACAGCCAAAACCAATGTTTAAATGTACAGTCATGTGGGATTTTGCACCAGTGAGATCTCACATTCAATACCTAGGGGAGAAATGCTAAAACAGTATATTATTTGATATTGTTGGCAAAGACCTGGAACTCCTCTCGTAGCTGTGAAGAGTTGCTCTGAGAATCCACCCTCAGCATCTCTTTGTAAGCCAGGGCAAACTCGTTTACCGGGATGGCCGTCTCCCCACACAGGCACGCCTCCAGGATGGCATCGTGAATAAATATATACTGCTCCTGTTATATAGGGAGAAAAAGCAAAGACATAACTACACATGGCTTGCTGTAGACTTCAAATTTGGATTTGGATTTAATCTATTATTTTATAATATTTGCTTTCATTTCGTTTAATTTTCTCAACTGGATTTTCCGGACAAGGCACTGTCTTCCTTCTGAAGAAACACCATTGATAGATCAAGTAAATGAAGATTAGAAAAGGAATGAGGAGAATAGAAAAGAGAGGACTGGAGGAGGAGTGAGAATGCATGCAAGACAAAGGACAATACAAAGACAATACACAGGCATCGATAACGGAATTTGTTTAACCCCAATGTTTCAGTATATAAACAAAACATTGTGGCATGTTTCAGAGTGCACTGCTTGTGTATACATCGCGCTACATAAACCCTCGCGGATGGATTTAATTAAAGCATCTGGTAAATAATTACTAATGTTTTAAACAGTCAAATGACTGTGGGATTTACATAATAAAGTTTGGATATGCAAATTTCAGAACATCTAAGCAAAGGCAGTTGCCTGCGCAGAGCGGACATATGCAACAGAGATGATTATTTGCATTTCACACTGACTGTATCAATAAACACTTTTCACTGCATTCCAAGACAAAACATTCTGAATATTCATAGCGACTCCTACAGATATTAGGACTATGCAAATACAAGGGATGTCATGTAATAAGTCTCCTGCAATAGCTGGTTAAAGGGAGTTATGGGGAAGCATCTGAGAGGCTGCACCTCTGTCTGGATCATGTTGATGCGGCGAGAGCAGAGGGTCTTCACACAGTTGTAAATGTCCACCACTCCTTCACACTCCGCCATGTCCAGCATTACATCAAGCACGATATAGCAGCCTGTCCTGCCTGCTCCCACACTGAAGAGGAAGAACGAAAGACAGATAGCAAGATGTTCCTCAAAAATGATGACATTTGCTTTTTCTTTGATGCAGATGAACTAAAGATCATGCTGGTGAAGTTTTAAAGCAGCTGCCACAAATGATGTATGACATGGAGGGATGTGAACTATCAAAGTCCCATGGAACAACAGACATCAAAAACTAACAAAAAGAACCAAAAGTATTTGACACGGTACAATGATAAAACCATATTTTTGGACATCTTTCATGGTCACATCAGGTTTTTGAACAATAAACATGATAGTCCCACTGTACTCTTTGAGTTACCTATTTGAATGAAAGTAAGCACAAGTGCAACATTCAAGCAAGACATTTTACAAGCAGTTTCTTCGGCTTTATATTATATAAAGACATATTCAGGTATATATTCATGCAGATCCCTTTCAAACGTTTGGGGTAAGTTTTAAATAATTAAGGTAAGTAACTAAGTAGTTTTTTTTTCAGGGAGTATGTAATAAATGAATCAACAGAGTCAGTAAAGACATATAAAAATTATTTATATTTTAAATTAATGTTTTTTTTTTTCTATTCATCAAAAAATCCTAAAACAGTATTACATGTTACACGAAAAGAATACACATTACACATAAAAATATTGTTTTCAACATTGATAATTACCGTAATACAAAATCTAACTTGAGGACCTGAAAGATCATGTGACACTCAAGACTGAAGTAATGGCTGCTGAAAATTTAGCTTTGCCATAAATTACATTTTAAAATATATTCAGAACAGAACACAGTTGTTTTGTATTGTAATAATGCTTCACAATAAAATAGTTTAGTTAAAATAGCATTTTTTTGATCAAATAAATGCAGCATTGGTGAGATTTTGAACAGACATATTCAGACATTTCTGTCTGACAAACATTAGCAGTTCTAATATGATGAAATGCAGAGCTCCATACCTGCAGTGGACCACCACAGGCCCTGCATCGAGTGGCGTGGATGATTTGACCCGCCGGATGAAGGCTAGCAGACCCGTGGCATGGTATGGGACTCCATGCTCAGGCCATGATGTAAAGTGAAACTGACATACTTCATGTTTGGCGGAGTATCCTCTCTGAAAGACAAACAGACTCACAATTCAATTATAATTAATACGTATCAAAATTAATTGATTAGAGAAAAATTTAGATATAAGAAACTTAAACTAATTGTCCATACAAGCATCTTGGCTCAATGTGTAAAGGGTATACCACCACACCACGGCTCCAACATAGATATGTGCAATTTTTTACATTTTACTACTATTTTTATTTAATCGAGACAAACCGCAACAGGATTGTTTTTTATTGGATGAAAAAGAAAATTCATATTGGCTTAAAAATCTGAGGTGACTCACTTCTGGAGTTTGTATTCCTCATGGCTCAAAGACACCAAGGCAAACTCAGATGAATTAGCAAAAGCGACAGTGAAATAAACACCCAGCTCTGTGGTCCCACTCAGGGGAGGTGCGTATGTCTACCCGACAGGCCACTAAGAGACTTCCCATTATCACATCCCAATTGCCCGTCTGTTTAAATACACACGAGGAAAGATTCAGCCGAAAGACTGCCTGATGGTTACACCGAAAAAACCTTCCCCAACATTCGCCAAACACACACAAGCACATCATTCCACCCACGGCCTGTGTTTGATTGACAGGGCCGTGGCAAGTGCAAAACTCACATCAAAGGCTGTCTACAGAACCGTGCCTCCACAGGGCAGCAAAGACGACGATAAGAGAAGACAGGGGGTTAGGTGGAGGAGGTTAAATCGAGCTAATTTCAGAAAACGCACCCACATTTAGCCCACTGTATCAGAGAGAGGGAGAGATAATGAGAGAAGAGAGTAAGAGATGCTTTAGTTAATGTGCCCGCCATAAAGCATTCTGAGATGAGGCAGCTCTAATCCTGGAACAGACAGCTCGGTGGGCCTCTGCTGGGTATCAGGCGCTTCTCTCCATTTCATTTAAAGGGCTGTCACTCCAAATTCTCCACTAAACACACGCAAAACGGGTGCACACATACACACGTTCTACCATAATCCTAGCAAAGAACCAATGCGTATCAGCAGTGCTCAGTAGATTACTCAGAACTTGTTCCTCATTACTGAATACAAATGACATTGTGAAAATTATAGTTAGTAACGTAATCTATCACCTTCCACATTTTAGGTACTTTTTGATTACTTTTAGATTACTTTTGACCTAACTCATTTATCATTGATTTGAATAGGATAATATTACAGTATGCCATCAACAAAAGGAAGTGCATTAAACATGTCAAGATTTCCCAAACTGGGGTTTATGAAGGAACTACAGGGGGTCCGTGAAAAGCTAATAATTAATCTTAAAATAAACAATTAAAACAAGCTAAATAAAACATTAACTAAAAGATTCAATCATTTATTTTCTTTTATATTTTTTATTGTATTTTATCCTTCACTGTCTCTCAATTTTACATGTAATTATACAGTACTTGCATGAGTAGTGGCTGGTATTTGTGTGCAATACAATTTAAAAGATAGAAAGATAAATTAGGAAGAATCAATGAATTTACTACCTTTTTCTGAATATTAAGTTAATCGGGTCATAAAAAAGATAACTGATTCTAAAACAAATTAACATTTTAAAACATAACACAGTCTAATTACAAATATAATTTTGTTAAATTTGATTACAGAATCCAGATTACATAAATCACTGCACTGCTCATAGCAACACATATGAGAGTTTATTAAAGTGTTAGAAATACTTGAATTTAATGGATCAATCATGGCAGTCTGAGATCAAATCCTTTTGTATCATGATGCTAAACTGTATGGATGATGTAAGAAAACTGATTTCCCACATGGCTGTTATAGTTTCATGTCTCTCACATCACTCCACTGACACTTTGTTCTCATATAATCCAATTATTTCAACTCGAATAAATAATTAATGTCCATTTTATTTATTTATTTGTTAAGTAGCCATGTAATAAGCAGGGTAATGTGGAGTAACATGATACAAGATTGGGATAACCAGACCTGGTCACCCTGTCTGCATTGATTTCGTTATAATGGCCTGCTGACTGTAAATGAACTTGTGCATAACAGATCGCATCATATCAAACGGCAGCGCAAATCACGGTGCTATGTGAGAAATAAGAGCGTGTTGGAGCCGTGGCTAAGAGGTGGTGTGGTGCTCATGATGGAGATGCAACCCTTCTTTTCCCCATCATTTCCTGTCCTGTCTCTAGAGGAAGAGAAATCATTTCATACCCGCTCCAGGGCAAAAGTTCGCACTGTGTACTCCGCCAGAGTTTCAGTCTTCAGCAGTGTGATCTTAATGTCTCCGTACATCTCTGACTCATCTGGCCAATACTTGCAGCATTTCACCTTAAAGACAAACCAAAATAAACAAACTCAGGTTAGAAAACATTAGAAGTCCACAACGACATGATACTAGCGCTGGCTGATATACGATACTGTATATTTCAAATGGTTTTGCTGGCAATATGAAATTAAACGATATCATGAATAGATTTTAATGCACAATTAAGTTTCCAAAAAAGCATGTTATTACATTAGTTTCATGATTCTTGTGTTAGTATGAAAGTGCGAAGATGTTTCGACAGCGTCAGGAGCAAAAATGGTATTAAATTCAGTAAATTTAGTTGATTACCTATTTAATTACCAAATATAAACAGAGATGTATACATTTTTATATCATTATACAAAGATATATTACACTTGTATCTTAAACCTTCTGGTCTCAGAGTTAAAGCTTTACAGCAATCAAACTGATGAAGTGAAAGATCTCCCTCCTTGTGTACTGTAAACCACGCTTATTTCTACACGCCTATTACCATTACACAGACTGTTAGATTTGCTGTCGGACCTAAGCCATCATCCATTTATCCCTGCTGTTCACAGCTTCTATCATAAAAAGGGAAAGCGTATTTTTCATAATAAAGCCCCAATTTCATAAGAGGGCAGGGACGGGCCGTTAAGAGGACTGTTGGCAGCAGACGCTGTCTCCGAAGCACTGAAGGGGCTGATGCGGGTATGGAGAGGAAAATGAAAGAGGAAATTATCTCGGAGGAAGAAAAGGAGGTGGTTTGAAAAGGCTGGAACGAGGGGGCCACAAAACAAGGAAGCACAATGAATTACATGAGTGTGAGAATTAGGATATTTCAAATCTCATTTTTAGTTTGACAGCAAAACAGACGTTTTTATATAATGCGAGCATGTGATAAGTGTACAGTACTGCACTGTAGTAGTACCATGGATTACTGGACCAGAGTTACTATTTTCATGTCATAGTAGATATTAAAATTCTACACCATTTTGTTGAAATAAATTAGAAATAAAACACTGAAAACTAAAATGAATGCTTCTGTACAAGTGAATTTAGGCATTATAATATACAGTGGGAAAAAAGATATTCATTTTGGGAATTGCTGAAGATTAAATGTACATGTATTATTCAATTAGTACTGTTTTAAAAGATTGAGTGGCATATGATGGCTACTATATACAATAGCAGAAATGAGCATGCTCTTCTAAATATGAAGTATCCACCAATACCATAAATAAACAAATATAAAAACCTCTAAATCTGCTGATATATGTACCTTTACTTTCACTTTACCTGTTTATAACTGATATATGCATAAGTGCTTCCCTACATGACATTGTACATTTTATGGAACATGAATATGGTAATCATTATGCTAACCATGCTATATATCAGAGCCGAACATCATGTAAGGATGATTATCATATTCATAGAGCATGGTATTTACATGATACTCCAAAGTCCAAATAAACCCTGTATTTTCATGGTGTTAAATGGTACTTTTTTCTGCATTGACAGCAATCCCATACGGTATAAAATGTATCTCTAAAACTGCGGTTTTATCAAGAAAAAAGTGACCATGAATGATGAATGGAAAATGATGACATTAAAATCTATTTACATATTTCCAAGCACACACAAGTCTAACAGACCCACAAAACACACAAAGATTTCAAGGTGATGACAGAATGAAATGTGTAGGGTTGTTGTGAACGAGGAGTGTCTTTGATGGGTTAGTGTGCAGATGAGGAAGGATCTAGAACATACCCTGCCCACCTCCACTAGCTTGGTGATCATGACGATACTAAAGCAGTTTTCTTGCCAAACCATTCTCCAAAAATCATACACTGTCTCCTGCTTGGGCCCTGCAAACAGACAAACACACACACACATATTCAATGAATGGCAGCCAGTGCTCCAGACGGCGGGTTTAATTTACCAAGTGTCATTGCATGTTATGAGGCAGTTCAGTAATCCAGAGCCTCACACAGAGTAATTCAATAGCAGACATTACTGGTGAATGGAACCATTTTTAACCTCAGCAGGATGTGGCTCTTTGATAGAAAAAGCTAATTTCTCCCATCAATTGAGTCTGCCTCGAAATTCAATTAGGGGGAAAGACAGACAAACCACAAACATGTAATGATATATTTATGGTAGATCTGAAACGATGAGAGAAGAGGGTGACCTTGTTTTAGTAGAGCTGCGAAAGGGATAGAGGGCGGTTCATGTCTGATGTTTCTCTCACATGCACACACATTGTTTCTTCTGTCCTGGTGGGGAATTTCCAATGACTTCTTTGGAAACTAAGCTACGGAAATCTTTTTGCATGCTCAGAATTAAAGAAATACATTGTTTAGTATCTTGAAGTCGGCTTCCTAGTATGGACTAGTTTAAGGTTTATGGTCTTTTCTGGTGCATGCTATTAGTAAATCTGTCCCATAACATTTTTCAAATCAAGGATGTCCCTGAATGTCCTCACTCTACAAAAATAATTTATTGAGCTGTATTTTTGTCTTGTTTTCAAGTAAAAAAAAAAAAAAAAAAAAAAAAAAACATCCTTAAACCTTTACTTGCAAATAAATAAATATATTTCCTTTAGAAGCAAAACTGCACAAGAATTTAAGATTTGGTTTCATATTGAATTAATTTGAATTTTTCTTACCCCTTTGGCAAACTGGTTTTTCTTGTTATCAATATAAATTGAGTGATGTTTATGGTTGAATGGAGAGAAAAATTGCAAATGACATAAAAACAAATAAAGGATGTAAAGGTCAAATGATTTTCTACAGACGTTCTTTGATTCGAAAACAAAACAAAAATATTAGGAAAATGATTCCGCAGAACACACAATCTGTCTGACTATGACTGCAAAGGTCCTGCAGTCATTGTGCTGGTGGTTTTGATGGGGATCTCGGGTAAGAAGACAGCAGGTGGTAATCCTGACTCTGCTGCACCATCTCTATTCAAACACCTCTATAATTTCCTTGATCAGAACTCATTAGATTCCATCTGTTGGATCTCTGTGTTCTGAAGGTTTCAGTCTCTCTCACACACACACAAACCCAAAGGCTCAGAATGAAGAGAGGAAAGAGGCACTCTCTCCTGGGATTGGACACTGCCAGACTGAACCATATAAACACACACACATCCATCTATCCATCCACACGTCTTGTCAAGACAAAGATACTCACCCTGAGTGGCGATGAAGTGGTTGGATCGATGGTAACCCTAAAAAGAAAGAAAGACAGGTGACGTGCTGTGTTAGCCATTTGTGTCCTAGAAACATCACTTGTGCGTATCTCACTCCTCTTAGAGTACAAATGCTCTTCAGAGATCCAAGGTTTTTAGTTCTAGATGTTCAGTACAAACGACTGCTTTGAAAGCCACCATTTGAAATTAACCAAAATGTATTTGGACTGTGAGCAGAACGGTTTGATAATCTGTGGGTTACTGAGATTAAATAAGGGTCATGGGATATCAGCATGGGGAGTAGTTTCATCAAGTTTATTTCCTAGAAAAGAAAACGAGCCTCTAAATTAGGATGACACCAGCTCTGAACATACAAATCTGCACTACCACAGACAAAAAGTAAAACATGAAACTGATTGACTAGTTCTGACCTCCCAACACTACTTAAGAAATTCTAAGGAAAGCCTGTTTCAATATTGACAACATAACTTACTGCATGACTCGAAACCTTCTTTAGATTGAAAACTAAAAGCAAATTGAAAAATGTAGTCAAGTTAGCAGGATAGCTAGTAGTGTTTGGTACTCTCCAACGCTGTTAATAAATCTGAGGCACAAAGATCAAACAAACAAAAAGGCACCCTGCTACAAAAGTAATATTGAAGTGCACAAACATAGAACTCATCATGGAGGACATTAGCTCCCTACACGATTCCTCTATCAGCTCATGTTTAGAATGTACAGGGAGAAAGAAACTCTAGGAACATCTCAAAACATGCAATTTATTCATCAAAGCTAAGCCTTTTCAAAGAACTACCTGGGGATGCTCCCAAAAAGTGGATCTGTTTTCATTAAACAGACGTTAGCAGAATAATAGAGACATGTTCTTCATTGTTGCTGAGCATTTGCTGCTCCATTTAGAACACTGCAGACGCCCACTACATTTTAGATTGGGCCAAGCTATTTCCTGCACACTGTACAAACAAACATAGAAACAGATACACTGTAGATGGAAAAAGGAATTGTGGGGGATGCTTGCTCCACACTGAAAGGATTCATAAGTCTATGGGGTTTGGAGAATACAATTGATGCAGGGAAAACATTGGGAAGATAACAGGTCCAAAACAGCTATGTTCTGCTGATGCAGTAGTAGCATGGTTTTCTATTACTTATACAAGGGGTCTTCAAACATTTGTTTAAATATGATGGTCCCTTTGTCAATGATTCCCTTCATAAAGGCAAGCTACATATTTTCATATATAAAGATTAAATTATATTGTGTGATAAAAAGTATATTATAAAACAACAGATTAGTAATTAATTATTTTTTTTAATTCATAATTAGTAAAAAAGCTAATTATTATACTGAATATGTTCAATAAAATAACCAAAAACCACTTTAAAATAAATGTACATTTGCATATTTTAGTATACACAAATACATCTGTATATACAGAATGATTTTTTTTAATAATAGAAATAATATAAATATAAAATATACAATAACATAAAATATGTAATTATTTTTGATTTCCAACTTTAAACAGTCTTTAGAATGCAGAATGAAATAGTATTAAATTAAGAAAAATTAAAGTGTGAAAAAATTGAAAAATTAACAATACATAACCAATGACCCTTTCTGACTGAATTCTGAATTTAGATCTTGCAATTAAAAATGTTTTTTCACCACTGAGTAACAAATAAGTAATTGCGACTTTTTATATTCAGATTAACTCACAGTTCTGAGTTTATATTTTGCAATTCGGTCTTAATATCAAACAATTCTCAGAAAAAAGTCAGAATTGATAAAAAAAAGTACGACAAAAAGTCACAACTGCCTTACATACCTATTTACAAGGTACTGTATGTTTTTGCTCCATTGTGGAAACCATACCATATAGATCTCAAAATCTGGCATTTATTAGTTAGACAACCACAGCCAAAGGGAAAAGAGCAGCCATATACTGTAGGCTTAAAAAATCAAGGAATAGTACATTACGCAGCAGTGGAAGTGGATTTATAGCACACTAACAGGGACCATCCTGCTGGAGTAAATGTGAGGTACGTGTTTTGCTCAAGGGTACGATAGCGAATCTCAGTAATGATTCAGTTCATGGGTCGCACTATCTGCCTTCAAATCCATGATGATCGTATCACAAGCCCAAAGCTGCAACTACTCCAATGCAGCCGAAAAGCAGCGATTTTTCAAGATGATGATACAGTACATCACACTTACAGTTATACATTTAATGGCTGATTTGAAAATAGAAGGAAAGTTCACAGGACACGGAAGCTCATTAAAGGGAGAAAAACAAAACAAAAATAATAAAAAAGGCTTGAGAAAACACTCTACAACATTTAGCAACTCAAAACTCTGAAACAATGCTATAAACACACTGCAAAAAAAATCACTCAAGGCATCAAAATGGATAAAGGTCTCTATTTACTCATAACATTTTATAATAACTTTCAAATCAACTATGTTTTTTATAATATTCTCATATATTCATATTTAAAATTACTAAAATTACTAAAAATACTCATATTTTATATAATGACTAAATCATTTTATTTATGAAAGTTATTATGAAGTGTCACCCTGCTCTTTTTAATACATTCATCACCCAAAATAGGAGCCCTGCTGAAAAAATTAAAAATGAATTTGACTTAAACCAGCCTCAGGTAGTTTGCTGGTCTTAGCTGATTTCATCTGGTCTATTTAGCCTCTCAGTCTGTCAAGTTGGTCTTTAGCTGCTCGGTCAGACGGTCCTCCAGTCTGATCAGCTGACAAATGCCTAAAACTCATCTAGAACCAGCAAACCTGCTTTTTTTGTTAAGTTTTAAAGGTGCATTCTTATTGGTGTATGAACTGCCTGCTTATTTTCTTTCTTATTCTGAAAGAAATTTCTTATTCTGCTTTCTTTTCAAATTTAGACTTTGAAAAATCACTGTTAGAGAACACAAAGCTTGATTCTGCAAAAGTTGAGGTGTAGCTCAGTGGCATACAATTCATGATGTATTAAGTTTAAAGATTAAAGTTTGGATTCAGTCTTACAGACTGCTGAAGACAGCTTCCATTTGGGGGTGGGGGGCACTTTTCAACTGGTCAGGTTTGAAGACTGGCTTTTCACCTGAGCACCAGCTTGGACAGGATGACCTTACATGAGCTAAGACCAGCAAACCCCCTTTCAGATGCTTTTTTTTTTAGCAACTATCCTACCACAAAGACTAACCTCCTGACCTCTGACCCCTCTCTCCACCTGTATTTGGAAAAAAAATAGTGTAAATGAAAAGGTGAAGAGAATATATATTTTTTTTTTTTTACCTGAAACTATGAAAACTAGGTACCAGTAAGAAAAAAAGAAACCTAACAGATGAAAGCTGAAAGTTTTATGCATCCACATTTAGGGACGGATATAAAGAAGATCTGTGTGACAGAGCCACTTTTCTTCATGTTTAAGTAATCCAAACAGAGTAATGCCATGACACAAAAGGGGGGAGGAAAAGCGAGCTAATGGGGAACAGAGGGAAAGAAAGCAGAGAGAAAGAAAAGAAAGAGCAGTGAAGTACTTACTTCCCTGTTTATCCGAATCTATAGGGTCCAAGAGTCGAAGAGGTGGGGAGTGGGGGTAGAAAAAGACAAGACAGACTCTAGTTAATGAGAGGCCAAAGAGAGCTAGAGGATTAACAGATCACAGACAGGAAGAAAGAGAATTAGAAGAAGAAAGAAAGAGAGAGACTTGTGTTAGCCAGCTAAGCTCTACGCCAGGGGACAGACACTCGAAAAGGAGGCATATATTTTGGATGTGCAGGTGGGCAAATCTGCAAACTAAACTCAAAGTGTGAAGGGTTTTATTTTTTCTACCTCTAGAATCATCAAACACAATTTAAAAATAACCATTTATTTCAAACTGGCTTCCGTGACACTCCTTCCATCTGTCATTGGTTGGACAAACTGATAGCCCCACCCCCAAACTCACTCCATTGGTTGAGTCAGCGTTGCTATGTGGGTCTGGTTCAAACAACAGAATGTTTTTAAAGTGCCTTTACACGTCTCAGGGAAATCAACAAACAAATGGCTTTCAGACTAGGAAAGTATTTTAATACTGAAAAAAAAATTACACACTTCTCTTTTAAATTACTCCATTTATTCCTGTGTAAGCTAGTTCCTTGCAAGTTCCTTCATTGGGCTGATTCAAGAGGTATTCAAAAGGAAAGGACAGCAATGAAAAGGAGTAAACACATTAAACAACAGAACTGCACTCACTTTAATACGTTCCCTAATAGCCTCTACTTACTGCCAAGTTAACCAGAAACAGTAAAAAAAGAAGCATCCTTTCATTATTGGTCTTTTCTGGACTTTTTGTGCTTTTTACATTCAAGGACAAAATAAAATTAATAAAATAAAAAAAAACTAATAAATAAATAAAATTAAATTCTTGTTACATTGGCCTATGCCCTGTTTTGTTCCTGTATATTGGTTCATGCTGAAAACACTAAAATGTCTTAGTATTTGAAAATAAACTTATTTTATGGGCAATTATGACAGACAAAATAATACACACTGTATACTACAGATGTAATATAGTTACTAATGTGCATTCATTCTTGACTATTCTTTCTCTTAATATTTTTTTGAAATCACTCAATGCTACACATACACAAAACATTTTTATTCAGAATAAACACCATAATTCAGCAATTAATTTGCTGTATCCAAGGCCCTAATAGTCAAGGTGAGGAAATTAGCATCTTGTTTTAAACATTTTAAATGGATAGTTTATGAGAATTTTCAGTCTTTTCTCATCATCATTTTGAAAATTCAGCCATTTCTGTTCCACAGAAGAGGGTCACACGGGTTTTAAATTACATTGGGGGTAAATGGAAAAACTAAAAACTAAACTAAACTTGATTTAAGCACAAAAGTGGAGAGGGTCCTATGAAGTGAAGGTGGTCCTGTCCAACCTGGTGCAAGCTTTGAATAGCAGGTTCAAAGAGGGCAAGGTTGGCTGACCATCTGTGCCCACCTGCTTCAAAATGACCCAAAAACATTTTGCCACACATGTCAGTAGGCCACGCTTCACATCTGACCATGCGCTAAAATCCTATGGGAGGTCAGATATTGCAGGAAAGGAATAAAAACCAAAGTTCACCTATCACAAAAAGGACAGCTAGTGGTCTGAAAAGTTTCCTATCAAAAGAGATATGATAATATGCCAACATACAGTATGGCAAGGCTAAGGGAGAGTGTCCACTAATATCGAATAAACTCCAGGGAACCCACATAATGACAGAAACAGTGTGAATGTTTGTGAGTCTGGCTGAAGACAGTATGTGACTGCTGACTTACATCGATGTAATTGGCATTGATGTAATCAGAGTTGGGATCACCTAGCAGCGGGTGCAGTTTCACCCTGTGACGGTCATCTGAAACACAAAAACACAACCGCATGAGAACACTTAGCAGTGAACTCTCATTACTTCTGTGCAATAAAGAAGCCTTTTTCTATGCAAATTAAGTTTATTATAGGGAATTTCTTTCCACGTTACTTTTATTGGTATGTTAAAGGTGTGAAATCCTTCAGTGAACAGCAGAGGTAGTATGTGCAAATAAACCATGCTTTCAGCTAGTGAATTTCCAAAAGTGAATTTCCCCCTTTTACATTTCGGAACATCAAAGCATTACATTATCAGACATTTAGTAAAACTGAATTAAGTTTTAACATCCATAGAATGTCTAAAGGCATTACTTTGAAATCATGATATTTTTGTACGCATACAAAGATTGAAAAAAATGACTCACAACCCATCAGGGTATCGTGTCTTCCCTTAGTTTTATCCTTCTTCTTATTGATATCCCAGCCATCAAAGAAGCTCTACAAATATAAGATTGAATATAAAGAAACAGAAAGTGAGAGGGAGAGAGAGAGAGAGAGATAGAAAGAGAGAGAGAGAGAGCATATTTGTTAGTTTTATAAGATAATTCTGATAGACTTTGTCTAACATGCATTTAGACTAGATGTTCTGGATTATTTTGCAACCCAAAGACATGCCTTTTATGATATTACATGAAGCTAAATTTGAATGCAATTCCACTTTCATGGAGGATAACCATGATTTCACGCTTCTGTTGAACGCAAAAAAGGTTATGTGAACAATTATTTTATGTAAACACTTCTTTTAATATTTGCAACTGCACAGATTACAGCAAAAAATATTAAATTACACAGTGGACACCAGGTAAAGGAAAACTGAATGTTCAATATCAAAGGCACAGCATTAGGTAGACCAAAAAACTTCTAACTGAACTGATCTGCATCCTCGTCTTGTTTTAAATTCTCAGACGCTCCCAAACCCTGACTGTCAAATTTAGCATTCACTGAAATATAAATGTGAATAGAGGCAACATTTCCACTTCATACTAGATCTAATAGGTGCAAGCATATAGACTGCCAATTCTAGTGAACTTCTAAATATATTATATATAAATTACATAAAATATGCCACTTGATTTATTTTAAGGGAAAGACTGCAAATTAAAAATATTCATACATTCATTCATATATTCAAAAGAATATATATGAATATATATACATTTTGATTAATTTGAACCAAGAAAGTGGCAAGATGAAAACTACTATTTTCTGTTTCAAACTTTCACATAGCATCTTAAGGTTATAATAACATAAAAAATTTTAATCCAGGTTTTCATTTTCAAAGATTTATTATAAAATGTTACTATTTTTTCCCCACAATGCAAAAAATCAAAGATATCTTTATTTTTTGTACAACATAGTAAGTTGATCCACATATGGCAGCCCCTGAACTTGGTCAATACTAATATATATATATATATATATATATATATATATATATATATATATATATATATACACACAAACACACACACACTGTATATATATATATATATATATATATATATATATATATATATATATATATATATATATATATATATATATATATATATATATATATATATATATATATAAATTAGTATATACAGGCACTGGACTAAAAATACATTCATCAGTCATCGCTCCCAAAATTAATTTAACGGGTCATCTTTTTAATGCTGTTTGGGAAAAAAGGGAGAAAACATGACCTAATAACTCTGCGAATATACAATTTTGCGTAAAATTCAAAATTGACTCTTCAATACCTACCAGATACAATACTGATTTTGGCGGAAACTACTTTTTTTGGGGGGGTTTTATGGCGTTCATCGCATTTATCGCATATATATTAGATACACCTTTCTGGTTAATACAGTAACACCTTTTTGCTTGTAGGACAGACCTCTTCTCCCCGTTTTCCACTCTGTTTCCTAACTAAAGATCCTGTCAATAAGCACTGATCAATGGACTGTACTTGCGGTCCGCAGGGAAATAAAGCTTATGAAACCCTGCCGTTACATTTGTGTGCTCTCAAACTCTGTTTCTTTTTTCGCTTATGAAGCACAAAGACACTGACCTCAAACACACACACACACACACACACACACACACACTCACACACGTATAGTGACACTATGTCCAGGAAAGTGCGTATTGATTTTTGAGTTGAATCTGTTTCACACTGGGGGGGAGAGTTTAATGAGTCCACAAGCTGAGCTCCTGAGAGGCAGGCTAGTGGCAGAGCTCTGATTATGTGGAGGGATGTTTTGTCTCGTAGCTCTGTGGACAACAACAGATAGAGGAGAGTCAACAGTCCACATGAGTGTGGCGCCGAGAGGAGAAGCTCAAGCCGCATTCTGAGGAGAGAAAATTAGCCACGGAGGAAGAGAGGGAGGAAAAGAGATAGCAGTGTAGTGTGCTCTTTGTGCAGTAATGCTGAAGGGCTGTGTGACCTCTACTTTCCTCTCAATAACTGCTCCTCTATAGTCCATGAGGGAGTGATGCCAACCTGTCCGTGAAGAACAGCTCAAACTTGCTGCTCTGAAAGTTGGCCAAGTCACAACTGTGATACGTAATGTACTATTCATAAAGGTGCATTACAGACTGCTCTTTTACAACATATTTGTATCACTTTACATCAGACTAAAAACCGTTTTCAGTAATTGAACTATACATGAAATAAAACTGAATGTAAATATTAGATGAAAAACTAATAAAAAAAATTGAAAATGGCAACAAGTATACTAAAATACCGAAACTACAACAAATACAAATATCATTTAGACCTATATCGAAATATACCTATATAGAAATATTCAAGCTTTTCTAAAGTAAAATATTCAAAGCACATTAAAAATGACTAGACTTAACATGAAAACTGAAACTGTAAAAGCTAATTGAAAATATCAATAAATACTTAAGTATACAGTATAACTAATACTAAATATTGCCTCAAAGTTTTATTCCAGGCCAGGACACCCTGATTATTAGCTAAAAATCCCAAAAGTGAGCCTAATAGAGTCAGTAGAATCTTAAAAGAACATAGCAAACTGTAAGTGTAATTGGTTACACTTCAGTTTAGGGACTTGTTGCTTATAGCATGCATATTACTAGCATACTGGCTGTTTATTAGTAGTTATAAAGCACATTAATGCCTTATTCTGCATGACCATATTCTAATCTTACCCATTAATTCAATTTAACAACTACTTTACTATGTATAAGCAGTGATTAGGAGTAATTTGAGGCAAGAGAATTGGAACCATGTAATCTGATCTGAATACTCTTAGCGAGTTTAGAGCTATTGTGAAAAAAAAAAAAAAACATTTGGCTGCAACTGCTATGGTATGAATTATTTTTTTTCTTTCTACTCTTTTTTTTTTTTATTATTATGTATTTTTGATGCCATCTGGACCTGGCTACTAATTATCTTGGCCTTACTCACCAGACGGCACCCTGGAAAGCACATTCTTGATCTAACAAGCTATAATCTGCCATTGATTGTAAGATCATATCTTTGAAACTGATGATTATATAACGCAAAAGCAGAAATCCAGTCTTAGTATGCAGTTCTAGATCAAAATTGTCTAAAAGTGGACCAGATCTTATGTCAAATGTCTGGCTATGTAAGACTAGGTTGAGGTCAAGCTGGTTTGGGCTGGCAGATATGCAGCAAACAAGCTGCCATGTTCCAAAAACCATCTTGACTACCTCAAGCTGGAATGAGCAGCTTTACTTCAGCATGTCATATTGTGGAGAAGTGATAAGAAGTTTGGAATATGTGTTTGTGCATAAACATGCATCTTTGCATTAATGTGTTTGTGTGTTGGGGATTGGATGCAGAGGTCTGTTTTGACAAGTCTTGCAGACGGTGAGTTCTGGAGGCTGGAGATCTCCCAGCTAGACATCTGTTCGCACTGACAGGTCCCTCCACGAACGCAACGGCAGCTCCCAGATAAACCGCATTGTAAGCAGCACTAAAGCCCAAGAATATTCTGACTTCTGTAAATAAATCAGAAAATCTGTGTGGGCAGCTGTGAAAGATTTATTTTATTATGACTCTCTCTCTTGCTTGAATGCGTTTTATATATATATATATATATACATATACATATATATATATATATATATATATATATATATATATATATATATATATATACTATAAAAGCCAAAATAACCCAAAAGATATGGTTTCCTCTGAAATAAAACTCAAAACAGCTATGCCAAAGCATTTTTTTTTTCTATTTGAGCAACAGGTGCATCTACAGGGAGCAGTTATTTCAATATAAGAGTGTTGCAATTCAGTGACTGTATATGCAAATATGCTATATAGTATAAATGAAACACTACTATTATTATTGTTATTATCTCAATAACTGGATTTTCTGCTTGCTTGTATGAAAAATACAGTCAAACTACAGCTAAACAAGGTTATTTGAAGACTAGTCTCAACATTGGCACACTGACAGACCTTTCACGAACCTTGGAATTCATAATTCAAACTAAAAAATAAAAATAATCAATAGCTGGACGAAACCACCAGTTCCGATTAACTGACTTTGTGCAATTTCTGGTAGCCAGCGAACAAGTTTACATCAGCCAGGATGCAAAGTGTTTCAAGATCCTAGGTTACTACTATGAGTGCTACTTAGGAAGAATAATTGGCTGCATTTGACAAAGTTAAGCAATAAGTAGCAAAGAGTCATTACTGTACATCCTAAGTTGTTCTTAAACTTTCACACCGTTTTAAGATAACAAATAAAAGGGTAAGTCACACAACATGAAAAAAAAAAAAAAAATACAAATAAAATAAACAAACCAAAAAACCCCCACCTCATATTCCTGTTTAAAGCCATAACCTTCTGCAGTTTTCATCTGGTTGATGTGTTGTAGGAGGTCAGCCACACGCACTGCCGGGTGAAGCTGACCCGTGTGATAGGGCGATCCTTTGCGGCCACACTGACGTCGAGGCGATCCGCCCAGAAGACTGCTGGACTCATTCATAGAGCTCCGTGGATCACCTTAGTAAAAATAAACAAGCACAGAACAAAGTTTACATGACATCTTTCATATAAGGATATCAAATAAACACAGCATAGGAAACAGCTATACCTGAAGCAGCTCAACTATCATAAAAGATAAAAAACAAAAAAACCATAAACATTTTATAAAAACAAAAACTCCAAACAAGTATAAGAGGGTTAATCTGAGAATTATCATCCCCTTATGACGCTTCATCTTCTGTGTTTATAATTGGCATTCATAAATATGATCAGGGAGCAATTATGAATTCATGACTAGGGCTGTGTATTCAAATAAATTAGCAGTCTGCTACTCATTTCTCAACGGAAATAGGAAATAAGAAACCCAGACAGTATATTCCACACAGCAGACACTTAAAATGTGGCAAGACAGCTCTGAGACGTGCCATTAAAACTTCATTTTGATCAAGAGATCTCTCTCTTTGAGACATCAACTATTCAGTGCCTGCAGAGTTAGATACCTCTGAATTGGATATTTATTTATTTATTTTTTTTGCTTGCTCTAATTTCTGCCATAGTGAAAATCTCGACCATGATGCCTTAAGGATGAGCTTCTGGTGCAGATCTGAGTCCATTTGCATCTCATAAACTGGTTGTGTTTGCCGAATGTGTGATTGTAAATGCAAGTTCACTTTTCGTTCTTACTACTCTTTATTGGATTTATGTTTATATTAGGATTGATACGTAGTCTTATGTCAGGGGAGAATGAGTGTCAGATTTGGAATCATATGAGAATTTACTACAGCAACAGCTCTACATCTTATATTTAAGAGCTGTGAATGCTGAGTGATTACAGAAGGACTGTGGCTTTGATGAAGCTTTCACAGTGACTACAAATGAGGACAAATTAATGGGAGGTGACCCAGTAAGTCCCTGGGCTTCACTTCAACTGTGTGCGTGACTGAAAGTCTTTATACATTCATTTGCAATCTTTGACGTTATCGCCTGATACTCTTGTTTTTAGCACCTGTAAGTGTGAGGAAATAATAGAAAGAATTATTGTACAGATTTCATCATTATGCTTGTGTCGCTCTATTTTCTGCCTTTACTTCTAAAAGTTTTCAACTAGCTTCTTTCATCCGCTTAATCACAAATTAAGTGCTAGATTAAGTCAAGTTCAGTGAAATATCAATGCAATAAGGTAGGGATGCATGATATTATCGGAACGTTATCCGAATCAGCCGATAAAGGCTTAAAATGTGAGCACTGGCTGATTTGGAAAAAAAATATGTCGATATGTCTTACCGATAAGATGTATATCTCACGTATGCTCATGGCGTGATAGTTATAAGATCATGTCAGCAGTGTGGTCATTTTTGAAGTAAACTCTTGCACAAATGATGATTAGATTAACTTTTTTGCATCGCCACATTACATTTTTGAATGCATGTACAGAACTATATCCGATGTCCCGGTAAGAAATCAACCAGAGCTGCGGTCCGTAACTTTGTTTGTTTTCAAAATGTAGAAAAATGTATATAATAAGTGAGTACACCATGAATCCATTTTCCAAACCGTGTTTTTAGCTTGTCCTGAATCACTAGGGTGCATCTATAATAAGTGTTTATATTCTAACTATTTTCGATTGCTTCGGGGGAGTAACCGCGGCGGAGTAACCCAGTACCTTTGTGATTCTTCATAGACATAAACAGAGAGAAGTAGTTCCGGCTACGATGTTCTTCCGCAAGACGCAAGCAGTTCTGTTTGTTAACCATTAGAGCGTCAAAAGTTACGAACTGCAGCTTTAATACTGTATATACTGAGTTATTCAGTAATAAGTAATATATTTTTCAAATGGATTATGAAAACAAAAATACAAGGAGTTCTAAAAGATTTTTTTTTTACTTTTACAGCTCTTTTGCTTTAGACCATCTATTAATGTTGAATACACAAATAAAATTTTATGGTTTCAACTGCATCTGTACTAGAAAAAAAACTAACAAACAAACAAACACACAGCAAAGATGGATTATTTGTTATTTTCAATGTACTCTCATTAAAAATATATTTTTTATAAAGTTTATTACACATAACAAATACGTTTTTTTTCTCAAAATTAACCAAAATTAAAAAAATATTAGTTTATAATCTCCGCACAGGAGAGGCTTGGTGTTTCAAAACAGGGAAATATATATATATATATATATATATATATATATATATATATATATATATATATATATATATATATAGAATATATATATATGTGTGTGTGTGTGTGTGTGTGTATGTGTGTGTGTAACTCGGTATCGTCTATCAGCCAAATTATTTGAAAATATTGGCATATAGGATTTCAGCAAAAATCTAATATTGAGCATCACTAATTTTAGATTTTAAAATAAATGGAAAAACATGAAAGAAATTACTTGATTTTTTCGAATTTTTTTTGTTGTTTTTTTTTAAGGAACAGATTGAATTTGAAGTTATTATTCACTGTTATTCACTGATGAGCTGTTAACCACTGACTGGAACATTGATTCATTAAATTAAATCCGAGAACAGGATCATTTAGATCAGTTTTGTAAACGGGATCAACCGTTTCACTGAAAAAATCTAATTCAAAAGACAGATTATTTCCTAAACTGGATATAATTACCCCTCCGATGAACTCACACAGTCAAGATTTTCAGTGAACAATGACTAAATATCTGCCTGTTTCTCACACAAAGCTATCACGTGGCTTCAGAAGACTTTTATCATACTTCCACGGTTCCAGGTGTCATTTTGGAGCTTGACGGCAACAGTCCTCATTCACTTTTCTTTAAAGTGATACTCTTTAAAAATTCTCCTTTTATGTCTCACGGAAAAAAAGTAAGACATATTTGGAACAACAAGTGCCCATCATGCAATGCGTTATGAATCATGGATTAGTTATATGGATTACTGTTTACTGCTTTCATGCTGTTGTTGATGTGCAAGTTGTCACTCCTTATTATTTGTCAGGAGTATTAGCTCTGTAGTCATTGTTTCAATGTGCAAGTTCATTTAACTGGAATAAATGAGTTGAAACAAAGCAAGACAAGTGCATACTACATGGTTATTTGTTTTTTTCATGCTTTGCGTCACTAATACACCAGATTACATAGAGTGTCTGTTCAACGAAGAACCCAGAATTAAATCCACACATATTCAGGTTTTAAGTCTGCAATTAAACTCAAGTTCAAGTCAAAGTGTGTGTGCTGGTGTTGTATTGTGTCACATCTTACTGCGAGTGCTGCACGTATGGGTGTCCATAAATGACAAGGCCATCCTCTCGTCCTCCTGCAGAGTGCTCTGATCAGTGAAACTGCGCTCCATGGAGCCTATCATATTACTCTTCTCTTGCCTGTACGTCATGGGGGTCTTATTCATGTTCACCGGCTTCCTACTGAGGAGACAGAGAGAAGAGGGCAAGGAGAGAAGAAGGGGAGGTAGAGAAATGGAACGTGAAAGAAACGAGAGAGAGAGATGAGGCGAGTTAGGGGAGTTGGTGAGAGAGAAAAAGAAGATCATCACTCCACTGCTGCCCCCTCTCTAAAAAGCGCACAAAAAAAAAAGCCATGAGAAATGATGATGCGCAATGGAGAAGAAGCCACTTACGGATAATAAGAGTATGAGTAGTAATCCCTTCTGGAAAGAGAGAGAAAAAAAATAAAAGAAGAGAAGAAAAGGGGAAAAAGAGAAGAAGAAGAAGAAGAAGGGACATGAGATGCAAGCACTGGTAGAGCTCTGATTAGAGTGAAAAATGGCAAGCCGTCAGCAGCTTGCATTTGCCACGCAAGTAATGGGACACATGCAGATATGCACAAAGCCTCAGCCAGAGCGGGAAATGGCGGCCTAATCACATACGTCATCTTGTTGCTTTTAACGAGTTAAACAAAGTGGCTTGCTGAGAGAGACTTTCACATTCGCTCTCTGCAGTCGTGCCTTTAAAGCAATTCGGCGGCGCAATCTAACCCAATATCCGCTAAATTGTCCAATGAAACGCTTGGAGAACACTTCCATCTGCATTCATATTACAAATGTTCTTCAACTCCATTTTGGGGTGCATTTGGATTAAATGGCTTAGATTTCCTGTTTTACACAAAGGCCCGGTAAATTTCTTTTCATTTCAGCGGGAAGAACTCCCATCGCTAGCTGAAGTAGGCACGTTCCTGTGATACTTTATCTCTGGCTAAATGACTGTGCTGAGGGTTTGCTGCACTCAGAAGTTTAGCTTATATAAACTTTTTTTTTTCTTTTTCCCAGAAGTAGGAAAATGAAAGCGAGAGGCTGAAGAGGTATATGCTGATAACTGATTATGGAAAAGACTACTAAAATGCAAACAAATTTGCCATAATATCTGAGATAGAGATAAAGCAATAAACCAAAGGTGGTCAAGCTGGTTTGCTTTTGGTAGCTTAACCTGGTTTGGTTTATCAGGTCCAACCAGGTTAATCCATAAAGTTCACCAGGTCAAGGGATGCATGATATATAGGGGTTTTAATTATTTTTGGGTGGAGATTAGAATTATTTTAGAACACAATTTTAAGTCAAAATAGTAAAGTAGAACTTTATTAAATGTACTTTCATTAAATGAATAAAAAGGCCTTGACATAAAAATCAGTTAATTTTATTGGCCATAATTTGAATATCTGTGCATCCCTAAAACCAGAAATAATCAGACAAGGAGATGAAAGTCTAAAACATTAGGCAATAACTATTCATGCATGTGAGAAATTCATATGAAAACAGATGGTGAATGGTCTTCATCTGTTGTTGAAGATGAATCTATGAGATGACCACTGCGTAGATTCATCTTCAATGATTGGTGCCGCTTGCGGAACGAGAGGCTTGTGTCTCTCATTCGCCACTGGATCTGATGACCTTTTGAGAACCGTGGGCTAATTATCTCTGAAAGCACACTTTTTCCATCCCAATTATTGGCTCATTTCTGGTTCAGGGCGGCAGCGGGCAGGGCCTAATTAAGTGAGTAATTGAATTGCATTTCTCTTTAATTAAATATTTCACACTCAGATAATCTCAGAAGATGAAAACCGCTGGCAATCTCTCGGAGAATGCAGCAGAGAACACCTGGGTGCCCATTGACTGAGCCGAATAATCGAAGTCATAAACCACAATGGGTAGGTTTAAGTTAGTCATAGCTGAACGCACAGTAGCCTGGTCTCTCAGGAACAGATTAAGTCTAATTTAAAAAGCACTTTCATAAAAAATATTTGAAAATGGCCCACAGACTTATAAGTGTCAGTGTAAATTTGAAGCAGTTCTTTGTTTTGCAGCACATACAGTGGCTCGAAAAAGATTTGGACACTTAAGTCACACGTTAATATGCACGAATAATAAAACATCATAGATTCAAATATATATATTTTTTAACCTTTTTATGTAATCTAATATAATGACGAAAAAATGTATCAGTGTAACTTAAATGTCTATATACGCTTCACATTTATGCTTTAAAGCAACACATGCTCTGACTCTCGTGTTTTCGTCCAGACAAGAGAAACTCACCCTTTTTTAATGATTATGATAATGGCCCCAAGTAGCAGTATCAGGACCACCAGCCCACCAGCGCACACTCCTAGGATGAGCCCCATCTCCTCTGAGCGCTGTGTGACCTCAAGAGCACGCTGATGGTCTTTACAGGCGGCTGAAGAACACACAAACATACATAACAACACTTGAGAACACCAGCAATTACATAGAGCCTGAATGAACATATTTACCGGCAAACAAAACACAAACACACAAATCCAAAGTACTGAGGAGAGGGAAAAGATTCAAATGAAACCTGACGGAGAAGAAGAGTTTATACCAGATGAACAAACATGTTAATTATGATCTCAACACAAGTTTTAATAATCGTTTGAATTCTATGAAAATAGGGAAGTCCACACCACAACTATAACGATAGCAACAAAGAGGAACAATATTTTTGGAATTATTATTTTTTTCTAGCTGATGAACGATAAAACATTGACAGCCAATCAGAATTCTCCTGCTTAAGCTTGAGCGTTTAAAGCAACGGACAACTTAACTGCAGTGCACACTAATGATAAACAGAACGTCATTGTGTGTTGGTGTGGAAATAATATAATAAAATGTTCTTCTAATTCTAACCAGGTTAAACAAGATAGAAACAGGGTGAACATATTTGGTGTGGTGACATGAGTTCAGCCCGATCAAGCTCTTAAACCAGCTTGTACCAGCTAATGACCGGCTAGCATCCAAGTAAATCTGACACAAGCTGGATTTCTCAGCAAGTTTAGAAGAAGTTAACAGACATTCAAATTGAAAAGCAGAAAGAGGTCTTTGGTCATCCACCGAGAGAGGCACAAGACAAATTTGACAATCTAAGAAAGCAAGTGAGAAAAGCATCTACAACATAGTCCTGAGTCAAAACTCAAAACATAGTCATGAGCCAGGGTGAAAGAAATGAAAGATCTGGCAATCACTCATCATGAGCCGTTTCTCTACTGTACCACGCAGATTGCACGCCTCCTCTGCGGCACAAGTGCCAACTGCACCCGGTCAGCTATTTATCCCCGGCACCTGTCTCCACTGACAGAGTGTGGGCAGGGGTCATTTCACAATCTGAGGCTCCTGGGGATAGCATGACTCTCTGTCACACCACAAAATGAGACTGTGTGATCTAAGAGAGAGAGAGAGTAAACAGAAAGTGTGCATATGCAGCGGAGCCTGAGGCAAACTGCCCTGACCTAGACACGCAGCAGCTGGGCTATTTATACTCTTTCACACACTCATGCTTGTACGGAGGATGTTTTGCATGTTTTTGAGGGGGTTTGTTTGAGCTGACGAGTATGTGTGAACATCTATGGGAATCTGTATGTTTTGCTATTTTCACAAAAACACAGAGGGCTTGTGCAGCAAATCCTAATCCAGCTAAAATAATTAAAGATCAAATATTCAAATGATACATACGATAAAAATGACTATATAAAAATTTGAATATGCTGTCTTTACATGTCAAATACATAAATTGTTATATATTTAAATATTACATACCACAATATAGAACCAACACTATGTAAATAAATCTTAAATATAATGTTCCACACAAACATACATTAAAACTGTAGGAGGGATTTCAGGACACACATTAAGATGCAAAGTATAATTCATAAACAACTGGCCCATGACACGTATAATCAAGCAGACATTTTCATTGAGGCAGACATTCAGCTGTTACACTATTCATTGATTTGGCAATGGCAAGCTGGTGTGTTGCCACAACAGTTTAGAAAAAAATTCTGATATTCTCATGCAAACAACCAGTGACATGGCTCAGAGAAACCTGCAAATGGCTATTTAAGTTAATAACTGGTTACTTGCCAATGAAGCCATGCCTGCCTAATCAAATCCACAGTGGGAGTGGGAATCCTACATCTGTGTTGATGGGGGACTAGAGATCATCTTACTATGCCTAGTGTTAGAACTTCCTTAAGGTTTCAGTGGCTTGAAAGTTACAGGGCCTTATGAAAAAGAAAGTGAGCTTGGGCCTGAGGAAAAAGGTCTGCTTTAGAGTTCCATGCAAGACCAAGGCTAAAAATAAGTCATAAGCATGTGCAGGGATGTGGGGCAGCAAGAAAAAGAATTTGCCATGGCGCGCTCTGCTCCCTCAACAGCCAAAGGCAGTTTCAAAACTTCCCTGTCTTTGTGACGATGGCCCACTCAGAATAGCGAAGAAATGCCTCTGAAAACTGAAGAGCTTTGTTTTGTTTTTTTCTGCATTCTTTCCATTGACTGGAATTCTAGTATGGCGTTGGATTGTACGCATATAATAATAGAAAAATGAACATTATGGCATTATGACCTCGCTCTCATGTTGTTTCCAAACCTGCATGATTACTTCAGAGGAAAACAAAAGAAGGAATTCTAAAAATCGTGCTTCTTGTTGTTTTTCATGGAATTACAAAGAACAGATATGTTGAAGATTCAAAAACTATGCAAAAGCACCATTAAAGTATCTTAAAAGTAGTCCACATCTTCCTCAAAAGCATGCTATTTAGAGTTGGATCATTCCAATTTAAGAAAGAATCGTTCACTGAAAAACTCAAAAGAATGATTCATTTAACATTTTCAGTGAATAACTTACATTCCAGTCTGTGTCTCTAACAGTGCTGTTGTATAACTTCCAAAGACATGGAATATTGCATAAGGATTAGTCTACAACTAATAATGGACTACTTCTGTGATAACTAAAAAGCCTTTTAATCTTAAAAGCCCCAGTACTCAGTGTAACTGTATGGAAAAGAAGAAAGTCACACAGGTTTGTAACTATATGAGAGTGAGTAAATAATCTGATATTTTTGGTTGGAGGGGAATAGTTTATTTAAAGTAGCGTTATTTAGACCATTCCTTTACTTCACTTCACTTCCCTTCCAATCCAAAGCAACTTTCTATGTGACAGACTTTAGATATCTGAATACAACAAAGACTATACAGTACTTTCACAAACACCCCACAGAGGTCCCACATTACACTAGACTTGAGAAGTCAGACTCAGAGGAATCTTTTAAAAAGAGCCCAGCCATGAATTATCTTAGAAGAAACCATCTCCTTTTATATAGTATAGCGCTTTTGGTGCACATCTTCACAGGCACAGATTTGCATCTAAGGCACCAATACAGTCTGTGTCTGCAAAGAGCCGATAACAATATTAAATATACATAATTCTTTAGATGTCAACAGTGAAGGGATCTGATCTAGATTTACTACGCCCACAATTAAATGCTCTAAAAAACAAACCTCATTTCCAAAAATAAATACTTTATAATAATGTTCAGTTGTAAGTGATTAGTTAATGATGAACTGATAATTTGAATAAACAAGTGCTTACAATAATATGCTAACAATCTGTGGATGATTTGTTAATTCATTTACAAGTCATGTATAAGTAATTAGTTAAATATTAACTAATTTTTTACAAAACATTACTATGTGTTCATACATGATCAATAAGTGAAATGTTAATATTATTTATCTATGTTTTGTAGATTAAGTTAAAAATCATTTACAAGTGATTATATGATGATGAACTAATCATTTACAAAACATGACTATAAGTTCACAAATGAATATTGATTAATATGCTAATGATTCACAAATCTGTCATAATTTACAACCTGTAAACGGAAGGTTTGTAAAACATTTACAACTGATGAGTAGTTTACACTTTAGTTTAGGGGATACAGAAAGTGTTGTAAATGCCTTGTATACACCTACAGATCATTTTTAACATGCAAGAAAAATCTACAAATTATATTTTACACATTTACAAGTGATGAGTAGTTTACACTTTAGATTAGGGGATGCCGAAAGCTTTGTAAATGATATATTCATGCATTTACACAACATGTAAATATTGTTGAAATACTTTGTAGTGTCTACTGCAATGTAAAGGCTCACTGGTGAGGGTGTAGACAGATGTCTTCTCTGACACGCATTGAGTAAAACTTCAATGGAGGGTAAAACCGGTTCACATTATAGCTAGATCCCACACACTCCAAACACAGAGTCTGTGCTGATGAGAGAAAGGGTTTAACACAACCCACTGAAATCCCCTGACTGTAAGTCATTTACACGTTTATTCACTTGACAGCTAATAATACATTATTTCAATGAATAATAAGTGATTAATAATATATTAACTAGTTACTTAACAATTTACTAAGGATCAGTTTTTTTTGCTATTTTTTAAAGATAACTTTACCACAGATTTGTAAATTATTAGTATATTACTTATCATATAATTTGTGAATATATATATATATATATATATATATATATATATATATATATATATATATATATATATATATATATATATATATATATATATATATATATATATATATATTACTGTTATTTAATTTATTGTGTCAAGCTAAATATTTCAGAGTGCACTTTTTGTTATATTTTCTTTCTTTTCTTCTTTTTATTTTGTAGAAAATAAGCCTTTTCAAGATGTTATTTTTAAAAGACCTGCCAACTGAACATTATAATAAACAAAACACATGTTCTCTTGTGAAATGATCTTGTTTTAAGCATACTCACCGTTAAACAAAACAAAGACTGATGCAGGCTATTGTGCCAACATAATAGCTCTAAAATAACATGCAAGTTCAATATTCTAAACATAAGATATGCAAGTTCATGCATAATCCCCACAATAACAGCTACATCACAAGTTCTTAATGAGGTATTTAATGTATTCATCGCATGAAATATAGATGGGAAAACATCCATTAAAGTTTGATGCAAACCTGACCAGATTTTTTATCGTCGTGCTGAGTTTCCTTTCAGAATATCAATTAAGCCCACCACGAGCATGAAATTTGTTTCAAGATTAATGTGAGCACCTGCTGTGTCCACCAAAAGTGGAAATTAGCAATTGGAGTTACAGTATAACGAAAGTCTATTGTTCTGTGAAGATTGCCAAGGGACTGTTAATTAAACTGTCACCTGTGAACTGAAATGGGAATCTTGGCAACTTAGTTTTGTAAGACTATGTAATTCGGTTGCATTTCAGAATATCAGTGTGTCAATTTTCTTCTGAACCTGGATTCTTGATTCATAGGACAATTTTGTGGCCAATCAAAAGCAACAACCTCAATTATGGATTTTCTTGACAAGCTGGATTCCTTCTTATCTTATAAATCCTTTATTAGAGACCCTAATACAAGAAGTAAACATAGTGAAACAGTTTCCTGTCCTTCTGTTTGTTAGCACAATTTGTTTAATCGTTCTTTCCTGTTGAGGAAGTCGAGAGAGCTCCATTCTGTTCATCAATATGTTGGCGTGTGAGCCCACATCACAAATGTGTGTCTGTCTGTGCCCACTGAGCAGATGGGATGACAAAACTGCCCTAAAATGTCCACTGCGTCTCTTGGCTTCATGCTTGGAAGGCTAGTCATCACCCTCGTTACTTAGTCTCAAAAAAAGAGCCAGGTCGATTTAACTGGGAGGCTGTGCTCACAAGCGGCAAAGACTACAATACCGTCCTGTCCATACTGATCCCTGATGGCGTCGATAGAAAGGAGAGTGGTTCTTTCTTGTAGCCTTGGCAGAAATCTATGCCTCATGAACCTTTTCATCTTTCTCTGAGGAGCCTGACAGGTGGTAGCATGTATTGACAAGCACAGGTGACTCCATCAGTGGTGTTTGATGTGAAGGTCTTTCTCCTGACCGGACAGGGAGCCGAAAACTGATCTTTCTCTCTCTGTCTGCGTGCTGCGACATGTCTGCTCTGAGACTGCCCTCCCCAGACAAATCTGCTTTGATATAGTCAACTCCCCTACCCCAAGCAACCAAAACAAACATGATGAAAGAGTGACCTGTTCTCCGTTAGTACCCCTGTCTCCAGAAGAGAAAGGGGAGGGGGTAGGGGCCATATAAGGGAAAATCTGTGTGTTTAAACACAAAATTTCACTGTAAACCAATACACATCCCAAAGCTGCTTTGCTCTTTAGGGATTCCATGGAAGCTTGCAACTTGTGTTGGGAATCTTAGCTCTTAGGGGAAAGAAGTGTATGTGTAGGATTATCTAGTGAACCATTATGAAGTGTTTCTCAGTGGTATTGCTCTGAGAGGTTTGAGCAATGATCACAGAGCTGGACTACTGACCTTGAAGAGGGGAACCACTTTGATATCAAAACCTGGACAGGCAGATTCCCTCGGTCACTACTTGAACGTTGAAACTGACAGTGTTTGGGATTGTTGAATTTACTGAAAAGTCTCAAGATGTCCTGTTCACACAGTGGTTTATAGTAAGAGTTTGAAGACTTTCTGTAAGAACACCCTATTGTAAAAACCAGCAAATGCTGGTTAGATATGTTTTGAAGCATGGTAGCTTGAGGAGCCCTGCACTAGAATCTGACCTGTGAGAGAAAAATGTTTGGCCCGTGCTAATTTCAAATAATGTGGCAAGAAAATTCAAACGCAGCATCAGAAAGCGACATTAACTTACATTGTATCTTCATCGGACATGAGCGGCACGGCGTGCCGAAAAAAAACAAAACAAAAAACAATAAAACCCATTATAATCATCGATGCTCTCTACACTGTATGTGGCACAGCCCAGCACGACAAATGCCAGACAGAAAACTGCTGGCTCATTCTATTTACGATTTACTGACACAAAGATCAATTGATTTGTAATGCTTCACAGCCAGTAATACGATGTGACAGCAAAAAGATGGCGAGTGTGAAGAAAAGAAAAGAGGACATGGAAAATAGATGATTAAAATGTGAATGGACTGAACAGTTTTAAGTGAATGACTGACTGATACCATCTTTGTTATGAAATAATTTTTTGGTTTGCAGTGAGTTTATAATCTTTATCGTACAAGTTTGCTTTAATTTTTTTCAAGATCTGAGGTAAAATATATATTGTTGCTTTCACTAAGGCTATAAAGATCATACAAAACAAAGTCATATTAGACCATTTTAACATTGAATAAAACACATAATCATTACCTGAGATTTGATTGTTTGATTGTTTTTAATATTCAATTTGCAAAATTCTTCTGTATCTAAATGCAAAAATTTTCATAATTGCTTGAATAAAACGGACTACTGGGGAAAAAAATCTAGTGACAAACGGAACAATAATATAAAAATATAATAATTGTTTTATATATATATATATATATATATATAGGACAGTGGCCCAAGGCTTGGTACTGCTGGCAGAATTTGGCCCTCGGCAAAGACTAATTGAGGAAACCTGTTCTAGTGTAAACAATAAGGTGATTAGCTTTTCTGATTCTAAGGCAGAGCTTCCTACAGCTGCTGCAATAGTTGTATCAATAAAAGCAACCAACTCTAAAGCAGAACTACAGATGCCATATTTAGAGTTACAATTTCTCCAATTCATGTGGTCTATCGCCCCTTTTGATGTCTCAGATCCTAAAATCGAGACTGACGCACCATCCGCCTGAAGCAAACTGTTAGTTCCTGTGGGATCTGGAGCTAGAATGCTGATGACATCTTGGAAAAGCTGTGGCCCTCAGGCATGTACATTGTGAATAAGTAAATAGCAAATAAGCTAAAAAACCTACACTTGTGCAGTCAGAATAACAACATACATTCAATCCACTGCAATTTTTATGTTTTGCTGTTTGTGGCCACTCTATCATACTTTAACTTGTTTACAAACTCTTTACATTCCATTTATGTTACAGGGGTAATATCATAATTTTAAGGGCCTCTTACACTGACCCTTCCATAGAATGAAATCCAAATGTAAACCCATTGACCACAAGACAAAAATATATATTTAAAAATCCCACTCATAATTACAATATTTATTTATTTTTTTTATATGAAGAGTTTCATGCCTGGTAAGAAACAGGTTAGACAGTTAGTGTCTAAATGTATGCTCAGTACATTGATTTCGACCCTGTATAGGTCAATTCACCTCACCCTGTCCATCAAAAAACATTTTCGCACAAAACTGCATAGTACTTCAAAAAAAGAACAAGTTCTGTAGCATCAGCATTGAATAACTCACCTTTACGGGCGATGCGGACGCAGTTTATCCTTGTTTCCTGTGAGAAAAGAGAACAGAGATGCATGCTGTGGGAAATAGTCAAATGGCAGAAATAAGACAGTCAGACACCTGATGAGAAGTCAAATGGGATCACACTGACATTTGCTGATTCAACAACAGCATGAATGCCAGTAAAAGAGTAAAAATACATTTAAAAACAGCACCGTGTCTTACTCACCTACCCTACTTGTGTGTATGTGTGTGTGTACTTTCGAGTGTGGCAATAAGATATAAGCCTTTAATATACAGAAAATAGCAGCGGAGGACAAAAGAGGCAGGGGGGATGACTTCCAGCCAGGAGAGAATTATAAAAAGGAATTAATTTGTTCGAAATCGCAGTTGATGACATACTGGTGTTATGAAAACGACCTTTGTCAAATAGCGCTAATGAGATCCGAGCCCATAATCCAATTCCGGCCTGCCACCTCGACAAGAAGATGCATTATCAAATTAAGATTTACAGATGCTAATTCAGGCATTATGGAACAATTATGCAAATCTCTCCATCCGGAAAAGGAGTGTGAGCCCTCTGCTTAAACTGCGGCTGAATTGCTTTTTTTTAATTGAAAATCCAATCCGAACTGCCTTGGCTCCTAAAGCCCGCCATAACCCTATATCATCTCAGAAAACATGCAAAACGGAAAGCGAGGGCGGTAGGAAGAGGAAGAAAGGTAGAGAGTGACTTGCGTTGATGTTCCAAGAGAGGGAAGAGGGACACACATGGATATTTTAGCCCCCTTAAAACATCCACATGCTTAAAAATGAGATGCAAGTGTGCCATGGCTCCCAATACTCACTATCCCATGAGAGCATATTGCAGGGAAGGAGCAAACACTGCCTGTTTTCTCCAAACACAGAGCCGGTCCTAGATGTCACACCGTAAGAAGTCATAGCTCACCATGCATGTGAGAAAAGACTGACCCCGAATGACAGGCGAGAGACAGCCAGTGGGCTTTGATCAGACAGACGCAGACACAAAGCTTTAAGCTTCCCTGCTCTATTTAATCAAATTTGTGGGAACGGTCATGGCAGGCACTGCAAAAGAGATCTGTCAGCAAACTCAAGCTAAGTAAATGAATTATGAGCACTATAAATATAACAGGCCCAGGGAGGCATGGGAAAGGAACTTATTACAAAGCTCCTACTTGTTTCAGAGCAGAGTAAAAGAGGCATGCAAGAAAAAGAGAAAATAAGAATTAATGTTATTTTCCCTAGGAAATGAAGCCTACCAAATCAATTGTGCTACTGTAATCTGAAAAAAAAATTTTTATCTAGTCTAATTGTGAGTGATATTGTGGTTTACAAAATATAAACATCATGGAAGTACAAGTTTTAGTGCCTTTTTGCTGAAAAAAATAGGAATTACAGCATAAATATTTAATGTTAAAATACTTATTTAAAGTCATGACAAATACCACTGAAAGTAGAAACAACAAAAAAGTAAAAGATAATGAAAAGTTTTATGTAAAATACATTCTGATGAAAGATGAATATTTATTGAATGATGCAGAAATATTTGAAAATACATTAGGTACACCTTGCTAGTACCGGGTTGGACCCCATTTTGCCTTCAGAACTGCCTTAATTCTTCGTGACATAGATTCAACAAGCCGTTGGAAACATTCCTCAGAGATTATGGTCCATACTGACATGATAGCATCACGCAGTTGTTGCAGATTTGTCGGCAGCACATCCATAATACGAATCTCCCGTTCCATCACATCCCAAAGCTTTTCGACATGGTGCATTATCCTGCTGGAAGTAGCCATCAAGATGGGTACACTGTAGTCATAAGGGGACATGGGCATGGTCAGCAACAATACTCAGGTAGACTGAGGTGTTTAAATGATGCTCAATTGGTACTAAGGGGATCAAAGTGTGCCATGAAAATATCCCTCTTGGGATATTTCACCACCAGCAGCAGCCTGAACCATTGAGACAATGCAGGATGCAGGATGGATCCATGCTTTCATGTTCTTTAAGCCAAATTCTGACTCTACCATCTGAATGTCGAAGCAGAAATCGAGACTCGTCAGACCAGGCAAAAAAAATTCAATCTTCTATTGTCTAAATTTTGGTGAGCCGGTGTGAATCGTAGCCTCCGATCCTGTTCTTAGCTGACAGGAGTTCCCCCCCGTGTGGTCTTCTGCTGCTGTAGCCCATCTGCTTCAGGGTTCAATGTGTTGTGAGTTCAGAGACTGTATTCTGTATACCTTGGTTTTAAAGGTTATTTGAGTCACCTTTGAGTTGCCTTTCTATCATCTCTAACCAGTCTGCCAATTCTCCTTTGACCTCTGACATCAACAAGGCATTTTCAAGGCATGAACTGCTGCTCACTGGATATTTTCTCTTTTTCTGACCATTTTCTGTAAACCCTAGAGATGGTTGTGCCTGAAAATCCCAGTAGATCATCAGTTTTTGAAATAGCCCATCTAGCACCAACAACTATTCCACATTTAAAGTCACTTAAATCCCCATTCTGATGCTCGATTTGAACTTCAGCAAGTTGTCTTCACCACATCTAGATGCCTAAAAAGCATTATGGAGATGCTGATCTCCTTTTCCAGCAGGGCTTTAGCACCTGCCCACAATGCCAAAACCACTTCCAATTGTTTGATGACCATGATATTACTGTGCTTGATTGGCCAGCTCACTCACCTGACCTGAACCTCACGGAAAATCTATGGGGTATTGTGAAGAGGAAGATAAATAACATTTGACAAACAATACACAGGAGCTGAAGGCCGCTAACAAAGCAACCTGGGCTTCAATAATGACTCTGCAGTGCCACAGTTTGATCGTCTCCATGCCACACCAAACTGAAGCAGTAATTTGTGCAAAATGAGCCCCAACCACGTATTGTGTGCATAATTAAACCTGCTTTGGAGATCTTGAACATTTCTTTTTTGGAAATCGTTTTTGATTGATCTTTGAGAAAATATTTCAGCTTGTGTGCAATCAATCTAGAATATAAGAAAGTTTGCTTTTTTGAATTAATTTTCAAAAAATATTTTTTTTCCCATAAAATTCAAATTTTTTGAGATGCACCTGTATGTGTATGTGTATATATATATATATATATATATATATATATATATATATATATATATATATATATATATATACATACATATATATACACACACACACACACAGTGTATATGTACATACATATAGACATAATAAATTAGATGTGCGTTATGAAATGTACATTTCTTTTTGATTTATTAATTTGTTTAGGAGGGAATTTAAGCTTAACATATTTTACTAAGAAATATCCGTTCTTGCCTTCTATCTTGATAAAGATGCCAATTAGAGAGAGAAGTCAGTTTGAAAGTGTCTGGTCAGTCCTATAGGGTTCAGTGGCATAAGTAAAAAAAAAACAGCAAAGTTTTTCTGTATGTACAGTATGAGTGAAAGAGAGCGTCTGACAGCTACAATCTTTTTGTTTTGCCTCTAAGGACCGCTAAGGAAGCGGAGGACAAAAAAGTAAACAGAGTAGAGAAGAGAAAGGAAAAAAAAACAGCTCTTTGTAAACAGCTGAGAATCAAAGATTTTTTATATGTATTTATAACTGAAAGCAATTACACGAAGCCCTGACAGCATTCACAGCTCTCTAATGGCTAATTGTCAGAATAATGGCCAAAGATGCGGCACAGGACTTTCTTTCTTGTGCTGCTGCCAAAAGCTTTGAAAACCACTTACAGCCATAAAGCTGGCCAAGAGACAAAGCAAAGTATATTAGCATTGTTTATATGCAGTCAGGAGAAAAAAAACTGAACTGTTCAAATCGGTAACAGGGGGGTGCTAAATGCTAGCTAAGTCTCTTGAGCTACGTTCTCTTTAGCTTAGACTGTCAGTCTTTACAGCAGTTATTGCAGCATAAAATAGAGCTGAATAAAAATGAAAATTCAGATAAAGGTCGGTCAAGTAAATCAGCAGAGCCCAAAGGAGACTGAGCTGTGCGATCGGTTTCCAAGATGTACGGTTTCAAGTAGAGAGAAACCGAGGGGAAGGTGGAGTCACAATGGCTTGGCTGACAGGTGCATTTCAGTCAGTAATGCAAGAGAAGCCCTTAGGGGTTTGGCAGGGAGGGAGTATGTGTCTGTAGTATAGGTCAACAGAGGCATTTCACTCAAAGGCTGCCAAAAACCCAACTGTGTAAAAGCGTAGGTAAAGTCCGTCCAAGTTTTCTGCCTCTGAATTGCTGTTCAGAAGAGTGGAATGAGCCAAGCTGGCTCATCCTTTCCTCCAGGTGCTGAGCCAATGAGATAACCTTCTTCGAAATGTCACCCACATCTTTTTGAGCATGAGGTTTGCTAGCTGGTGTCAAATTTAAATGGACCATTAAAAAAATCTTTTCATTGCCACAAGCCTGGACACTTAGAGGTTTAATAGTGCATAATTGAGTACGGCAGCTTACTAATAACCATGAAACCATAAGGCAAAAGTCAGAAGTTTGCTGTCATACTCAAGATGAAGGTTGGTTTGCATGAAGTAAAAAAAATTCTATACTCATCACTGGTGCAGCAGTGCTGGGGAAGACTAACTCAAAGAATGAAGGGACTAACTTAAGGATGGTTTTTAAAAGCATGACGGCAGATATTTATCTGATTCGCATCAGTGAACTGGTTTATGTAGATGCGGATCTTTCAGATTCAACAATATTTTCTCTGATTCAAACTACAATTATTCATAGATTCACATACACTTCTATAGTCTATAGTTATAGTAACTATAATGCGGTTAATCGTTATGTTTCCACACTACAGTATATGCTATTTTTATTAGCTGTATTTAGTGGAAACATACTTTTAAAAATATATATCATTGTTTTTGTTTATATCATTGGATGTTTATACATTTAAAAGTTTCAGTGTACTACTAGTTATCTACTTTTTTCTTGACAAGCTATAGTTTTAAAGTATTTTTATCAACACTGTTCTGCATGCAGGAGTACAGAGCCATGCGGAAGTATTTATACCCATTCATTTTTTTCCACATTGTGTCGAGTTGTAACCATTATTCTAAATTCTAAAATTTTTCACATCAGTCAACACTTAATATGAAAGCCCGTTTCCAAACTTTTATTCCCAGAATTAAAAAAAAAAAAAAATTCAAAATTGCAAGTTTATAAGATGTAAAGTCACAATTCAGAGAAATGAAGTCAGAATTGAGAGATACAAGCTCACAATTCTGACTTTATAACATGCAATTGCAAGTTTAATAGATATAATCACCCAAATCTGAGTGAATTATTTTTCCCCTTAGAATCAGACTTTATACTGTAACTCGTACTTGCGAGTTCATATCTCACAATTCTGCGGTTTTATATCAATGATACAAATTTATAAATATATAAATGAATAAAAATGTCAGAATTATTTATTTCTTCCAATTCTGCTTTCATTTCTAATAACTGCTTTTTTAGATATCTCAATTCTGACTTTATTGCGATTTTATACTTCACGAATCGGAGAGAAAAAAATTCAGAATTGCGTTTTTTTTTTTTCAGTTATGGAGAAGGGCTTCCATACCATACCCTATAATAACTAAGCAAAAAAGTAATTTAAAGCAGTTTAGCATAAGGATGCAACATGACAAAATGCGAGAAAAAAAAATAATACTTTGGCAAGGCACTGTATACAGTGAACCTGCACAACCTAGCATCCTCATCTCTCAGTGGGTCATGGGCCTTTACAGACTGCTGGTAGGCACAATAAAACTATATTTTTGACCAATGGCAAATTACCAGTCTGATTTAATCAGATGCTTTATCAATCCAGGTCTATATTTTGCATCTGACAAACGCTTTTTTCTTATTTAGAAACTTATTTGGCACCTTTCTTGATCAATTTTTGAGCAGCGAGAGATTCCCATTTCCCCGGCTATTTTCCAGGCTCTGTCTTGCTTGTGCTGTCAAGCTCATTCTGTCTCCCAGACCCAGCCATTTCTAACAACATAAACTGCCAGCTGATCTATTTTTGATCAGCTGCACCTGTGCCCAATTATCCCTGTGAAATGGTTTATGCCAGCGAGACAGTATTCCTTGTTGTTTACCCTCTTATCTAGGCATGGATGAGGAGCACAGGGGCTGTTTTTCCCATTTGAATAAGGTCTGGACACCCAAAGCTTGGTGTATGCTAATACTCTATTAATTCCATAGTAGTGACTGTGACATACACTATCTTATGGGTTTGAACACTAGGAGAAAAGGAGAAAAACAACATCCTGTAAGGATGAGCAATGATATAATGTTTTTGTACATCCAACTAATTGCAGATTTACTAGCTGCAGGTGCTTCTCACTATTTATTCAAGGTCCTTGGTTTTGCATTTTATGTCCTGCTGTGCAGGCTGCAAACAATCTATAGAGCATGTATAAATAATGTTTCAGATCTGTGTATAAAAATCAGTTAAATTTCCATGGAAACTTTTTTGTATATTGTACATTATGTGTTGTTAGAAAAAACTGGCCGCATACATACGGTATGTGCATACTGTGCTAATGACAAAATGTACACCTCCCCTAGTGTGCATGTAACAACTGAAGTATCCTTCAGAATATACTGGGAGCATATATGATGAGTAAAAGTGCTAGTTTCTGACACTTACGCCTCTAAAGTTGCTCATGGCCTGGAAGTAGATGAGGTAGTTCTTCCTGGGGTCCAGAGGGCTGTTCCAGTAGCCGTTGTAGGTGTGGTTGTCCCCCACAGTAAAGGGTGTAGCCTGGGGCAGGCTGCTTGGAGGAAGTTCGGCTGTATAGTAGTGTGGAGCACCACGGGCCTGAGCCTCACCGTGAGATGTTGGAATGGGGAAGCAGTCCTGAACACCCAGTTCTCTCTTCACCTTCCTACCAGCTTCCTCCTCCACAATCACTTGATATGTGCTGTGTATTTACACATAGTAATGTATTTAATGTAAATATAATAGTAATAATAATAACAACTTATAAGAAATATTTCAGGTTCAAACAAGTTAAGCTCAATTGACAGCAGTTCATTATCATATTTTTTTTTCAGATGTCTCTTTTAAGAAATTAAATCTGTGTTAGAGTTGAGATACACTGAGATACAACTATAGTTTTACTATAGTTTTACTTAATATTTGTTGTAATTAAATAATTACAACAATTATATATTTTTTTATTTCATTTTAATTTTAGTTCAAGTTTTATTTTTATTTGAACTTTTTTAATGTTTTTAAAAAGTAAGTGACAGAATTACTAAACAGGGCAAATGAGGTTTATAGCGCAATTCCATAAAAGCACAGGAGTGGAAAATTATGCGTGTGATTTACTGAAAATGCACACACTAAAGAACACAGATCATTTCCATAATGACCAGCATAATCTACCAAGAGCAGTGCAAAATACAGGCTGCTTTAAGACATGCTTTTTTGGGTGATTTTGGCACAAATCCCAGCAATTTGACAAGAGCAAATGCTAGTAAATGGTGGTGTTTGATTAATTTAAATACTATCCTCCTATAAACTATGCATTTGACAGGGAAGCTCCTACAAATGCATATTCAATAAGGTAATAATAAGTGCAAAATAAATCTTTTCAGAGCTCATTCTTTACTACATGTTTTTAGTAAATCGTGACAGTACCATTTTAACGCCAAAAGACGGTTTGTTAGCGGTTAGTAAATCTTTCCCTAAGATTTTTTTTTAGATTTAATTTTATTTCAAGAAACAAAAATTTGTAATAACCCTGGTAAATACACACTAGTATAGCCTACCTAATGTGTGTGTTAAGCATGACAGAAAAACAGACCTTTAACTTTTAGTGGTAACTTGTATTTATTCTGAAAATACTGGCACTCTCACCTGACTGGAGCTCCTCGGCCTTGTGCTGGACGCAGTAGGACTGTGATGGTGCTTTCTGTCTCACTCAGAGGGGACGGCATGTCTCCATAATCAAATGTAGGTGCTTCAAAAAAAGAGAGAAAGAAAGATATTAAATATCTTCCTAAAAATGGGGGAAGTCGTGGCCTAGTGGTTAGAGAGTTTGACTCCTAACCCTAGGGTTGTGTGTTCGAATCTCAGCAATAACACGACTTAGGTGCCCTTGAGCAAGGCATCGAACCCCCAACTATTCCCCAGCCGCCCTGCAGCATAAATGGCTACCCACTGCTCCGGGTGTGTGTTCACAGTATGTGTGTGTTCACTGCTCTGTGTGTGTGCACTTTGGGTGGGTTAAATGCATGGGTCACCATACCTGGCTGAATGTCACGTCACTTTCACTTTCGTCACTTTCAAATGTATAAAAACCCACTCATCTCAAAAGTAAACTTTCTAAAACATCCCCAGTGATAGGCAAGGGAAAAAAAATGAATGAGAGCTCAGCAATTAAAAAGAAACCATTTGGGATCCAAATCCACTGTGTATATTGACTTTGTCACTTCAAAGTAAGGCAAAGTGAAGTTTACGCTAATTTTTAAAAGCCACTATAACCAGCTAAACATTTTAATTAGACGAACCTCACGAACAACGCCTACATTGTTGTCTGAAATAAGACCGCCATAATTCATGACAACAACCAACACTTCACATGAACTCTGCTTTCTTCTCCAAACTCGTCCCTCTGTGTGACTTGAACTCAGGGTGTAATTAAAAGCTGTGCACGTGGGACAAACAGAGGGGAAACTCATTTAGAAGGATCTGAGTCTGGACTGCATCCTTCCCCTGAGATGGTAGTGTTGAGCAATAACGCTTTCCTTAATATCAGCAGTCAATTAAAGCTGAAGAGCAAAGGCAAACAATCTGCCAAAAATCAATGATTATTCTATTAAAAGCGGGGTTTGGCAAAACTAAACTACTCGAGTGGACTTCAGTAAAAGTGAGGCCTTGGATGGCTTTGAGTGCTTACAGAGAAAATAAAAACACAACATATGATGCAACTGAGAGATATAAGAGAGCCTTCTGGCTTTTTTCTGTACATTATGCACAGACAAGCAAGTAAACAACAGGTCATATATGTATCTCTATCAATATACTGTAACAACTCCAAA